>NC_042997.1:5507563-5537563 GCF_006345805.1 Octopus sinensis | reverse complement strand
TTTTCATAGCGTTCGCTATTGTTAAAACTGGACATATCGTGATTCCTTCGTAATAAATATATATCATTGCAGGAAATAAGAGATCGTTATTACTCTGGTATCATCTAAAGTTATAGTATTTTAGCGTCACGTCATTATATCATTTTTAAGACATCTAAAATGTAAATTTATATGTATTTTTGATGTTAACATACATTATGCATTGCAATGTAGACAAAACTCCTATGTATTCAATGAAATAAGTAGCATATTGTTTTTATATAAATATCAAAATCTGTGTTAATTACAAAATTATTGAGAATGATGGTGATGTTTTAATGTCTATTAACAGTCATTCACTATAAAAGCTTTCTATTCATGTTTTTACTGCTTGCTGATATTCTATTGGTATATGATGATATATATAAATATATATATATATATATATATTTATATATATACATATACTCATATACATACACACGCAAATACACACACACAAATATACATGTGTATATATATATTCTGCGTATTATATTCTACAAATTTAAACAGGCTCATTTTTGTATTACTTCATCGACCACAAAAACTTGATTATTTGCGTAGAAAGATATTTCATGCAACATACTGATAGGATAAATATCAATGAGGAGAATATAAGCACGTAGCAAATATTCGAATTCATTATTAAACGTACAAGCTTCCGCCTACGTTTCGTTGTAGCCTGTGATAATTTTCCCTGCTTTCATATCATTCCATCTAGTACAGCTCAGCAAATTAGGAAAGGCAATTATATCTAACAGATGCTTTAAATATTTATTTCATAGTTTATTATTATTTTTTCTGTAGTCATTTCTTTCTATATACTTGGATTATTTATCAGTAAATGACTAATACACTTATCGAACCCAACTTATTCAACAATGATTGAGAAACAAATTTCAAGCAGTGCAAAGAGCCTTCCACCCTAATGGTGACACCGATAGGCTGTACATCTCCAGAAGAAAGAGTGAGAGGTTCGATCAGTTACCAGCATTGTATCGAAGCAGAGGAAAACAGCTTATAGTTGTATGTAAAAAAATATTGTGGAATCATTGGTGAAACTTGCGAAGAGGTCCGGCATCATTAAAACTGATAGCTGTGTAAAGAAAACTTAAGGAAGAAAATACCACAAAGAAGAAACAACATAGAAGGAAAAAAATGCATGGTCAGTTTGCAAGGGTTGCGAACGCCAAAATAGATACAGAAGACCAGTGTTTATAGATGTGAAGGAGTGACCTGAAGATAGAGACAGAAGTACTTATATGAGCAGCACAACAACAAGTGTTAAGGATTAACTGTGTGAAGTACATGATCGACAACAGTGCCGACAGCGACAAATACAGGATGTATGGTGAATGGGTAAAAAGCTATGGCACATCGTTAGCAAATGCCCTAAATTGGCACAACGGGAACTCTTAGGATGCAAGATCTGTGTTGTCAACGAGAACATTCTAGATTGGTACATCAAACGGCAGGGTCAATCCTTACTTGCCGTTGTTAGAATTAACAATACAATACCTACCAAAAATGTAATGAACCCACAAACATTTAAGAAACAAGGTGAAGACGAAAGAATAAACAGTTGAAATATGAAATCACTGCATGGGCAATACCTCAAGAAATTGAAAGTGAAGACAAGATCAACAATTGGATATGCCTAAGAAAAAGTGATCTAAAAGAATGCACCGAAGCACTGATATGCAGTGCCCAAGAACAAGCTCTGAGAACTAATTACACCAAGCTCCAAATAGATAAAAGCAGTGAATCGCCCCTTTATAGGATGTGTGTCAGCAAAGACGAAACAATCTGACAAATATGAGTGAGTGTACCAAGCTGGTTCAAAGGCACTACAAAGGAAAGCACGATAACGCAGCTAAGTTTGTTCACTGGAGGCTATGTGGAAAGTACGGCCTGAACAGAGTACGGAAACGGTACAAACATGAACGAGAAGGTGTCACTGGTAACAATGTATATAAGATGCTGTGGGATTTTACACTCAAATGTGACTCCCTAAACGAGGGTCGGAGACCAGCTATTGTCGTGGTAGATAAAAACAAAAGAAACCGAAATTAAAGAGATTGCAATACCTGGAGATGTACGCATAAGTGACAAAGAACTAGAAAAGGCAAGAATGTATACTACGTGGAGAGTGTCTGTCATCCCAGTAATTGTAGGAGCACACTAGTAATAAAAACTAATTCCCAGTACAATGTCGGAGTCAGAGAAATCGGAATTGACATGAGAGCTGATGAAGCTCCAGAAGTTTGCTCTACTAGGGACAGCTAAGATTTTCAGATTGGTACTTGGATGTTGAATGTTATTCACGGTAATAAACAACCAGCTATAAAGGCTTATAAAGTGCGGAAAGAGAGCCTGTGAGACCTCTGACAACAGGCTGCTCTCCGTTCTCAAAGTATCAACCAGTACAAACAAGACCGAGCGATCTGAAAAGTAAAGCAATAATATTTCTTCCTGTGTCTCCCTACCTCTGTATCTCTGTCTATGTGACCCTCTCTCCTCTCTTTCTCTCTCTCTTTTTCTCTCTCTCAGCAATATTTTACTCATCTTTGATTAACTTAAATTCCAGCTCCATTTATACGTGATAGTTTTTGCGACTTTTGAATTTCCATGTAGATTTAAGTTAGTTGGCCTTGGATGTCGACAACAGCCGCATTGCCTCCTCAATGTAAATGAAGAACAGCCATTTTTCGAAATACTTTCTATATTGTAGCTTACATCCGCTCCGTCTCTTCTTCTTAGTGAAGATGTCGCTGCTTGCTCTCTCTCTCTCTCTCTCTCTCTCTCTCTCTCTCTCTCTCTCTCTCTCTCTCTCTCTCAGTTGTATTTTTATTGTATGCTTTTCCTTTTAACGCCATAGCAGCATTGTAACCATCTCCTTTTCCTTTCTCTTCCTTTCCCTCTTTTAACGATATTTCTGTTGTTTTCTCCTACCTTCCTATCTCCCCATCTATGTCTGTTAGTGATATACTTTTCTACTCTTGGTACAAGGACCGAATTTTTTTTTTGGGGGGGCAGTCAGTTAGATCGATTCTACTACGCAACTGGTACTTAATTTATCGACCTCGCAAGGATGAAAGGCAAAGTCGACCTCGGTGGAATTTGAACTCAGAACGTAAAGACAGACGAAATAAAGCTGAGCATTTCACCCGGCGTGCTAACGTTTCTGCCAGCTCGCCGCCTTTCTGTTAATGAAATTTTGCCTATCGTTATTCAACTTGAACTCTAGTTCCGCCTAGAGGCGATAATTTTTGCCACTTTTGAATTTCCATGCTGCAGTTGGACTTAGATGTCGTTAACAGCAGCATTTTCATCTCCATGTAAGTTAACCAATGTTCTATTCGTAACAACAGCATTATTTCTCGAAATGGTTTCTATATTGTAAACATCATGTTCTCCCTCGCAATCCCTCTTATAATGATAATATCGCCGCTTTTTTTTTTCTTTCTCTCCCTCGGTCGTATTTTCATTGTTCGTTTAGTTCCTCTTAATCCAGCAGTACTATACCTTCTTCCCTCTACATCTGTGTCGCATTCCCTCTCTTAGTGATATTTTGTAATTTTTTCTCTCTTTCTGTCACTCACTCTCTCTTTCACTCACTCTCTCTCTCTCACTCATTTAGCTCCATCTAGAAGTGATAGTTTTTGCGACTTCTAAATTTCCATGCTGGCTTAAATCAGTTGGACTTGGATGTTGATTTCAACAATATTGAGTCCTTCTTGTAAGTTAACCTCGGTGATCCGCTGCGTAGCGTTATCAGCCATCGTACGATGACTGAAACAGTGTAAGAAAATCACGCTTTCATCAGTTCGCAAACCCCCCTACCCAGTGTATGTGACGAAGAGGAGATAGCTACTACGAAATGTTGCATCTCACAGTCGGGAAGATGGGTGCTGCGAATTGATCTGGGATATATTTACACCATTGACAGCAGCAAGACATTTTCTCCATGAAAAAATACAGTGACAAAGCACAGCTTGTTTATTAGTCCAAAAGCTGGTAGCCACATTGCATTAATGTTTTCTCCGTAATCCCAATGATTCCGCCAGCTCAGGTACAAAACCTGAAATTTTGGGTGAGAGGTAAATGCATCGATCTTATTACTCAACTAGTTCTTAATTTCATCAACCACGACAGGATGAAAGTTGACCTTGGCGGAATTTGAACTCAGAACAAACGTAGAGATGGACGAAATGCGGATAATTATTTTGTCTTGCGCGCTAACGATTCTGCCTGTGTAGGAAAATTGTCGGGGTATAGTAATCAAAATGGAAGTGTTTCTGATTGGAATACTTTTGGCATTGAGACAATAATTTTCACCCTCGCCCACCACCATCACAAAAAAAATGTTAAATTATCCATTTATAAACATTTGGAAACAGGGAAAACCAGAATAGAGATAATTAAAATAAATATCAGCATTAATGACTGGTGCATTTGAAAACAAAAGCAGCGGATGACAAAACATATCCTAACTACCTGGGCATTTATGTACAAGGGATGGCTGAAAAGTTCATTGGCTGAACATGAAGGAGTGACGCTAGGGCTGTGAAATCTTGCATTCATTGATTTTAATTCTTATTCTTCTCTGAATTCTTTCTTTTCTGGTAAAAGTGACAAGAGACTGTTCAAAGAACACTTCAAATGTAGTTTGTGACTAGTTGTGACATCTCTTGTAAATGGACCAAATTTGGCATCGGGGTGTTACCAATTACCTGCAGAAAAAGGGTTTAGGCTCCAACAACATTCATGCTGACATGGTTGCTACAATAGCGGATGAGTTCCAGCTTCATCAACAGTGCAAAAGTGGGCAACTGAATTTATGAGGAGAAGAGAGAGTCTTGAAGTTGACCCAAGTTCTAGACGTCATGCAAATATCACAATTGAGGAAAACATTGATCGTGTTCACCACATTGTGATGGATGACCAGCGATTGACTACAAATCAAATAGCCAATGCTATCATCATGTCCCATAAGACAGTTGAGAATATTCTGCGCCATGAACTTGGCACGAGGAAGGTCTTTTTCTCGGTAGGTGCCACGTCTTCTGTATCCTGATAAAATGCACACCAGGCTGATCACATCACAAGAAAATTGACAATACTAGAAGCACATCTATCTGGACGTTTCCTAACCCAGGACAATTGTTGGGTTCATGACATTTTGATAGAGACAAAGTGCCATTCCATGCTGTGGAACCACCCTTCCTCACCTGCTTCAGAGAAGAGGGCCATTGATATTTAATTTTGACTCTATATCTTCAGGAGGGGTTACCCGAATCTTTTATATATTAACCAAAATGAAGTAGATTGACAATTTTTTTTTTGAACCAGTTGAAGACACACAAGATGTCGAAATATCGCTCACTAGATGATGATAATAATAATAAAAATAATGATAATAATAATAATAATAATAATAATAATAATAATAATAATAAAATAATAATAATAATGATAATTATAATAATAGTAATGATAATAATAATAATAATAATAATAATAATAATAATATAATTATAATAATAATAATTCTTTCTACTAAAGGTACAAGGCCTGGAAGTTTGAGAAAGGGGACACAGTTCTAGTATCCTTTCTTCCTGTTCAGCTTATGAACTTTTCAGTCTACCCTCGTAAAAATTACTATGGAGAAAAAACCCGCATCATAAAGTGCTCCAAACATAGTAATGCAGAGTACTTTGGATAGAATAGAAAGCACCTGTATAAAGCAAACTAAAGAGCGCTTGAACGGTGACAGGAGGCAAAAAGAAAAAAAAATATTTAAACTAATAAAAATGATAACAATAATTATAATGACTTCCCATAATGTTATTCGCTGGTCTTGATTTATAATCGTTCGTTTTATTAGCTGTTTTCGGAAACAAGGAAAAAAGTTAAATAAAACCGTGAATATAATTAATGTATTAGCAATTACGGTTTCGGTTTCTGCAGGGATTAAGAGCTATGTGAATTTAATTGGTATTTAATATTCCGCCATGTGGGTTAGAGAAATTAAAGTGAAAAACAGCATTCTTTGCAAACTCGCTAGATTGGGAGAATACATGTCACTAGTAAATTATACTTGAATACAAATGCATTTAATATCTTGGGAAATTTTATAATTTCTCAGAATATTATCTTTATAATTTTCAACACCGATAGAAAGTTTAAGATAATACTAATCCTGACTGCAGCTACTCTTGGATGCCACCAAAAAGGTTAAATTGTTCGCTTTGCAAAAATGTTATTCCTGTTTCAATCTCTCTACCTGGCTTGGTGTTCTGCTATAGCTCACGTTCAACAAGTTCCACTGTAAATGAATTGGTTGAATGAGAACTGTTTAGAAATTTGTCGTATATTCATATATATATATATATATATATATATATATATATATATATATGTATATATATATATATATATATATATATATATATATATATATATATATATATACGTAAAAAATTATTTGCGGGTATGTGTATATAATTGCATCTCTTTCTGTTTGTGTCCACCACATGACGTTAGGTGCTGGTTTGTTTACCTTCCTCTTACCTTGAGGTTCATCATAAAAGAAGATAAAATATGTACCAGAAAAAAATATCAGTACTGGTTGGGGTTTGGTAGAGTGAAACCTTTTTGGTGGCACCCAAGTATAGCTGCAGTCCAATCACTGACGGCACTAAGCAGTGATTAAGAAATACCAAAGACATTTAACCATGGCCAAATTCAAAGCCATAGCTTTAGATAAATAATAGTGAGTATCAGTGAATGTGTTGCGCTGCTGAACAGCATGATCGAGAACAAAATAGCATCAGCGCAAAGCCATGATTAGGAATAAATGAACTTGAACTTAGTTAAAATATGTCTTTCTCACACACACACACTCACACACACCCACACAAACACACACACTCACACACACTCACACACACACATACACTGATAGATAAATAGCTAGACGTTTCTATACGAGTTCGAAGGTGTGAATTGCTTCCATTCAGTTTTGATCTATACATTTAGCGTGTACCAAACACCAGCTAGAATATATTCAGTATCACAGTGTTTGAAGGGAGTGGAAAATGGGTACTGTATATATCACACGGGAATGATGTGCTGCGCTAGTTTGTACAGATAAGATGATTTGTTGAAATATTATTCTACATATGCAATGTATATTTAGTAAGTAATTTATGCTTGCGATAATGTTATTTTCATTATTTAATTGCAGGTATGCAAGCATTCAACATTTAAGATAATAATGTAAGTATTACATAATTTAATAATTTGATTTATGTTTTATGCAAACTTCCTATTAATGTTAACCAACTTGTACATATATAAATGCACAAACATCACAAACACAACTGTATGTATATACATATATATCCACCAAAGTGTATATAAGTGCATAAATGCATGCGTATATGTATTAAACATGTTTGTTCATATTTAAAAATTTCTCATCGCAATAATGTTTTCAATTAATTTGTATGGCATGAAACCTTAAGTAAACATATAAAACAACTGATGCAAGACAATTGGTTTGAAGCAATCCTGCAGTCGAAAAATGTTCTGAATTTTGTTGGTGGGATTATACACCTAGAAAACTCATTGGACAAAATCAGTGAGCGCGTGAATTCACACACACATTATATCATATATTATATTAACTTGTAATTAGCATCATGATTTGGTGACTTCCCCATACCCATCCTGCTTTTATAGACAGTTACTCTGTGCCTAATTTACTACTCCTAATGACTTGACAATATTTATGACTATACCTAGCCATGAGCTGTCAACGTGTGTAGGCAACATCACGTGGGCATTGTCTGAAGATTGCGCTAAGGCAACAGAAATGTTAATAAGTACTGTTTGAGATGCTTTCATTGCAAGAAACTAATAGTGGCGCCTTAAAACACATATTATGCTTATTAGATGACATGTGTGTATGTGAATGTATGTATATATATATATATATATATAGAGAGAGAGAGAGAGAGAGAAAGAGAGAGAGAGAGAGACAGCCAGACAGACAGAGACAGAGAGACAGAGAGGCAGACAGAGAAAAGGAGACAGTGGAGGTGGAGAAAGTGAGAGAAAAGAAGAAAGAGTAAGAAAGAGAGTGAGAGAAAGAGACAGACAGACAGACAAACAAACAGAGGCACTAGGCCATTCCATCACATACCGGAAAAGTAGACAATCGGATTTAGTAGATACAAAACGCATTCTTGCATAATTACTTCTTTAACTATCGAAGACATTTTGTATATGGGTTAGAGTATAAGTGAATGTGTGCATCATAGCAGAAAAACTATTTTTATTCGTTCATATTTATTTATATGTTTTCATAATAGACCTCGAACACACTTATAATTACAATCGCACGACAGGGATTGACACAAGAAAACATTAAAATATCATATTTCGTCAGTCATAATAACAAATCTATCTTCGTATTCCTATTACATATAGAAGTTTGTTTTACAAGAGACATTGAATCTCATTCATGTATGATATCTTTTAAAAAAAATATGTTGTCGTTTCGTATATATCTACTGGTTCAAAAAGATTTATAAAATACTAATGGGAAGTTAAATGAATTATGAAGCAAATGCTGACGCATAATTTTCTGTGTAAAAGCAAAACAGTAAGAATACATCGTTATTATAAATTGGTAGCACGTTTCATATATTACGCTATATTCATTACCGAAAGTTTTATAGTATTTACATTGAGACATTTCACTTTTCTTTTCGAATAAAGATACTATATTGTATGTCTGTCTATCTGTCTGTCTGTATATATATATATATATATATATATATATGTGTGTGTGTGTGTGTTGTGTGTGTGTGTGTAGATATGTATATATATATATATAATATATATATATATATATATATATATATGCGTGTGTGTGTGTGTGTGTAGATATGTATATATATAATATATATATATATATATATATATATATATATATAATATATATATATAATATATATATATATATATATATATATATATATATATATATATATATATATATATATATATATATATATTATATATATATATGCAGTAATTGGATGGGTTTGGCGATATGGTTCAGGTACCGTAAAAATATAGTAGCTATCATTCGGTCATGCAGTTCTTCTGTTTTTAATGCACGCCAGTGTTGAAATATATACTCATATTTCAATGAAATGACAAATCCTGGACACCAAAGTTGATATGCTAGCGATCGACAAGCCGATTCCTCAATGAAGAAGTGCGACAGAATGAAACAAGAAATAATTACATGGAATCAATGAGAAGACACGTTTTATGGAAAGGAATATAAAGGCATGTCCATGTAACAAGTTAATATTAAGTGTTTACACTTTAGAAAAGCAATCGAAAAGCTATGTTTAGCGGAGTAGTAAGGTATTTGCTGAGACGCATACATCTTGTAAAACTATCTGATCTTCAATTTAGAAGGTCAGCGCAATTCTTCGATCTGCTAAAGGCATGCGCTCTTTCAGGTATACATAGCATGCACTGTTTTGTTATTAGTGTACGGCCTGAATCTCTCTACGATGTCCCACTTAATGATATGCAATATATTGCTGTCCTTCAGATTGCAAATATGTTGAGTGAGACCTGTATACTCTTAATCTTTTACTTTTTTACTTGTTTCAGTCATTTGACTGCTGCCATGCTGGAGCACCGCCTTTAGTTGAGCAAATCGACCCCGGGACTTATTCTTTGTAAGCCCAGTACTTTTTCTATCGGTCTCTTTTGCCGAACCGCTAAGTGACAGGGACGTAAACACACCAGCATCGGTTGTCAAGCAATGCTAGGGGGACAAACACAGACACACAAACATATACACTCACACTTATACTTATATACATATATACGACAGGCTTCTTTCAGTTTCCGTCTACCAAATCCACTCACAAGGCATTGGTCGGCCCGGGGCTATAGCAGAAGACACTTGCCCAAGATGCCACGCAGTGGGACTGAACCCGGAACCATGTGGTTGGTTAGCAAGCTACTTACCACGCAGCCACTCCTGGATCACTTGATTCGGTTAAGAAATATTTATGATTTCTGAGACGTGCACAATAAGAAAGTGTTAAACGTATTACGATAAACAATTACACAGTGACATATTAGACCATAACTGAAATTTGCTCCTCAAAGAGTCACCACTACAAATAATGCTTATTTAACGATTTTTGTAAGCGTGTTTATATGCTTAATTTACATATCGGTTAAATTCGTGTAGAGAACTAGATATTGTTTGAATTTGGTTTGTAGAAGTAGCAGTAATAGTAGAAACTATTCGTTGTTTTTTCATTATTATTTAAAACATCAAGTGCAATAGTCCCGAAAATAGAATACGAAAAAGTTAACATTACCTGGTTATAAGCGTGAAAAAATTAAATTAGTTAATACTCTATTGTTACTGAGACTGAAAAAATCAGTTAGGTCACTCAGTACTTATATTCTCTCGCTCTCCCTACTTATATATATTTATTTATATATGTATGTATATATATGTATATATATATATATATATATGTGTGTGTATATATATATGTATATATATATATATGTGTGTGTGTATATAGATATATATACGTGTGTGTGTATCTCTCTCTCTCTCTCTCTCTCTCTCTCTATATATATATATATATATATATATATATGTATGTATTGAATGATAGATAGAGGATAGATAGATATATTGGGGAAGATTCATTCAACTAAAATTCTTCAAGTCAGTGCTACATCAAGGCCACAGTAAAACGATTGGAATAGGTAAAATAATAAATATAAACACACACACACACACACATGTTCTGGTATTATATTTGCTCTCTTGTTATCGAAGGGTTCCCTATCTTTTATAGAAACTTTATGAAGGATACTATTGAATCGATAAGCATATTCAAGCTATTTGGCGTTGTTTTGTAATACTTGAGTGAAGAGCACCATAATTAACATAAAGGGCCAAATACATTGTCATTATCTAGAATTTCCATCTATTTTTTTTTTTACATAAGCGTAAATTGAAAATCCAAACTCTTAAAGTATGCCCACTCCAAAAATTAGAAATGTCCCTGATCGATTTTATTGATCCCATATTTTTACTGGTACTTCATTTCGTCGTCTTTTGATATACAGCAAAACGACTTCAGCGTGATTCGAACACGAAAGGCCTTTATCTTTTCACCGACACTTCTTTGTATCTAACTTATAAAGCGATTTCTAACATGTCAAAATAGTCAGTATGTTTTCTAGTTTATATTTAAACAAACAGCCATATATATATATATACATATATATATATCTTTTTCGAAGCGCGCAATAATTAGTGAATACTTTTTTTTATTTGCTTCTTTAATGTAAAGTAAGTGCGTAGGGCAAATTGATGTTTTAGTGTGCAAATTACGAAAGAATAAAACGCAAAGTTGAATCAAGTGAGCTTTGAACTGACACCAGTTTGGGGGATGTAAACCGTCGAATGTATTGCCACCAGGCATTTACAAGGATTTCGTTTTGTAACTTAGAATAATAGTGTATTCAATTAAACCGATACAGTAATTATCTTTAGCGATTTCAAAGATTCTACTTGACATTGATTTTTGTGTAGAACACAGTTATTCAATAAAGCAGAAAATAACATTATGTAAAATGGCCATCGATCCTGGAGAGTGAACTGGGTTCATCAATAAAAACTAACATTCTACGGTTATTCAGTATCAGTTTTCCTAAACACTTTCGTAATAGCTGAGTGCACTTGATCTCTCTTGTAAAACATTGGAAAACTTAAAGCTCTGACAATATGTTTCAGGGACCGTAAAAATATAGTAGCTATCATTCGGTCATGCAGTTCCTCTGTTTTTAATACAGGCCAATGTTGAAATATATGTTCATATTCCAATGAAATAACAAATCCTGGATACCAAAGTCGATATGCTACCGATCGGCAAGCCGAAAAAGTGCTTTGAACGCTGCAGTGCACTAAGTGCGTTTCACAAGGTAACCACTTAGAAGAATTACTATATTACACAATTGGCGAATAATAATAATAATAATAATAATAATAATAATAATAATACATTAACTTCCTGAACTGCGGTCAATTCGTGTAGGGAAAGTTATCATGTTGTTTTGTTTTGTTCAGTTGCCGTTTCTTGCTGGTTCGTTCATATTGTACCGAACCCTATCAAGTGTATTGTATGGAAATTTCGGGTGGATGAAATTAGATAGTTGGAAGGCATTCGGATGCACATAAAAGATTGTGCATGATCCTGATAGGCTTAATGCATCGTTCGATTAAACATTATAACGTGTCTCTTGAATAACTTTAAGGCAACATGCGCAAACATTTTCACTAGGTTTGTGATCGGTATTAAAGTGTAGTCTTCTCGTTTGCCCTGCAATTCTCGATACGATGCAAAAAGTAATGGACCCTCTTCCACTTCATGAAACTTAGTTATTAAAAGGCTATCGGTTAACCTCTCCACAATCGAAATATGTGTTGGTATACTGCTGCAAAAATTAACATTACCTATAAATCGTGTCGGTGCTACATAAAATAAATAATCACATTTCATTGGCTATTGAAAATTTCTCCTAGCCAAAACTAATTCAAGGGATCAAATAAAACAATAAAAAGATAAAAATTTGACACCGTTCAAGTGACGACTTGAAGGAACTGTTAGAGCGTATGACAAAATACTTTGTCTTATTTGTCCAATTCCTTTGCGCTCGAAGTTCAAATCTCACTGAATACGACTTTTCCTTATTTTACTAATTCGAGTTTGCCTTATTTTACAAATCAATATAATTACAAATCTATAGCGGTGGATTGTCGGAATTGTTAGCACATAAAGTGAAATCTCAGCTGTATTTGTTCTTGCTCTTAGTACACTGAGTTTTAGGCTTGTAGACGTAATCCTTTCCAGGTTGAATACCTTCATCCGTTTTTGGGACGTGTATTTAGCGGAATTCACTCCGTGAAAAATATTTTCGTCAGGTAACCAGTTTGACTTCCCCTCTTCTTACAATCAGGCTAAGAGAACACCACCCACCGACAATTAAAAGAGGTATTGACGTAGTTCTAACGTTGGTGAAATTGCATAACATATTTTAAATGTTAAAAGGCCTTAAATAATTTATTCTTGATATCATTACGATATCACTTGGTAAGTTAAGGCAGTGAGCCGCAAGAATGGTTAGCACGTCGGAGAAAATGCTTAACGGAATTTCTTAAGACTCTGTATGCCGACTCCTAATGCCACCATTCGCCATTTCACTGCCGATTAACATACAATGCCAGTTAAGGCGGTGAGCTGGCAGAAGAGTTAGCCCGCCGGACGAAATGCTTAGTGGTGTTCCATCTGTCTTCATGTTCTGAGTTCAAATTCCACCGAGGTCGACTTTGCCTGTCATCGAGTCGATACAATCGACCTAACCCGTTTCTCTGTCCTTTTTTGTCCTCTCTGTGTTTAGCCCCTTGTGAGTAGTAAAGAAATAGGTATTTCGTCTGCTGCTACGTCAAATTCCGCCGAGGTCGACTTTGCCTTTCATATTTCGGGGTCGATAAATTAAGTACGAAACACGTACTGGGGTCGATCTAATCGAATGGCCCCCTCCTCCAAAATTTCGAGCCTTGTGCCTAGAGTAGAAAAGAATATAGATATTAGTTAGCCCCTTCCCCGAAAACTTCAAGCCTTGTACCTATTGTTGTTTTTTGAATCATTAAAATTATTTTGAAATAAAAATGTTTTATAGTAGTTCCATCTACATTTTACTTCGGCTGTCATGATTAGTTGTATTATTTCTGAATCTGCACGTAGTGACCGACTCGATTCAAATAGAGAATTATTTTTTAATGTGTAACAACTTTCTTTCAATTAGGCAAACGTTGTAAGTGAATAAACAAATACAATTTTCAAAATATATAATTTTACCCTACTACTACTACTACTACTACTACAACTACAACGACGACTACTACTACTACTACTACTACTACTACTACTACTACTACTACTACCATAATTATTATTCTATCATTATTTTTGGTAGATGTAGAGTGAAGACTTTTACTCTAGAGTTGCGGTAAGATTGTGACAATTCATGCTTGTGATCCACTTTCAATTTTCTTTCTTTCTTTATTTAGTCATGGCTAACACTTGGCCACTCAAGAATGACTGTTTCTAATACATCTCTCAAAGAACGTTGGAAATGTTCCTGGAAAACCCAGCTTTACAATGTTATCTAAATTCTTGGTTACTTAAAACAATTCACTCAAAATCCTCTTCCTAAGTTAACTAAAATTAAGAGAGATTTCGTTACCTTCTTTTCGTTCTTTCAGCTATCATGTTTACAAAACCGAACATAGTCTTCGACACTATAATGATGTTTAAATCTAGTGGATTGCATGACAAGCGAATTGTAACAGCCATATCTCCTCAAATCACAACTCTACTGTCTTTACAGTCAAGAAAGTTTTCAATGATGTAATCGGAGAGAAAGAAGATGCGATAGTTACTGTTGTAACACCTGTCATCACGTGTCTCTCTAATCCGAGCACCATAATCAACAGAAGAAAATCCAGAATTGTTTCTTGTTTTTAGTATATCAGTAACATCTGTTATTTTAGGAGCTTGGTTAGAATAGTCAACATGCTATGTAAACATGACATTAGTGAACCGAAATACTTCCAGAGATATTGAATTTTACAAACAATATTGAATTTTCAAAGTAATATTGAATTTTCCTAATAATATTATATTTTCATTCTCTCAGACCAAGGTGAACGCTGTTGTTCTTAGATTAAAGATATTTAAAAGTCAGTTGAAAAAATCCATCCGAAAATAGTAATTTTTGTACAAGCCATTTGCAATATGCTAACTTATTTAATTTAGAATGCTATTCTAAGCCAAAAACAAATTCCACTGTCTTTAACTTCTCAGAGTACCGACACTATTCAGTTTATCTAAGTCCATAAACTTTCGGATGTATTTGTTTCTTAAAATTTCGCTCTCCTAAAATTCATTATTTTAACTGAATTAAACCAAATTTCTGACTTGTAGAAGAAACCTCGTGCTCTCACCGGTTTGTTTCGAGTATCCTTTAGTTTTTTGGGGTTTTTTTTTCGCTTGTGCCAGTTTATTTGGACGTGTGTAAATTATTAACATGTAAACAAAATCAATGTCTGAGGTAATAAGAGTCTAACACACTTTAATCTTATTCGATTTTCTCCCTTATTAATTACACTTAATTTAATTTTACTCATTCCGAATGCAAACTGTAGTTATTATTCACATAAAAAGTTATAAATGACTCATCCAAAGAAAAGTATGTTTGTTCACGAGAACACATACACACAAACGCACAAGTAGTATATCTTTCTTTGGGATATATTCAACACTTAACGTTTGACTCTGGGCAATCATATATGTCTGGGTGTACACTCATGCGCTCTCATATAAGAGAGCAAGAACAAATAAAAGAAAGTAGTACTCAATACATGTATTTGAAGTTGGAAGTATTTCAATTTCAAGGTGGCTCAAAGCTGTTCTATTTACACATACCCACGGAAAAGACGATTTAAACATACCCACGGAAAAAAAAAAAGGATTTAAACGAAATTTTGCAACGTATTTCCGATGTATATTTTGAAGTTCCAACAGTACGTTGAACTAACGTAGATATTTAGCTTCGAAGCGACAGCGATTCTTTCCTTGTATGTTCCACGTGGTAGAGCAGACACGACGTCATCGTCAGGTGGTCCGAGTCCTGTGCTGCTACCTTTCCAACGATGTTAGTTACGATGTATAGTGATAACCGATTTGGTATACCGTTTTGCGTGTAGAGCATGACTACATAGTGTAAATATAGGCGGGTGATAGTATATCATTGCATTAGAACACAACAAAGGAAATAGTCTCTCTGCAATCGAGGATTTTGTACCCTAAAATTGAGCATGGGTTAGTAACAATATGGATTGAATTTTCGGGTTATCAGCAGGTAGAGTTAAAAGTTCACTAAAAGGGAATATCTTAATTTGCTGTACTGTTATACTTGTATATTTAACACCCTACTGTTGAAACACAGTAAAAAAAAAAACTATTCGGTTACACATTTTAAAAGAAAAACATATACATATATAAAATAATACAAACTTGGTAAGGTAAAATTAGCAGTTATCAAGTTACGTCGGTGTAATAATAATAATAATAATAATAATAATAATAATAATAATAATAATAATAATAAGAAGAATGATAATAATAATAATAATGTACTCGTAATAATAATGATTTCAAATATTTATATTAGGATTGAAAGTTTAGGAGGGGGCGTTATTCAATTACATCGATCCCTGATCTCAGCGGGTACTTATTTTATTGACCACGAGAGAGAAAAAAATATGCAGAGCTGACCTAGGCAGTATTTCATCTCAGAACTCAAAGCACCGAAAGAAATACTGATGCAAATTTTGTCCGACACACCAACGATTTTGCCATCTCAGTACCTAAAGGATAAAACTACGAAAATAATAATAAAGTTATATATGTGTGTATATATGTGTGTGAATGTATGTTTGTTTATGTGTGTGTACTGTACCCTGTAATTTGGTATTGAGATTTATTTTACTTAATATTGCATGTAAACTTGTATGTAAGTGTTTGTGTGTAAATATGTGCGTGCATGGTGTCTGTATGTATGTTCATATGTATGTATACTTGTATTCGTGTATTTATGTGTATTTAAGAGAGCAAGTGAAGGCGTAAGTGATAAGTGGGAAAATTTCATAATACAATCGTTTTAACTGAAATATATCAAGTATGAATTTTAATGCTACTGTTGTATTGGAATATATTGTTAATAGTAAAAATCTTACAGAATGGTAATGATTGCAAGAAAAGAAGATTTGAATCTCACAATGAGGTCACTGCTTTCAATTCATCCACATAAGAACCATTCCGCGCACACAAGTGAACTCATATGAGTGTGTGCGTGTGTGTGTGTTTGCGTGTTCGTGTCTGTGTGTGTGAGTATAGACATATATACTAATATATATCACTTTGATCACCTTGACCGACCAGTCCGTCAGGCGTCCATTTGACACCGCTGGTCACAGCACGCTGTCCACTCCTCTCTGCATCGCGCCTTTCTCATCCACATGAAATCGTAACACCACCGTCGTGGAGGTATTCCGGGTGGTCCTTTCCGCTCACGCGGGTACCACTCGAAATCTGCGTGAGTCGGGCATTATCGGTGATTATCGGTGAGCCGGGCGACGTGTCCAGCCCATCTATACTTATATATATATATATATATACATACATACATACATATATATATATATATATATATAATATATATATATATATATATATACCGGATAAACACAATGTGAAACAAGGTGGAAAAAAGAGTACTCAAATACCAGTGGTAGAGTAATATGCTTTATTTTAAGCAGCAGAAAATTCAACAAAATCTGTTACTCTGAGTTTCTCGTTGCCGTTCATCAGACAGTTTTTGGTAGCAAAAACTGTCTGATGAACGGCAACGAGAAACTCAGAGTAACAGATTTTGTTGAATTTTCTGCTGCTTAAAATAAAGTATATATATATATATATATATATATATATATATATATACTTCTACGTACACTTTCATATGCATGCATACATTTAGATATATATACATTTACATTTCAGTATAACTTGTATAAGGCAGCAACCTGGTAGAATCGTTACCGCTCCGAGCAAAATGTTTAGCGGCAATTCGTCCGTCTTTACGTTCCAAATTCAAATTCTGCCGAGAAATTCCATTTCGGGGTGGATAAATTAAAGACCAGTTGAGCACCGGAGTCGATGTAACTGACTTACCCACTTCTTCGAACTTGCTAACTTGTAAATAATTCTAGCATCCTACAGCGCATACCAGCCACACATATATACTTTTATGTATTATTAAATGCCCGCGCTGAACTTGAAGTTGTTTGACATTATAGAGCAATCTGCTAAAGCCGTGTGCGAAATGTCAGTCTAGATATCTGTCGGTGTTTCTACCTGCCTGTCTGTCTGTCTTTCTATCTCTCTGTCTACACACACAAATACATACACATATATGTATATACACACAAACACACACATATATATGTGTATACACATACACACAGACGGATAGATAGAGAGAAAGAGAGACAGAGATGTACAGACAGATAGATAAATATATGTAGTGCACTAACAAATGCGAAACTACATACAATATGAGTAAATGAATACGCGTATGTGCTTGTATACTGCTATTTGTAAGTGTCTCTCTCACTGCATACGTTTATTAATTTATTTAGATGTTCATACATTTATATACGAGAGTGTATAAGAGAGATTATATGATGGCCATTGATGACCATATATTAAGACAACAAAATAACTCAGTTCATGCGTGTTATGACAAAGTAGTAAAGTCAATTGTGATACATTTACGTACACACACACACATATATATGGAAAGGAAGACAGAGATGTATATATATACTTATTCACTCACCCACATAGATACATGTACATTTGCAGTATGTGTGTGTGTGTATGTTTATGTATGTATACAAACATATATGCACACATTGATAAATACACACAACACACACTGTACACACACAACATATATGTATGTGTATGCATACATATATATATATATATATATATATATATATATATTTGTGTATGTTTATATGAATATGTATGTGCATGTATATATATATATATATATGTGTGTGTGTGTGTATATATGTATAGATATGTGTCTGTATATGTATGCATGCATTTATATATGTATGTAAGTACGTACGTACGTATGTATGTATGTATGTATGTATGTATGTATGTATGTGTATGTATGTATGTATGTATGTGTATTCATCACATCAGAGTAAACAACTTATGATAAATGATGTACAATTCTTAAATAGTCTCTAAGTTGGGTCAGACATGAAGGAATAATCTCTGGCAGAGAAAGCTTGATAATGACAGTAATGGATTATTCGTATCCCCCTCCAGCTACCCACCTCATGACTTACAGACGCTCCTAACGTCTGCTACTGTATTTAGATCTGGTTCGTTATTGCAGCTACTGTGCAAGATGAAAATATTTCGAGTAACGGAACATCCAGTTTTTTCTTATTCGCTACGTGGTTTTCCTGAATTGGCGAGAACTCTACTTTTAGATGTACCAGGAAAACATTATAATGCCATTCTTGTGTTGTAGTTGTTGCTGTTATTGATGTATTGTTCTTATATTCGTTATAGGAGTCGTTGTTGTAACGTTTTGTTCCTTCCAGTTTTCGACCAATCTATACTTACATTTCGTTCCTCGCTGTGAGGTTTAATTTAGGTGAAATTTATATATTTGATATCAAACTCGTTGTTGCTGTAATTACCGCTGAAGTAGCTGATGTGAATGATGATGATGATGATGACCATGATTGTGACGATGATGTTGCGGTTCATAACGATATTGCTCCGTAGGGTGGTCCTGTTGATGATAGCGGTCATGGTCATGATTTTGTGCCTCCTGCTGCTGCTCTTTTTAATTCTGTTTTCCGACAAACTCTGTGTCTTTCTGTTGCTATTTTGATTTTGACCCGCTATAAATAGTAGCCAAGCTCTCCTTCTCCTAAGTCGGACATTATCTTAAATCACAACTAAAGGAAAATACCTATGATAAGAAAATGCATGCTTTACGATTAGTTTTTGTTTAGTAATTTTGATTTACCTTGGTGGATCTTAGGTTACGTTGATCTTCCTGTGAAACTTGATTTTCATCTGAAATTTCTTTCCCAAATGCTCAGACCTGTTTTTTTTGTGTGTGTGTATGTGAGCGTATACGAGGAAATGAGTACAAATGTCTGTTCCACACACCAACAATGTTGTGCAAAGGGAAACAAGGGTCGATATTGACAGGCACCAGCGTTGTTACAGGAGTTGTCATCAGAACGCTAACTACAGGAAAATACATTACAACGCATCACGGAGAACTCCTTAATATTTTCACCGACGCAGAAAACCAGTTTGCTACTTTTTTTTATCCACCCTTTAAAAGATGATTAGGAAATATGATGTCAGTAAGATTTGAAATCAGTTTGGAGAGAGATGCAACAAATACCTCTGATGATTTTGCTCATTCATGGATCTCTAAGATGAAATATCAACGACAGCAACATCAACAATAACGACGACGTAATGGACATCAAGAATTGCCAGTAGTAGTTAAATGTATTAACAACAATGATAACGAAGATAGTTTGCATGCTGGTTGCTTAAATGTCTGTGCAGCTAAGAAGAAAGGCAGTATATAATCTTGTGACATATATGTGTGTGTACGTGTGTATGAATACAATTTTTATTTTGTAATTACATTCTTATTATAAATATACTTTATTAGATAAGCAATGATTCAATAAGTTCTAGGCTGGTTGTAACTGGAACATCTCTGGTCACAAATTTAATTGCCCTGGGATCAGGTAACAACAGCAAATAAAATGGTTGAATATATGTTAGAAATAGCACCCAAATCACCTGAAATCACAGAATAACTTCATAAAGCGGAATTCTTTGTCCAATGTATTTCTTGATTTAGAAATTATGAGATGGCCATGCCTGTAATACTTTTAAACAAAAATTTAATTGATCATTGCTGTCCTGGGCAAAAACAGCAACAGCATCACGAAATGATCATCAATTCTCTATGTAAACTGTTCTTCATCGCGTTTTACATAATTTTCCTTTCTCTATTGTCTTATTACACATACTGTTTATGTCTTTCTATGTCTCTCATGCGATGTCTCTTTATCACTCTAAATATAAATTCATTACCTAACTATAGTAAACAATGTAACAACAGAACCAGGCATAGATCAACGTTTTGAAAGATAAATTTACTGCACCAGACTTTTTATGCTTTGCTTTCGTTTTTGTATTTTTACTTTAATTTTATGATGTTTTTCTAAAATTGTTTCGTGATTTCGTTTTCATGTTTATCACTCTTTGCTTGTTCTGTTTTCTTGTCTATTATTCGGACACTATCAATTTACACCTCTTTCAGTTACATTCAAAATCACATTATGTAAATTTGTTCGTTTATACTTTGTTCTCAAAGTAACACTTGTTCAGCTATGAAAACCGCTAGTTTCTAGAAACTCTCAGTATAATTCATTTTATTTACATTTCCTGTCATTGAACCTTGTGATTTGAAATTTTCGGCTGCCATTTTAAATATATTTGTTACAGAGCCTTGACTCTTCATCTGTTACAATTCATTACAAAATGCCTCGTATTAATGATAATTAAAGATAATGAAATATCCATACAGTACTACTGTTAGATGACATTTGATAGGGCTCTATTAAAGTAACAGAGAACACTTTACTCAATATTGTCGACGCAAAGACCGATCTGTAGCTGTAAATATATATATTTTCCTGTACCGAATTGAGGACAAAGCCTGTTTACCGACGTCTATCTTATGAGTATTCACACGAAAAGATTACTTTGAGTAATACAAAATACCTTGATGAAGCGAATGAATGACAACGTCAGATACTGTCGTAAAAATTGCAATTATCGTTTCCATCGTTCTCAAGAGCCGAACAAGAAAATTAATCGCTTGTTCTAAATGTTCTGAAACAACCAATCGATCTTTTGCTTTGAAGAAAAATGTAACCACACTGTGATGAACTACATTGTCAGTTCATCAACTTCAACACAAATATTTAGAGCAGCATTCATCCTTCCTGATATTATGTGGTTGTGTATACATACGAATATACGTACATTACAAACACACATAAACATACATAGCTATATATGTGTACACACATTTATAAATATGTATGTGCATATATATAAATATTTGAGCTGGTATGGACACAACACACACAGACATACCATACACAGACATACCACACACGCACACAGACATACCATACACAGACATACCATACACAGACATACCACACACGCACACAGACATACCATACACAGACATACCACACATGCACACAGACATACCACACACATGTATGTATGAGTACATGCATACGTGTATGTGTTTGTGTGTATGAGAGAGAGAGAGAAAGAGTGAGTGAGAGAGAAAGATAGAGTGGAGGAGAAAGATTATTTTCGCGTATGCTTTTGTGTATCGAGGCATCTTTCTTACACTGAATATAAATAGAGACAGATACACGCTTAAATATCCATACCCACAGACACATGTTAACAATTACACACGCCCGCGCAGACATACACAATAACCCAACATGCACATATATAAATTTGCGTCCCAGAGCTGAGTAATAAATGCTGAATCAACTGACTGCAGCTTTCTCAAATAACTGTCTATGTTTAATTAATTAGGTTGTCCATAGTAATTTGAGATTAAATTTCATGTAAAAGAAACAAATAAATAAATGAAGCTATTGTCACATCAAACAAACAAAGTAGAATTAATGTGATCCAGATGATATTGTTATGACTACATAGCTTTAACTGACGACCGTACACGTTCCTGTCCTGCATACGATCAAACGTTGATAATTTTCAAATCAGACAAGAATGAAAAAGGAAATAAGCAAAAACACATGATATAAGAAATAAAATAAAATCATGGTGGCATACTCTAGACGGAGCAGTCGATAAATATAAATAAATAATATTTTATGTAAAGAAAAACATTTATGAAAAAATAATATTAAAAATGTTTCTTTATTTGCCACAAGGGTTTCAAGATCTGCAACAAAATACAATATACTTAAAAAGAGGAGTTGCAATTGTGTGTGGTGAGATAGAAATTTTATTTGGAAACCAAGATAAGGGTGAAGTACTTGAATTTATGATATTTTGAGAAACAAATAAGGCACATGAAAAAAATTTTAAAAAGAATATAATAAAATACATACTGTTTACAACCAGATTCAGTTTCTAAAGCAGGGAACTCCCTACACATAGATGGCCGAATGGCCAGTAGCTAAATGCGTGAATCAGTAAGCTTTATGATTATGATTAAACGAACTCTCCATTGTTTCCCTATATAGTTTATAGCTGGAGATTTCTGAAACTCCCGTTCATGATTTACAGCGGCCATATAACGTTTATATGTGTTACATCGTTTTATATGATTTTTTGTTTTATGGATTTAAATGGTTATAAAAGTTGCACCTACAGTGAGACTTTTATAAATATCTCCTAATAATATGTTTTAAATTTCTACTTCTGTATTTAAAATTTTGATAGAAATATAATCTATCTCCTTCTTGATCAGAACTTCGTCAGCGAAGTGTTAAGCTTTTTCGAATAGGCTTCCCTGCTACTGTTCCGAATGGCTCTGAATTACACTTCCTTCAAAGGGTATGTGAGTCGGTTCCTCCGCATAATCTCATTCACTGAATATATGCTATTCTTTAGCAAAGTGAGTCTGTTCACGGGGATGCACATTATTGCACTCTTTTAATTACAATTATTTTATGGTTTTCTTTGCATTTGTTTTAGTTCTTTTGATCAAAAAAGCGAAATGATATGCTTCGGCCAAAATCTGGTCGCCTTTCTCATAAATGGACGAGGAACTGGCCAAATATAAAGCGGATAACACAATGAATAAATTTGAAGTAGAATAAGTGTAAATTTATATTAAAACACGCCATAAATAAAAGAAAACAAAATATTTTAAAAACATCTCGCAAAACTTACAAGTCAGAGTGAGTCATTGTACCACACAACTCTGACCATCTTTATTGTTCCGTCCAACTTCTTTCGAGTATCGAGGTTCTGTCGTTGTCAAACTACCCATGGACATAGGCAAGAAAGTCTCCGAACCTAGAAAACTTCTTCAGAGCAAGAGTTGATGTTAGCCAAATCTGTGTTCCCTCTTTTCTTAGGGCGTTGTTTACACGCAGTGTCTTTTGTTCGAAGCACTAAGCACACATTCCTGTAAACCTCATAGTGCTGGACGAGAAGCATTTCTCTTTCACTTTTGACAGTATATCTACTATCTTCTATTTTGAAGGAAGGTGAATATCACCACTGCTTTTCGTGTGAAAATGGTAACTTTTCTCTTTGATTGCTCTCAAATATGCTTTTTAGGCAATGAAAGACCGTATATCTCAAAATAGTTTTTTATAGAATATTTTCTTTGGAGTTAGTTTGGTGTTGTCAAGCTGCCTTTTCTGATGCAGTTGTAATACAGATAAGACTCTTATACCAAAAATGTTGGACTAGGCACTGCACACATCCTACGCAGAACACTTTCCATACAATAACCATCAGAGCATCACAACAAATCACAGCACATACCTAAGGCACACAGAGCTGCGCTCGGTAGTGAAGTGAAAGCACGCTATAAAAAAAACCTACTGAATAAAAATAATAATAATGATAATAATAATAATAAAAATAATAATAATAAAAATAAAAATAATAATAATAATAATAATAATAATAATAATAATAATAATAATAATAATAATAATAATATAATAATAATGAGAAGAAGAAGAAGAAGAAGAAGAAGAAGAAGAGAAGAAGAAGAAGAAGAAGAAGAAGAGAAGAAGAAGAAGAAGCAGAAGAAGACGAACAACAACAACAACAGTGATAATAATAAAGATTGCTTGTAAATGTAATTGTGGTGTGATATGGGGGTGATTTCTAGGAATGCCACGTTACTTTTACAGTTATCGACGTGATATTTGAACTATATTCATTGCATATATATATTTTGCTGCCTTCTATTCCGCTTGCCGATTGACTACTGAGCAACAGACGCTGACTGGAATGCTACTAGATGTTATCATTCTCACAGTTGGCTCAGAAAGACAGTAGATAGTTGATGTGTCTTTGAGCGCTGTGATTAAGATAAAATGTAGAAATTTATTTAATTCATGTTAAACGTGATACATATCTTAACAATTGTGCACGGGTGAGCCAACGAGAAGTCTCTATATATCAATCATTAAGTTTATGCTGGATCTGTTTGGACTTCTCTAATACCAGCCTAATACCCTGCATGTATATTTGTACAATATCGTTTGAAAAAAAAGAGTAACTACAATCGATATTGTCATAAATGCAGTATGCGCATGTTTTAAACTGCATTCGGTTGTGGGGCCCTGAAATGTGTGGAGCAACCTCTTAGCCACGATTGTTCCCAGTTTTACTCTGATCCAGAGTGATTGCACCTTTCAGGGTCACAGCTATAGGGTACTTAGCATATTATGGTTTACCTACCTTTCTATCAGGCGGAATCTGCGGAAGCGACCTTTATGGTTCAGTGGAGAGGAAGACGGCTTCAGCAATGCACTGTGGAGTGAAGAGAAGGGGACTGAAGCAAGTAAGATATCTTGGTCATCCACTGCATCCGTCTTTATCCTGACTCGTCTTCACTTAGTCCTTCCACTAGGTTGAAGATGGTTGCGAACGAGAGATTGAAATGAGCAGCGCGCAACGCTTCTTCACTTTAAACAACGTCACTGTGAAAGTCATCGGTCATCACTTAGGAGGACTAGGGTCCTCGTCACAAAGACAGACGAACATACTTTCGGATAAAAAAGAAACGGGGTGGTTATAGATGAAGTATCTTTGATCATGGGTTACTTGAACTAAAACTGAGCTAGTGCTAAATAGCAATAACCATAACCACCCTATACTGCTGATGTTGAAATACCTCTCATTAAAAATATTGAAGTATTTGAATATCTTTATGCAAATCCAAAATTTCGTGAAGTCTGTAAACACCTACTTGTAGTTTCGGTTTATTGACGTTAAGCGGATCACAATTAATTCATAAATCACCCTACACCTTTTTAAAAAAGTTTCTTGACAGCCATTTTCAAACTGAGCAAACAATAAGTAACAGAGAATGTTTTGAAAATATTTTTGTAGATTTGATGTCTTTGCATATGATTAAGTTCTCCAAAAGCTCATCCACTTAAACAAGTCAACTATTAAATTTTATTTCTATTATTAATCGAGTGGAAATCAAGCTTAAGTAAATTTGATAGCTTTCAGTATGTAAATAGTTATATTTCTTTCGACATTTTAAACGAAGAAATTTTCTATCATGTAATTTTTTCAGTCATTGTACTGCAGCCAGTCTGGGGAACTGCATTTAGTCAAACAGATCGAGTACTGGACTGATTTATAAAGTCTGGTACTTACTCTGTCGGTCTGTTTGCTAAACCGCTAAGTTACAAGTACGTAAACCAATCAACATCGGCCAAGTGGTTGTGGAGGGGACACAAAGACACACACGCATACAAATATATATATTATTATATATATATAACGAGTTTCACACACACACTATATATATATATATATATATATATATATATATATATATATATATATATATATATATATATAATATATATATATATATACGAGTTTCACTCGCAAAGCTAATGCCTGGGGCATTAGTAGGGCACACTTGCTTCAGATTGATCCCGAATCTATGCAGTTTCAAAAGGAGGTTCTTGAGCTCTCATCCATAAATTTTTGGTGCTCAATGCAAAACTTCTCTAGCGAAACAAAATTAATATCCTTTCCAATTATAGTCATTTCATGTATTCGGACATGAAAGAATTTATTGCCCAATACATCCTTCTTATTTTTTAAAGTTAGTTAAGCTATATTTGTTTGCAGGTTGAGTGGCGGTTTAGAATAGTTTATTGGCATATTTCTTCTTTAAACTCATTTCCTTTACGGCCTCTCCGCAAATTCTGTCATGTCAACTACACGCCTCTCCAAAATATATATGTCCTGTAAGAAATCTATCACGTTGCTTAAAGTGAAGACAGTAGAGTTAGTAGAGAGCTATACGATATGCCTAATTCCAAGCTTTACGCTTGGAATTAGGCATATTAAGCTTTGAATTAGGCATAGGGTGTATTGAAACATGAAAATCCAAACTTTAGGTGCATTCGGGATTGGCTTAGGTCATCATGACATAAAATTATGTAAATATAAATCTATAAACATACATATTTTCTAATTTTTCAGTTCTTTTTCTTCTTACAGATATCCTCTAATCCTTTAGACGTATTTACTACAAAATAAGGGATTACCAGAATAAGAAGTATTAATTTGAAAATATGGCTTATAAGATTTGACGAACAAATGTGGATTTAATGTTTATTTTTTCTTTATTCTCTCGCTCGATTTTATTTCTCGGTTACACATATATATTCAGCTAAAGAAAATTAATCTCAGAATTTAGCCACTAAATTCTTATTACTACCAGTTGTCTAACTGGTATTCATCTAATATATTTCTTACTACCCACAAGGGACTAAACATAGAGGGGACAGACAAGGACAAACAGACGGATTAAGTCGATTACATCGACCCCACTGCGTAACTGGTACTTGATTTATCGACCCCGAAAGGATGAAAGGCAAATCGACCTCGGCGGAATTTGAACTTAGAACGTAACGGCAGACGAAATACGGCTACGCATTTCGCCCGGCGTGCTGACGTTTCTGCCAGGTCGCCGCCTTATTCTGGTATTCATCTAATTCATCATATACACTAGTATGCAGGTATTCCAACACATATACGTTCGTTGTTTTATGTATGTATGCATCAATGAATGTTGGTAGGTAGGTTTATAAGCAGATAGTGAGGCAGGCAGGCATGGTTGTAGGTAGGTCGGTAGGTAAGTTATACAGCTATAATCATACAATTAACAATTTCCGGGTATCTCTTTGCTGGTTTCTTATTTCTTTTTTGCCCACAAGAAGCTACACACAGAGGGTACAAACAAGGACAGACTAACGGATTAAGTCGATTATATCGACCCCAATGCATAACTGGTACTTATTTAATCGACCCCGAAATGATGAACTCAGAACGTAGCAGCAGACGAAATAACGCTAAGCAATTCGCTCGGCGTGCTAACGATACTGCTGGTTTCTGTGGTCATTCAGAGTGAGAAACTATGAAAATATATTAGTTGTGAAGAGTACTTTTGTTCTTCGCTATGTGGATTATTAGCCTTAGTTTTTGTTCGCCAAACAGCATCAAAGGAACGGTGACATTTTAGGCAATCCCACCAATTTGAAGCAGTCATTCCGTTATCTCAATGCAACAGATTAAATACCTGAATTAAATAATAAAAAAAAAAACAGAGACTTTCCTTCCCTGAGCAAAAGATATGCATCTGGAAAATCGTGGTACTTTCTAGCGATGCCTGATATAGACTTAGAACCTGATATAGCAGTACCTAGCAGTACTTCAATACTAGCGACTTAAGAGATCTATAAGGGTAGAGGTAGATTTTTTAAGAAACGCATGAACATCACATTACATGAAATCTATGTCAGTGATGAAAATCGACTTAGCGCATCGGTATCCAAACCATTCACTTATCAAAAACCAAGAACGGACGGAGAACACTAGAAATAACATAAAATGTCATATTAACGGTGTGGTCGCACTACGCCCAAAGTTAAATTACTGTGATACATAAAAGTATAAAAATATGGGTATATGCTACACACATATGAAGAAGGATCGATAAATACACACACATAAATTTGACTTAATGCAATAAGGTATTTCTTGATGATCCATTGTGACTAAATATCTAAATGCACATGGAACACTTATTGCAGTGCTTCAATCAAGAATAATAGTGAAACGTTCGTACGGATTATAATATAAACTTGTCCTTAACATTATTTATCTCTCTTTTTCTCTCTCTCTCTCTCTCTCACGGTCGCACAAGCACACACACACACACACACACACACACACACACACACACACACACACACACAACACATACACATACATACATACATACATACATACATACATACATACATACATACATACATACATACAAACATACATTATGGCTGTCCCCTCGTTATCGAGTATGGCCATTGCACGAAGCTTAACTGTTACTGGTGCTGTGATCGAATGTGACTTTTTAGCCCAGCCAATGATTTACAAAGTCTTGTACAGAATTGGCAACTAAAACCTTTACCGGTAATAGCCGGCTGTAGTTATAACTAGGCTTCATGTACCTTTGCATGTCGTTTAAGTCCTCCTGCCGAATTACACTCTCTTCCACATGCCCGACATGCATACATACCTACATGCTTACATACATACGTCTTTCTATATATGTATAACTCTAAAGTTCATAAGTGAATCAGTGTCAGAGTGTCTTGTGTATTGCATTTAGCAAATTATGTCTAGAAAAGTACAAGTCAAAGCTCACGGTCTTTGAGTCTCTGTACTGGTTAACAGCTAAATTATATATGTAGGTGGTTGTTGTTTGTGTATGTATGTGTTTGCGCGTGTATGACTGTGAATGTCAGTGTGTATGCATGCACAGGACTGGGTGTCCATGTTCTTACAATTGAATTGCCCAGACTTAGACTTCAACATTTATTCTGCGCTTGTTTTCGATTTATTTTAGAATTTCGTTCATTAATTTTTGTAAATGATATTTACACAAGTGAATCAGGGTGTTTTTTGAAGCCTGTGTGGTCAACCTAACTTTGCGCATTTTAACTCCGTCCTTTAACCGTTTATCTCATTCAGGTCATTTTATACAATCACATAATTTTTTATAGAGGATAACTTCAATCAATAGCAGAAAAAAACTAAAGCCACCTCTCAGATGTATCATGGATGTGGAAATCCATCTATGATTAAGCCGTAACAAATTTACCTGTCTGTATATGCTTTTGTTTTACAGATTAAGAGCAAAGTAAATTACCATCTCATTTCCTAAATATTCATAAGCGTCTTAAATGACAACACAAGAATTAAGAAATCATTTACTGATTTACGAGGAATTAGAAGTCAACATCGTTAATAATTCATTTATGGCTAACGATTATATATTCCATCGCTTAAAAGCACATCTATTCAG
>NC_042997.1:5500063-5502563 GCF_006345805.1 Octopus sinensis | reverse complement strand
TTGGTAGAAGATACAGAGCTATTTGAATAATTGGGGTTAGCATAAGTTGTAGCGGGGGTTAAATTCTTGTAGTAAAGATTTAATTTTCTATTCTTAAAGGAAGAAATAATCCTAAATAAGTTAGGAGAAACAGAAAAGCCAAATCTAATCATTTTGTTATTGAATATCCAAACATACCTAGATTTACTGAAATTTGATTTAATAATAGAACAATAGACTTTATAAAATTAGACTTCAAATGTTTAGCAAAAGGAAAAATAATCCAAATTATGTTATTATTGAGTTTCTTATTGATATGGTGGTTTTTATTAGCTGGGTCACCCATTCGAATAAAAGGTATAGGTTTCTATTTACCTCTCGTATTAACACCAACACTAGCAATGATATACGTCTTATTATTGTTATTATACTTATTAATGTTATTATTATTATACCTATTATTACCACCTTTATTATTATTATTACTATTATTATTATTATTATTATTATTATTATTTATTATTATTATTATTATTATTATTATTAAGAAAATATTGACATCATTAGAGTTGGTTATGTAGTTGTGTGGGGTATTTAGAGTATGCGTAGAAATAAGAGATGTTTTTGTGAAAAAACTCTGTTTTGTGTTATTGTTTCCGGCTATGTTAATGTTTTTCTAGTAATGATTGATAGTAACATTACAATTGTTTATCTTATTAAAAATATAGGTATTGGTAGAAATCTGGTTAGTAAAAGTTTCATCATTTGGTCCATAGTTGTTAAACATTTTTTCTCATTTTATGGTGGAGTTATCTTCACAAGTATACTTCATAGACTTAAGTTGTGTGCCAGGGCCTTCCAATTCATAATGGTGTTTTGAAATTGTGATGTGTTTATTGGAATTCATATCCATATAACTGTTGTTATGATTGGGAAAATCAGTGTTAAATTTGTTGTATTTCATTTGATATTTATAACTAGCATTTCTAAGAGCCAGATTGTAATACTTTTTACGCTTATTAACAATTTCTTTATTTGAGGATAATGAGTTAATTCTATTTTCAATGTTATAAGGTATGTTATCGCGAATATTATGAGGATGATTGTTCTGCGCATGTATTTAAGTAATATTGCTATTAGGTTTATGGTATAGTTGGCAAGCTGAAGTAGTGATGTTAAAAATTGCATCCATGAATTTCTCAGAAGTGTGATCCTGCTCAAGAGTGATGGTAAGTTCTTGGCTTTTGAAAATTTATGTAATCTCTTCTGATGTATTTCGATTTAACGGTTGGAAGCATTTCGAACTACAAATTGAACATCATCCCTATAGAGACCGTCTTCAAATTCTGGGTGTTTTTTATGGAGTAGGTGTAGTAAATCTGTGAAAAATTCAGCCATCATGAAGCTTTTTGTTTGATGGAACACAATCGATTTTCGTATTTTGAATTACAGTTCTTTGGCGCTTTGATTTTTATTTATTGTATTACGCTTCAGTTTAGTCTGTTAAGTAATACATTACGAATATCAGAAACAACTATTATGCTTGATATCCATCAGCATGTTCAGCTGCTATTTAACGTGTAAAAGCACGCTATAAAATTAATCTATATATGTAAAGATTACTTATAGAGATGGAGAAAAAGATACGGATTTTCAGTATCATATGCTCATTATTATTTTGAAACCACCATTTGAGACAGAAAATTTTGGGAATAGGGAATGACATTTTGACATATGGTGAGAGGATGCACGGGCCAAAACCACTGCTACAGCTGTTAAGAACATTCGTCTCAATAAATTCTCATTTGTTCCTCACTCTATCTCTTTGTCCATATCTCACATTTATACATGCACACACACACACACATGCATACTCTAACACTCACATCCTTACATTCACTCACATACGTATGGAAAAATCTGTTAGAAAGGGTCAAAATAATAGATTTGTCAAAATGAAAGTAAAAGAAGAGAAACATCGCAAACGGACGTAAGCGCTTTCAGTCCTTTCATCAGTTGTCGGCTGCATATCACGACAATTTCGGCATCTTCCTGCGACATTGTGCTATCTCACGGCATGAACGAGATGCAGTTGTCTGGCTTTAGACAAGCAGACACGAAAACTAAAGAAAAGCGTGGAAAAAACTGAAGAAATTATTGTAGAAGGATGATGACGGAAGTCATATTAAGCAATACGAATAGATAAATTTATATATTCTTCTGAGATAAATTTAAAATGAAAAAAAACGTCGTGCACTGAAGTAACGTACAGACGCTAGCAATTAGCCTTTCGGCGTTGAGGAAAATGTACAGACAACAGTGCGAACCAGCATCCGAGCTGTTCAGAGGTCAAGCGGCAAAAGAATTGCTTGATGAAGGATAGAAAGTGGGAGTTGAAAATAATAGTGCCATGTGGGATGGAATACATAATGTAACATCGGTAAGATAAAAAAAGCAAAAAAAAAATGGGTTTGGAGAGTAAAAGGAAACGCTCCAGAAGAAAAGGAAAAGAAAGAGAAAG
>NC_042997.1:5482563-5495063 GCF_006345805.1 Octopus sinensis | reverse complement strand
CATACACACACACATATATATATATTATATATATATATATATATATATATATATATATATTATATATAATATATATATATATATATATATATTTAAAAGTACGTATCTATTTGGATATATTTGCACGCACACATACACATAGATTCGTGTATGTATGTATACATAAATTTTGTATAGATAAATATATCCAGATACAAACGCACATATATAAACACACATACATATATATATATATACACATACGCACACCCCCACATGCATTCACACACGCACACCCACGTAAACAAACATCATGTCTCTCGGCTTCATGTTAACTCATAAAGCACTCAAGTAGCGACTTTAATCATCCCCACCACCACCACCACCGGCCTACCGACCTTAAAACTGGTTTACGTGTTCCTTAGTGCAATACGATGTTCCATGAAATACTTTTGAAGCGCTATGTGATTAGAAGTAATATGTTAATAAATAATACATGATTTTGTATTGAACGTTAGCTTAACGTATACAATAGACATCTTATAGATAAGCTAGACTTGTTTGCCTCGTTTTGTTTTGTTTTCTTCTATTAACGTTATTAGTTGCTTTATTTATTTATATAACTTTTTTGCTTTTCTTTTATATGCGACCTGATCGAACCACTAACTGTAATTGTATATAGATCTATGTAGTTGATGCTAAAAATGGTAACGACACCCTACAACAACGATAGCATTGATTTGTAACTTTGGCACAAGGCCATGGCATTTTGGCGAAAGCTACAGTCGAGTTAATCGAACTCCCTGCATTGCTAATCTCAGGTGTTAAATGGGCGTAACTGAACAACGCTGAACTACTTTTATTTTTTCACCACGTGTAGCTCAACAGATCGTGCCAGTTATTGGATCCTCCTCTTCCTTCTTCTTCTTCGTAATCAGCAGCGGCAGCACCACTACCATCACTACTACTACTACTACTACTACTACTACTACTACTACTACTATACTACTACTACTACTACTACTACTACTACTACTACTACTAATACTACTACTAATAATAATAATAATAATAATAATAATAATAATAATAAAGAGTAAAAGAGTAAAAGAGTAAAAGACTATACATACATACATATATGTATGTACTATACATACATACATATATATATATAATCTTATTACTATGCATTAGGTAGGCCATCTCAAGAGAGACACACCGCAAACTCTTACAGTATATGGAGAACACGGAATCAAGACAGTAGGCCCTATTTGGACGAGAACAAATTAGCAAATGTGAGGAGGGATATCTTTAGAAATAACAGACTCACAGACAGTGAAGTAAGCGCGATCAAGCACGCAACGGAAAATGACATAAATATAAGACACAAAGGAAATGAAGAATCAGATGAACAGTATAGCCCGCCACGAGGCTTAATTGAAAGACTGCCATCTGACCAAAGTACGCAAAGGCCTGAAGATACAAGAAATTCTATTGTACCAGTTAAAGATAGCCAGGAAAACGAAAAAACAACAGTAACTGAAGATCTCGCATTTGCTGAAGAACACAGAGAGTCTATGGCAGAAATGAGGCAGAAAATCCTGAATACGCTTGAAGTGTAAGACGTACAAGTATGAATGATAGAGAACCGCTTCATAAACTCTCAAATACAAACCAAAATAAAAAACAAATCCAAATTCGCAACTATGTAACAAATGAAATAATACGAGAATTAAAACCTGATTTTACTGAGTTAAATGAAATTATTTACGCTTCTGCTAGGGCAATTGAAACCAGCTGTATGCCCCCGAAAAAACAAAGAAAACAAAACCTGGGAAGAAATCAAACCCGGAGAAGTAAAATTGAAAAAGAGATTGAATTTATGAGAGGGGAAATATCAATATTAAATGAACTTATATGTGGAAATGATGTAAGATCCAGAACAGGAAGAAAGATGAAGAGAAAATTTGGATCCTCACCAAGAGAAGAACTGATATCAATAAAAGAAACGCTGAAACAAAAAGTCCAAGCAAAAGCCCAAAGAATACGAAGATTTGAGAAGAGAAACAAGTTTTACAAGCAAAATAAGCTGTTCACATCCAATGCCAAAAAATTCTACAGAGAAATAGGGAAGGAGAAAGTAACCGTTAAAGACCCCCCTCCCATGGAAGAAGTTCAAAACTTTTGGGAAATGATTTGGAGTGACAAGAAGACGTACAACATAAATGCAGACTGGATTATACAATCTGAAGGATCCTACCAAAATTTACAACAACAAACATGGGAAGACATCACAATAGCAGACCTAAGAAAGGCACTCACGAAGGCCCATAATTGGAAATCCCCCGGTAAAGATAGGGTGCCGAATTTCTGGCTCACATCGCTCCCGTGCGCACACGGTAAGCTAGTTCAGCTGCTCAATGGAATTATGAGAGACCCAAAGAAAACACCTGAATGGTTAGCAAGTGGCATTACTTACCTACTCCCAAAGAATAACGAAACCAACCTTCCAAAAAACTATCGGCCTATAACCTGTCTATCCACCATGTATAAAATCCTAACATCTATCCTGGCGGAGAAAACATATGCATTCATGGAGAAGAACGATATTTTCCCCATTGAACAAAAAGGGTGCCGCCGAGGCTCTTACGGATGCAAAGATCAACTGCTAATCAATAGTATGATCCTTGAGAACTGTCACAACAAGCGCAGAAATCTCAGCACCGCATGGATTGACTATAAAAAAGCCTTCGACAGTATACCGCATCCATGGATCTTGAGATCGCTGGACGTCTTCAAAATTTCCCCTTTGATTTCAAAATTCCTGAAGCACAATATGTCGTTGTGGAATACGAATCTCCAATTATACCACTCTAATGGAGTACTTGCCTCAGAAAATATAAACATCAACTGTGGAATTTTTCAAGGTGACTCACTTTCACCTGTAATATTCTGCATAGCCCTAATACCCCTTACAAGTGAATTAAACAGAACAGGGTATGGGTATAAAATTGCCAATAAAAAAATAAGCCATCTATTTTATATGGATGACTTAAAACTTTATGGTAAAGACACTAATGAGCTTGAAGGCCTATTGCGCACCGTGAAAGCATTCAGCGATGACATCGGGATGGAGTTTGGGCTTGAGAAGTGTGCCAAGGCCACTTTCCAGAAAGGGAAAGTGAAGACCACAAATTCGGTCGTGTTAGATGTTGACACAGTCATAAGAGAGCTTGAGCAAGAACAAACATACAAATATTTAGGGATAAATGAAGGCTCTGGTATTCAGCATGCAAGCATGAAAGAGAAGATCAGGAAGGAATGTTATAGGAGAGTTCGTGCAGTCCTGAAATCTGAACTAAATGCACGTAACAAGGTGTTAGCTATAAATCCCTTAGCAGTTCCAGTTGTTACTTATAGCTACAATGTGTTGAACTGGAATATGAGTGAAGTAAAGAATATAGATAGAAAAATACGCAAGCTGCTGAGTTGTAATAGGATGCACCACCCAAAGGCAGACGTAGATCGCCTTTACCTTCCCAGAGCCCAAGGAGGTCGAGTCCTGATCCAATTTGAACTAGCTTACAAAACAACCACAATTGGACTGGCCAAATATCTCGAAATATCGAATGACTGGATGCTAAAGCTCGTGGAAAATCATGAGAGACGAAAGAAGCTTCATTCTATCATCAAGGAAAGCAAAAAATTGCTATTGATCTCGTGCAGGATACCCAAACTGAACAACCCGAGGGAAGTACGGCAACTATTGTTGCAAAGAAGGTGAAAATGATGGCAATGAAAAAAGCGCACGAGCAATTGGCTGATAGGTGGGAGGAGAAACCTCTGCACGGCAAATATGTGACCCGCAGCAAACAAGCTGATGTTGACCAGAAGCAAACCCATCAGTGGCTGCGGAGCTCAGGGCTAAAAGCAGAGAGCGAAGGTTTCATCCTGGCTGCTCAAGACCAAAGCCTATTAACCCGGAACTACCAGGCCAATGTGATGAAAAATGGAGCAGACCAAAAATGCCGATTCTGCAACGACACGATTGAAACAGTGGACCACCTAATCTCTGGATGTAAAGTCTTAGCACCAGTGGAGTATAAATTAAGACATGACAGAGTTGGCCAATATCTCCACTGGCTAATAAGTCGGCATTACAATATCAAAACTGCCGACAAGTGGTATAATCACCACCCTGAGGCTGTAACTGAAGGAGAAAATGTAACAATTCTGTGGGACTTTCCAGTACATACAGACCGAACCATCAAGGCCAATAAACCAGATATTGTTGTGAAAGACCAAAACAATAAAGTTTGCTTATTGATCGACATGAGCATCCCCTGTGATCATAATATCTCAGCGAAAGAGTTTGACAAGCTCAGAAAATATAAAGACCTACTCATTGAAATTGAGAAAATGTGGCATCTCAAGGCGGTTACAATACCAGTGATCGTAGGAGCACTAGAATGATCAAGAAGGGAACCGAAAATTATATGAGAATGATCCCTGGCTTAACATCCCTGCAAGAAGTGCAAAAGATTGTCTTAACTGGTACATCACACGTATTGAGAAGAGCATTGTCGATGTGAGAACTGTTGCTGCTCATGTATTTTAATTTAACTTTAAAAAAAAAAAAAATGAACGAACTACTGAGTTTGGTTTCATGGCCTACCAATATACACTATGAGTTTCTTTGCCCTATGAGTCGGGAAGACACTCGGCAAGAAATGGAAGAAAATTTGAAAGAACAAAAAAAAAGGTAATAATAATAATAATAATAATAATAATATAATAATAATAATAATAATAATAATAATGATGATGATAATGATAATAATGATAATAATGATAATAATAATCATGATAATGATAATAATGATAATAATGACAATAATAATAATGATACTAATGATAATAATGATAATAATAATAATAATAGTTTTTCATCTGTAAATTACGGGTTCAAAATTTCCGCCGAGATCAGTCGACTTTGCCTTTCATGCTCTAGATTTCTATGAAATAAGTACCAGTGTAATCTTGTGTTGAAACATATGCTGTTGATTTTGGGACGGTCATTCTGTCAATAAACACAGGCACCATCTATTTATTTCATCTCCACTTGAACTTTATTATAATTATAAGTTCTTGTTTATTTGTCATAGGTATTTTGCTACACATTCTTCGACCCTTTCAGTGATCATCTGTTCTTCTCTTAGTGTCCTCATTTATCTACCTTTATCTTGTTTAAGGAAAAGTACCAGAAACAAGGCAATATGTGTGTGTGTGTTGGAAATTCATGGAGATTGTGCTAATTATTTTTCTGCGGTTAAATTATTAGTTCTAAATATTCGAAGTCTTGGTTTACTTTTCATATTATCTAGGGTTTATAGAGCTATTTATATAAATGCCATTATACAAGAATATAACGCATAGAATTGTCACAGAGAAAACAATATCATTATATATATATATATATATATATATATATATATATATATATATATATAAGAAAACAAAAGAATGTCTCTTCTACAGATTTGAAGGGTCTGAAAGCACGGTATGTTATTTCCTTTCCTGCAAAATTAGGAACAAAGGATGAAAGAAAAGTTTTCCTCGGGCTAGATAATCATGTATTACCGTATTAATGGGAATGATTTTGTAAAGAAAGTAATGTAAAAAGCAAAAGGATGTAAAAAAGAAAAAAAAAATTACTTTTTACACAAACACACACACACAAACACACAACGCACACACACCGACACTCTCTCTCACACACACACACACTCGCATATTCACATAGGTATACGCATACATATCATAGAAATACGTTGGTATATATCTAGGTAGCTATCTGTACGTATGTGTGTGTTAGTGTGTATGGTAGTGTGTGTGCGTACGCACGCGCGCGTATTTAGTTTTAGCTCGAGAGCTGCGGCCATATATATATGTGTTTAGGTAGGTAGGTAGGCATATAATACACACGTGTGTGTTAGTGTGAATTCTATGTAACCTTGCTGTAAAGTGTCTACTCTATAACTTGCCGAAGTCAGTTTCAAAGAAGCAAACAGAAAACGAAGTTTAATAGAATTATATATACATACATGCATATATACTTACTTACATACATATATATACATATATATATATATATATTATGTGTGCATGTATGTACATATGAATATATGTGTTTATGCATATAAGTATGTGTGTGCATAAATATATGTATACACATGCACAGGCATACATATGTATGTGCGTATGTGTGTGTGTGTATTTTTATGTAGACATGTATGCTTGTATGTATGCTTGTATTTACACTTGTATATATATATATATATATATATATATATATATACACACATATGCATTTATCTGTCGATGTTTTATATGCGAACAAGAGAGATGTAGAGGCGGAGCGAGAGAGATGGGGAACAGAGATGAGGAAATCTAACACCCTTAGTAAAAATGTAATCAGCGTATCGTCTACAAACTTATGAAGAGCTGTTCCTGAGTAAAGAAATCATAAACAACGCTCATTACGTGAATAATCTACGTCTAGAACGGTTTCGAGTAGAAAGAAATGATATCACACGTATCGATCAATCTTAAATGCAAATAATTCTTTGATGATCTCGAAAGAGACGTTAGAAATAGATGAAAGATTCTACGTACGACACTTCGTCACAAATTTCCCCGAACACATCTATTGTCCGTTCTATTTTTTGATACCATCCAAGTTCTATTTTCATGGAACTCCGTTTGCATACACACATATAAAACATACGTATGCATCAAACACACCAACACAAAACACAAGCGCATAAATATACACTCATTCATATGTTTTTTGTTTTGCTTAGAGTGTTTGCATATATAATCACCTGTAGATGAATATATACGCAAACACATTAAATGTACCTGCGTTCGTGTACATATTACATGTGAGTCTAGGTGTGTGTGGGTGGCTGCAAATACATAAATACATACATGCATACATATATGTGTATGTGTGTGTGTTAAATGGAATGAGACAATGAAGTCAAGGCTGTGTGGTGTTTTGAGGACATTTATAAAGAAAAAGTTAGTCTACAGGTGTTTCTGTGATACGAGGGATATTCCTTCATCAGAGACGAAGTGAGATGGTTAAATAGAGGGAAATATTGGAGTTATATATATATAATATTATTGTGTGTGTGTGTGTGTGTGTGTGTGTGTGTGTGTGTGTGTGTGTGTGTGTGTGTGTGTGTGTGTGCATACGTGCGTGCCTGCGTGCATGCATGTTAGAACTCTTGTAAGTCCCATTATTCTCCTGTGCTCTTCTTGGTCATCGTTGACAACGACAGACGAATATTATTATCATATTATGAGAATCTACATTTAAAGTTAAACATACGTTACTTCTTTTCGCTCATACCTTAATCACATTTTCTAAATTTTTCATCTTAAAAATCTGCTGCTGTCTAAATTATCGTTCAACCTCCCGAACTTTTACTTCTCAACAATCAGTAATTATCTCTAAATTTATGTTTTAAAACAGTGTTTGTAACTAAATTTTAGAGACAACTATTAGCAACATATGAACCATCACCTTTTACTTTCCATTGTTGAGTCGTTACAGCTGATGAGAGAGACAAAAATGTGATACTTGGTACATGTTGATCTATAATATTTTTCTACTTGTTTCATTCACTGGACTGCGGCCATGCTTGTGCATTGCATTGAAGAGTTTAGCCGATCAAGTTGACTCCAGAGCGTATTTTTAAGTCTGGCACTTACAGTATCTCACTTGTTTGCTGGAATGCTAAATAACGGAGACGTAAACAAACCAACACCTGTTCTCAAGCAGTGTGGAGGCATATAGAAACGGACAGATACACACACATACACACACATACATACATATATACATGCATATATGCATAGACGATGGGCTTCTGCGCAGTTTCCGTCTACTATATATACTCACAAGGAATTGGTCGGCCCAGGTCTTTTGGAGAGGGTACCCGCCCAAAGTAATACACAGCTGTACTAAGCCCAAAATTACGTAGTTACGGAGAAAATCTCAACAACTAGACCATACCTGCCCATGAGAGGTATAAAAAGGAAAAAAAAACAAGCTCCTTTCCGTGCCTTATAGACCCATCAGACCGGCGGTCTGGTTTCAACGGCGTATATGACCCACCCCCACTCCACCCACTTGATGGGACGCCTTTTCTTCACAGGATTACTCATTTTTATCAACAGAATGGGCTGGAAATTAAGAGTTTTGCTCAAGAGCAACACACTGCCCGATACATGAATTAAAACCACAGAAATCACTAAGCCATGTACCTCTAACACGAGCGATATGTTTTCATTAATTGTACATCTAGGAGAGGTCAAATTGGTTTCAATTATTGCTTTCAAATTTTGCCACAAGGCCAGCAATTTCGGGAGGAAGGGTTTACATCAATTACATTGAGCCCAGTGCTCCACTGGTACTTGTTTTACTGACCCCGTAAGGATAAAAAGCAAAATCGGCCTCGGCTGAATTTGAACTCAGAACTTAGATACAGACGAAATGCCGCTAAGAATTTTTCCTGTCGTGGTAAGGGCACTACCAGCTAGCCACTATGTTGGTATTAGTTATGAAGAAGATACTTTTCTTGTCGTTCATAAGACGGGAATATACTGGGTAATCTAAGGTTATGTTAAACGGGTAGAGATCTTTCATGCCCATTTATAGAAGTGAATAGAAAAATAATTTTCAGATTTTACCTGTTTACATAAGTACAATATAAGGCAACGAAATTTTCTATATCTTTTATAAATTTGTAATATTAAAGACAATAATTGTGATTAACTAAGTATTAATTACAGTTGTAAATCAATGATTAATTCCATTAAAGGCAGAATGTTTTGAGCCTAACCGAAGGAAGCAACAATAGGCATGATTTATGAAAAGTTAAGTTATTCTTTCTCTCTTCGCCAGACACGCACGCACGCACATACGCGCGTAATACACACGCACACACATACGCGTGGGCGCACATACGCACACATCGACTAGTGGCTAATAATACAAGAGTTAGGCAATCAACTTCATTAGCTTAAAGTTGTTACTGCTATAGAAAGCATTATACTCAGAGCTGAGTGCTTGTTCCTCATAGCAGAAACTGCTGTAAGCTAATGAAAGTGAATGAAGATCTCCAATACATTTGTCATTCGTTAACTGATATTATGCTCTCTACCCTCCTGACACCTTACTCTAAACGATGACTATAGCGAGTTCTCACAACTAGTTATTAATATCTTATTGCCAAAGTGAAATCATAATATATAGACATATGTGTTCAATCAGTTCTTCATTCATGGTAGATATATTTTGTTGGCTTGACGAGTATATATTAAACATGTGTGTCTGTGTAACAAAATGGCTGCTTCCGAACGACATGATTCCGGGTTTAGTCTAACTACATGCCACTTTGTACAAGTGTCTTCTACTACAGCCTGGGGCCACGAAAGCCTTGTAAGTGGATCTGGTAGATAGAAACAAATTATACATATGCTGTATAATCGTATATAAATCTAAACTTATCTATCTATCTATCTATCTATCTATCTATCTATCACTTTCTCTCTATATATATATGTGTGTGTGTATTTTGCATATATGTGTGATTGTATGTGAGTAAACCTCTCTGTGTGTGTGTTGGTGTTTCTGTTTGTTCACCACCACCGTTCAACACATGTCTTGTTTCTGTTCCGATAACGTAGCGGTTCGGCAGAATGGTAGAATGAGTACTAGACTTTAAAAAAGAAAATAGTACTGGTGTTTAATTATTCGATCAAACTCGTCAAAGCGGTGACATAGTATAACTGCAGTCGAATGGCTGAAACAAAAAAAGACATTCATACATACAAACATACATTCACACACATGCACACACACATGCACACACACATAGACATATGCTAAAATATGTATACGTGTGTGAACGTGTGTACGTCTACGTATTTATGTTTGCAATTATTTCTTGCTAGATACGTGTATTTACACACAGATACAAACACACACACAAACGCATAAAATGATCTAGGAAATCAAATAGAAAGACAAAAAAATATACTATTTAACTGTCAGTATACATGATAGCGCATCAAACAGCATACACTTATTTGACTTCACACTTCTTTCATTATTTTGGGATTTTTTTTTAATGATTGTTTTTACTCACTTCTGGCATTTACTTGAAAACATTTTGGTATGGCATGTTTCTCCGATGTTTCTACTGTTCTTAATGATCAATCAACGATTTATTTAGAAAATGATCAGTTTTTCCTAACAGAAGTAATCAAATGTTAGTGATTGTCAATTGTCTGATCAACAACGAGGAAACTTAATTAATTAGTAATGCTGTAAGACAGAAACGAAAGCTAATTTCAATTTTAATCAGTGTATTTAAGAATGTCATATTGGATTGTGTTCCATGAAGCCAGATTTTAATTGGTGTAATAATAAATTTGTGAGTAATGCTAAACTGAAGAGATATTAACGATAAATTGAAAAATTATGTAAGATTAGAACAAGCTTTTAGTAAAGGTATTGCGGTGGATGTACTACAGGTGAAAATAGCATTTGAACGTTTACCCAAGTACATAGACTCGAGTTCGAGCTTTTGCGAGGCAATTTCGGCATCCATCACATGCATATATATGTGTGTATGGGAGGTCCTCTCAATGCCAATACTGCAGTATTCGGCTTTCGAACAAGACATCCAGGCTGAGTTAGGTACAAATTGGTTTTTGGTACTAATAGTGCTTCCGTTGCTAATAATAATTTTTTTTATAAACCTGCTGGCTATTTGTGACATGATTGACTTAAAAAGTACTGATATTCTATTTTTTAAATTTATTTCTACAGATATTCTATAGAAATTATAGCCAGCACTAAATTTTCTCTATAATTTCTATAGAATATCTGTAGAAATAACTTTAACGAAGTAATATAAAAAAAAACTCTGCTAATGCAGTAGAACGTGGTGTTCACTTATAAAGGCATTTAATATACTATATAGTATTTTATGGTTGTATAACGAAATACCGCGTACCTACAAGTCATTAATACTGATAGTCTATATGTCGTGGCAGTGAAATTTGGCTGCTGTACAGTCATTGATACCTCCTACAGAATGTAAAACAAGATAAGTAACATAAAGAACTACCCTTCATCAGTTGTCGGCTGATCTTCTACTTCACATTTCGAGCAATTAACGATAATATGATGCTACGAAAATCATTTACTCCTGCGACCCAAAATAAAATTTGGGATTTGCAGAGGTTCAAAGCTGGTTACAAAATCAGGACAGTGGAGACATACAACAAACCAAACAAACCAAATGAATATTGTATACGAGGTCTGATCAAAAAGTATCTGGACTGTTGCCATACTAACGAGACCAAAGCACGTGGCGTGAAGCCGCTTGGTAAAGACTGACCTTGAACTCTGTTGTGCTAGCGCATTAAGTTTTAACATTCTAGCTCACTTCCGTTGTTTACAGCAGTGCTTGAAAGGAATGAGATCGTCGCATTGACCATGACAGAGAAAGTTGTCATGGCGATACGTGCTCAGAGGTTGACGCAAGTTGCAGAAAGGCTATGCAGAGGAGTGTATGAGCAGCACACAATTGACCGAGTGGTTGAGATGTTTTCAAGATGGCTGAAGAAGTGTCGATATTGACGAATGTTCCGGGAGACCCGCAACCAGCATAACAAAGAAAAACATAGTAGATGTGGGTGCAGCTGTGAAGCGAAACCGTTGAAACACCATCAGTGAGTTATCAGCAGATGTGCAGATTAGTTACAGTTCAGTTCAGTCTATTATCACTGAAGGTGTAGGTATTATATGTGTGTCTACCAACTTTGTACCAAAACTGCTTTCAGCTTACCGAAAAAAGTCACTCGGGGTTTAGTTGCACAAGATATCCTTGATTGTGTGGAGAATGATGAAAACTTTTTGAAAATTTTGCGTAGGCCTCTGAGCAGATATCGCCAAGCTTTTAGCAAAATTTGATGCAGATTCTTTGCTCAACTCTCTCTGACATGGTCAATTTGGCGATCACTCGCTACACACCTTTCTTCCATGCACTACTGTAAACAGCAGAAGTAAGAGCGTTAAAACTTGTATTGCATGCACAGCAGAGTTCAAGGTCAACCTGTGCCAATCGGCATCTCTCAGCTTTAGCTTCGTTTCTTTAGCAACAGTCCGATATTTATTGATCAGACCACGTATGGGTATAGCGAATGTGTACATATTGGGAGATGAACGTTGTAATATATTTTAAAGGGCGACTCATTATTTCGAGTGATTTTCAGTGAACGTATTTTTTACTTGTTTCAGTCATTAGACTGCGGCCATGCTAGGGCCTTGAACAATTTTAGTCGAAGGAATAGACCAGGTATTTATATTTTGAAATCTAGTCCATATTCTCTTTGTCTTTTTACTCAAACCACTAAGTCAGGGTGTCGTAAACAGACCA
>NC_042997.1:5475063-5477563 GCF_006345805.1 Octopus sinensis | reverse complement strand
GGGAGTTGTTGGACGATCGAAAATAAATAAAGAAACACTCTGTTGCTTGTATAGAAGTAAAACTGACGAATGAATTTTACTCAAATTGTACCCGGAGATAATTAGAATTTCTCATTTTCTAACAGTAGAGGGAGACAACTCCGAATTATAATTAATGAAAATAATCAAATATAGAATGCAATGGGAATTAATGTAAAGTATTTAATGTATAATATGCGATGATTTGTGCAGAATATAATAGAATAGATAAAGTAATTTTCTGTTTTACTACTCTCATTAAACTGGAGGTTAGTTTGCTGATGCGTTCAGATTTCTTAATTATTCACACAACACTAAATTTATCTCATTTGCTTTCTGATTGAAAAAAAAAAACTGAATAAATCAATTAAGACGTTTTCTTTTTCTTTCTCAAGCGTCTTTGTTGTTTCGGATCGAGCAATTAAATATTTACGAATATCTACACGAGCAATTAAATGGAGCTACATTTATGTTTGGATTTAGAAATATTAAACTACGGAAAACACACCGGGATATTGGAAAAATTCTTTAGATTTTCATTTACAATTTTTAAATATTTTGCTCTCTTTAATTTGTCTTGGTGAAACTAAGTAGAACAAATATCACTCCAGATAATACGCTTTTGGAAAATGTCTTTCGAAGAACATAAATATTGAGTTGGAAAACTCTTTTGGATGGTAATAGTCGAAGGTCTTCCCAGTGCAATCTGCATGTTAGTTAAACATCACTAGGGTAAGTGGAAAAGTTTATGTATCTCGGGGATGTATTTACAAGTGATGAAAGTCAAAACGTTGAATTGGATGGTACAAATGCCATCGCTGGTACAGCATTGAGTCTGCTCCAGTAGTCTATTTTCAGAAGTATATATATATATAAATTCATATATATATTCATATATATATAAAACTTACTTGGAAAATAGTGCATGGCGTTCGATCATATAATAATATAAATAATATATTCATATATGCATATATACATACATATATGTACATACCTACATACCTTCGAAATGGGGAGTAGATTAACAGGGACAAGTGAAGAAGGGGAATATTCCTTGTCTTGTATGTCTTTTACTCTGTTTCTATTTCGTTGATTCAAAAAAGTTCGTTTCTATGTTTTTGTTTTTATGTTTTCGTTTTTCATTGTGTTCCATGATTTTTTTATGTCCTGTACCTATACATGCATATATATAACGGGAAGCTTTATGAAAATAGACAAAAGACGAAGGCAGGTGGAAAACAAACGAACAATTGTATTAGTATGGCGCTCAGGAAATATAAATAAAACAAGTCTTTAACGTTTCGAGACTACGCTCTTCAACAGAAAGATACACAGAGAGAAAAAAACACAGAAAGAAGGAGAGAAAAAAAATGCGTCCAGTAGCTAACGAATCAACATGATATATATATATATATATATATATATATATAATTATACATGTAAATATATATATATATATATATACATATATATATATATATATTATATATATATATACAAACATATATATATATATATAATATATATATATATATTATATATATATATACATACATACACATATGCATATATATATATATATATACCTGTATATATATATATATATATATATATATATATATATTATATATATATATATATATATTTATACATATATATATATATATACATATATATATATATATACATATACATATATATATATATATATATATATATATATATATATATATATATATATATATATATATATATATATATATATGTGTGTGTGTGTGTATATATATATATATGTATGTATATACATATGTATATATATATATAATCAGAAACCTCACCACACTCATACGCCACACTGTCAGGGACTCACAGAAAAAGAAAGGGATTATATCACCATTTTCAAATGCAAGCCCAGCCTTTTTTATGGCCTTCCTAAAATCCATAAAAACAAATACATCACCGAAGCCTGCAAACTCTCCACTGACATCCACATCAACATCAAAGCACCGGAGGACCTAAAACTAAGGCCCATCGTGGCTGGTACCTCCTGTGAAACACACCGCCTGAGTAACTTCCTAGACATCCTTTTGAAACCTTTCCTTACCCACATCAAAAGTTTCATTAGGGATGATCTGGACATGCTCAAACACCTCCCGAAAACAGTTAACGAGGAGGCACTCCTGGTATCCTTTGATGTCATCAACCTCTACACCAACATTCCACACGAGTATGGTATAGAGGCAATTGACTTCTGGCTAGAAAAACACCCAGAGACATTCCCTGACCGCATTAACAAGTCTTTTATTACAGAATCTCTTAAGTTCATTCTGACAAACAATTTTTTTCTCTTCGACGACACACACTACCGTCAAAAATGTGGCATTGCGATGGGTACCAAGGCTGCACCAGTCCTTGCGAACCTCATAATGGGTTACTTCGAACTGTCACTCTATGAAATATCAAGCCAGAAATTTGGACA
>NC_042997.1:5462563-5470063 GCF_006345805.1 Octopus sinensis | reverse complement strand
TTATTTGGAATTAGAAATTCCAATCTCTTTACTCATCTATAGAGAGAACGTCTTTAGAACCTCTCTCACTTATATTTTCAAATAACCGTTATAGCCTTTAGTTTTAATTAATACCTAACTGGACTCACACATAGCTTTCTTTCTCGTAAGGATAAAGATGAATCTCCTAGATTCTATTCTGCTCTTTCCTTTCTCAAGTACTTTATAAAAATTTTGTTTACACTTCTTGCACTGAAGAGTACAGTGATATATATAATTAATTAAATCTAATTTAATCTAATTAATTTAATTAATTAATTCTATTCAACTATGTATTTGCACGACTTTTATATCGCAGTACAAAACGATTGTCTGCATGAATTAAAATTCTCTTATATACTCTCTTCTCCATTTTTATTGAAATTGTTGATTTTTTTGTTTAATGGGTATATACTCACGATATATAATTAAAGGGACAAAAATATATAAATGCACATATACCGGAAGAAATATACTTCTGTACATATAAATACATAATACATAATATATTATTTATAGCTATGCAATTACATCATTAAAGATTTTTTAAAATCCGAAATATTTATGTATACGAGTAAATATAAACAAACATATTTATGAATACAGAATATAAAACTTGATTCGGGAATTCGGATTTTGAATAACTACGTTTCATGCCGGATATATAGTTCAGATGTAAAACAGGAAATCCCTAGTAACCTCTATTATTATTGGAGTATATAACGAGAACTATGAATCTCGCCCAGTGTTTTCGGCGCAGAAATCAGTGTTTTTTGGTTGGATTCGAAAATTTTCATACAACGAGTGATCAGCTTACATTTTAAATTTACAATTTTCTCTCCGTTTTACTGATTGCGAAATAACATTCAACCTCTATGCTGTATACATGCTACAGATGTTTTAATCATATATTCGGTGTTATGTTGGTCTTTTAGTGATCTTATCTATGTGGAGATGCTCTTTTGATAGTATTTCTGAAGAAATGGCTACGTTATTTGAATTGAGAGCCGAGATACCTATGAGCTATACATCTGTGCATAAGGTAGGAAACGCAAGATGTGGGTATGCATCTGGAAAACGTATGGGGAGAACACCAAAACTCAAATTGTAAAACAGTAAAACAGTAAAACAGTATCGCAATTCAGTTAAAACCTACCAGGCATATTAATGAGAATATTGCAGTAGTGACTATGATCTAATTCAACTAATTAATTGTAAAACTGAGAAAATCCAAAAGATTCTTTAGATCACCAAAGCTGCACTTATGATTTTTCTTAAAAATTAGAATATCAGAGAGAATATAATCAATAGAGGTTAAAAAAATATATGCACTGCTGGAAGATCGAGCAGATGTAGAAACCTATGTAGGAAATCCTCGGGGGAGTAAAAAATGCTTCAGTAAAGTATACAATGCCACGAGTAGAGCCAGTGACATATAAGTGATGGATGACAGATGAGATTAAATCTCTCATGAGAAAGAGAAGAATAACCAAAACTAATGAGAAAAAATGAGGGAGAGGATAAAAACGAGATGCAATCAGGCAAAAGAACAGTGGTTGTAAAAAGAATGTAATAACATGAGAATCTGTTCCACAGGATTTCAAATGCCATGCAGGAAAATTAAACAACTAAAAGGGAAAGAAATATATTGATGAAAAGGTTGTACGAAATCAAAGAAAGGAGACCTAATAATGGAAAAAGGGAAGAAAATTTTTCAAAAGATGGACTGAATACATCAGACAGCTATACTATAGCACAAATGACGAACACTTGCAGATACGAAGTATCGTTAAAGGTCATAACTATCTTAAAAATAGAGGACAGGCATGCGTTGACAAATATGTAACACCTTCATGAAATGATATTCGTACAAGTAGGATTGTAATATTCGAAGAATGTGAAACTGAGAAAATAGCAAGCGTGGTTAGAAACACTTTTAAAACAGGAAAGATTCCAGATGAAATATTCCAATGAATCTGTGTATCACTCCCCAAAACATGTGTGAACTACACAAAGCCATCTGCCTTGTGAGACATGTGGCAAAAATATTGCTGCGAGCGTTGATACTTACATCGAGGTAAACAAGATATGCATGTGATATTAAAAGGAGAAAATTGATTGTGGATACAAAGGAGCAGCTGAAGCTTTGTTAATTCTGAGAAGCAATACGAAGACATCATTTATAGTACAGGAAAACCTGTATTTATGTTTCATTGATTGTACAAAATGCCCTTGATATTGTAAATCATAAAGACATTTTTAAATTATAAAAAATATACATTTATATAGAAAGGTCTTGAGAATAGACTGGATATTAGAACTGGAACAAAAGAGGAAAGTGCTAAAAAAAATCAAGTGGAGAGAACGACTGGAGTGTGTATTACCATTGGACCTGTTTTCACCACGAACTGAAATAATTGGGCGATGTATAGAATAGCTTACATGAATAAGGCTACGAGGCCAAAGCATTAACAATATAGATTATATAGACGATACACACGCGCGCACATACACGCCCATCACCACAGACTAGCATACTTCAATGATGTTAGATAAATAAGCAAAAGTGATGGAATTATCATTTCACTCGTTGCTTTTATAGATAGATTTAATATATTTTAATTTTGCTAAGGAGATGATATTTACCATTTCCTTGATTTCTCTGATTCGTTTTATGGCAGGTTCACAACAGAAATGGAAAACTTCATTGAAAAATTAATTTACCTGAATTGACTCATCTAACTGCATATATATCTATCCATCTATCTATCTATCTATCTATCTATCTATCTATCTATCTATCTATCTATCTATCTATCTATCTATCTATCTATCTATCTATCTATCTATCTATCTATCTATATATCTATCTATCTATCTATCTATCCATCCATCCATCCAACCATTAATCCATCTATCAATCCATCCATCCCCTTTATTCAAAACGCTATTTTAATATTATGGTATTCAAATATAGTAATATACATAATGGGCTCGGACTACTCATATTATGCTGAAAAATAATGCTTAGTAGGAAATATAAAATTATTGAAATATATACATATATATATATATGTGTGTGCGTGTGTATGTGTATATATATTTCAATGACTTGTTATACGCCCAAATACGGATTTGTATTTTCTACTAATCATTATTTTTCATTATTTTTCATTACTAATTTGAATGTCTGCGTACATATCTGTAGTTACAGTTCAAGTGTGTGTGTGTGTACATATATACATACATATATATATATATATATATTATATATATATATATATATATATATATATATATATATTATATATAAATTTATATATATATATATATATATGCATACAAAGATATACACATACACGCATACACATGAACTTTAACTACAGATATTACGTAGACATTCACATGTTCAAAATCGCTCGCACTTTTTAAAGAAAATGAGAGAGAAAAAATGTTATTTGGAGATACAAAAAAAAAAAAGAAAACGAATTGAAAAAGAAAAAGAGATATTGCTAACAAGACATTATTTCAAACATCTTGAAAAATAATATTTCTTCATTTCTGCAACGAAGGCAACCATCCTATCAATCTGTTCAGCTATCTTCTTTGAAGTGTTCATCAAAACCACAATTTTTTTTTACATATCGATCACACATAGATTGTAGAATAATTTCGCTAACACACACGAATATATATATATATATATATATATATATATATATATATATATATATATATATATATGTAGGTAGGTATACGTATGTATGTATGTAGGTAGGTATATGTATGTATGTATGTTGGTATATGTATGTATGTATGTATGTATGTATGTAGGTATATATATGTATATTCATGTATTTATGTACAATTTTTAGATATGTGTTTGTAAGAATTATATATATATATATATATATATAATATATATATATATATATATATATATATATATATATATACATATATACATACACATATACACAAACATACATACTTATGTGCATACGTATGCAACACGCACACACACAGACGCACGCGTGTGTGTGTGTGTGTGTGTGTGTGCAAATACATCTTGAAATACTGAATATTCGTTGCATCAGCTGGCTATTGGAGACGACGACGCGAATGTGGCATCTCTTGTCAGTAACCCTCTTTATAACGCTACCAAGGGCCAATGGTACTACGTGGCAAGGTCCTCGTAATTTTGGTATATGCTGCTGCCCATTTGCATTCACTGGTGATATTACAAAAGAGGGAGATAGAGAGAGAATAATTGTCGATATTTTGTTGCAAATTCATTGTTAAGCGACTTACTGGAATATTGTTTATCCAGAGACTAAAATTTATTAAACAATTCTGGCTTGATATGGATGCGACCGTTTGATCATAGCCCTCCCGATTAGCATTGACTTATAGCTACACAACAGCAAGATATATCGACCTACCTTTTAGTAGCTTTTAATTTTCCATATATCGAATGTTTATTTGGTGATTTCTTCATCTACGTTATTGATTTCTTCAGCACTTCCTTTCTTTTCTATTTTTTATTGTTGCTGTTAGAACGGCATGCAATTTTCTGTATTGATTTATTTATACTTTCTTTTAGCATAGCTTATATATGGAATTAAAGAGTGAGAGGGAGCCTCTGTGAGGTGGGTCGATCTGTTTGAAACAGCAACCAAATATACCTAGAATCACTTTCCATTGTCTCTAAAAATAGTTCAAAAATGGAACGGACAGCGTAGTAATACGTCATGCAAAAAATGACAGGGTCTTCATGACTGGAATATATTCTAAGCACATGTCTGCTTGATCAGTTCTGACATAGGGGTGAACAACTACAAAAAATTCAAGAACTGCAGCAGCAAAAACAACAAACAAAACGAAAATAGCTGCAACAAAACCGCAACAACTTTTTCATATACATTCTAATTTGAATAGAATCTTACTCTCAAAAAAAAAAATCTCAAGATATCTCTTTGATTTTCCTTATATCTCACTTGAATGGGTGTACTTATATCCGTATATAAGACTCATTTAATATTACCCCTGATTGTGTATAAGTTAACATTTTCAAATTTTGGCTCATGGTGAGCAATTTCGGGGGAGGGGATAAGTCGATTGCATCGACCTCAGTACTCAACTGGTGCTTATTTTATCCAGCTCGAAATGATGAAAGGCAAAAATCGACCTCGGTGGAATGTGAACTCTGAACGTACAGACAGACGAAATGACGCTAATTATTTTGCCCGACGTGCTAACAATTCTGCAAGCTCGCCGCCTTGATGACAATTGATGTTCATCTTAAGCTACTGCTTAAACTCCAACTTGAAGAGCAACTAAAAAAGTAGAAACTTTATACCCACCTAGTGAAAATTGGTTACAAGCAGTTTTTCAATCGATCAGATATGTATATAATCGTGGCACTCCGTCGGTTACGACGACGAGGATTCCAGTTGATCCGATCAGCGGAGCAGCATGCTCGTGAAATTAACATGCAGGTGGCTGAACACTCCAGAAACCACGTGTACAGCATGAGACGGACTGTGACAAGGCTGACTCTTTGGAAGTACAGGTACAACAGGAAGAAAGTGTGACAGAAAGTTTTGGTGAAAGAGTACAGCAGGGTTCGCCACTACAACCTGCTGGAACCTCGTGGAGCTTTAGGTGTTTTCGCTGAATAAACACTCACAACGCCCGGTTTGAAAAACGAAACCGCGATACTACGACTGCGAGTCCGCTGCCCTAACCACTGGGTCATTGCGCCTCCATATGTCTATAACAGAATAACATTATAAAGAGGCAAACAACTGGTATTTAAACACTGAGAAAACATGAAGGTAGAACTGAATGTTAAAAGAGTTTGGATCACAAGAAATTGATAAAAGATCAGCTAAGAATGTTCATTATGGTTATGGTATATGCTGGTCTTCTCCTGCAACAATAATACGGCATGTCTTGACATTAATTGTTTACCTCTTCATCCCTTTTTTTATTAAACATTTATCCGTTTATATATGCGCGTGAAATAAACTCATGTTTACAAGTTATCATTTTAAAATTAACAAGGCAGCACACTGAGAGCGTGGGATAGTCACCAGTTGTAAACTTTTAAATAATTTCTGAAACGGAAACATTTAGAGAGAATTTAACAAATGTTATCGACTTTGTAAATGTATAACGTCGTTTTTTTTTTCTTGTTTTTTTTTTTTCCTGTTTTGTAGGCTATTGTGTCGGAAAAGAGGAGAAGACACATTGCTTCAATCTCCCCTTGTAACCTCATTCACATAGAGAATGCATTATCATAGGCATACTAAAAGGCGATAAGCAAACAATCATCGCACCGACTCTTTACATTCTGAGTTCAAGTACTGCCGATTTCAACTTTGTCTTTCATTTTTCTGGGTCGATAAAATAAAGAACACTTCAAGTACTGGAATCGATGTACTCGACGAACTCCTCTCTCAAACTTTAGGCATTGTGCCTGTATAAGAAAGAATATTATGAGTACATAACTGGGTTCCAGATACTTTAAATTTTGATGGATTCTTAAATTTTGACACCAGAAAGAGGATAATTAAAATTGAGATCAGCGGCGTTTGAACTATAAATGTAAAGTTAATTTACTCGATATTCTACCGAATCTTCAAAACTACAGGACGCTCTGGATATTCTAATATTTATTAATAAGAGATGAGTAGAGAGTGGACGCAAATAGATTTGTGTATCAAATTATGCAGATTGAGAGTATTGGCAGAGCGACGAACAATATTCCATATGGTATTTAGATATTTCTCTTTATGTTTTAAGTTCAAATTCCATCGAACTTGAACTAACTAATTCTTCCTTATGGGTTCAGAAATCAAGTACTGGGTTAATTAAATCTCCGGTTATATCTCCTTTCTACTTGCATGGACACGTAGCGATGATAGAAACCATTATTATTTTTGTAATATATTTATAAGAAATATCAATGATCGGATTATTCAGTGCCATAAAATATAGAATTTCTACTTTAATAAATTTCAAAATTCGTTTCTATCCTTTTACGTTCTTAGTTGCTGTCCCAGGAGAGTTGACATTGTCATTCTTTCATTCATCCAGAATCAATAGATTAAGTCCCATTCAATTTCATCTATTACTGTCCTGGCATATATAAGAATATATAGTCTTTTGTCACTATGAAATCTTATAAATAATACTCACGATCATAAATGTGCAATCGATTCCAATATTGAACACTATTGTATCGCTTTATGTATGAATGTATGCATGTATGAATGTATGTATGTATCCATACAGCATTGAACTAGCACTTGCTTATAATGTCTTAATCCGGATATGGGTGAAACGTAAAGTAGCAAAGTAGACCGCATAAGGATCTAAAATGAGAAGGCCAAGAACCAAAAGTACCATGGGCCGCATGGTATGTGTCCAGTGCTCAACTATAATACCATTTACTATAGTCTTCTTCTTCTTTTTCTT
>NC_042997.1:5452563-5455063 GCF_006345805.1 Octopus sinensis | reverse complement strand
TTCTTTTCATTACTCTTATGAATTTCTCCTTTACCGCATTTCGTTTTATATCTTCAAGGGTCACTGGTATTTCGCATATTGCATTCAACATTACAATTTTTTTTCTTTCTCCTTCCGAATCTTAATGCTGCAGTTACTGTATCTTCGAATGGTATGCAGTGTTTCGCTATCAGTCTATAAGTTAGCAAAACAAACAACCACTATTCGTCCGATCCGATCCACTTTTGTCCCTATTCACGAAATTCTCCTTCTGCCTTCCGACAACAATGAATCCCCTGTCCAGCTCCTAAATTATGTTTAACCACATACGGTAAATATTCCATTTTGAAATCATAATTCAATAACGTAGTATCCCGTCACTGTAGTCTATTCCCTGTGTGTGTTGGTATTCCATTTTAGAACTGAATATTAATAGTAGTGGTTGAGGATCTGTTTGTAGACGGAACCTTCTCCCGTGAATAAATCTATGGAATTTGTTCACACCGAATATGATTGCTAACACTTCCTTTTCTATCTAACTATAGTTCCCTTCATCTAGCAATAACGGTCGTGGCACATGTGCTTTAAACGTTTTACTCCCATCGTCATATTTGTGCAGAAGCACGGCTCCTACACCGTAATCACCCGCATCTGTGGTCAATATCATATCCAACTTTGGATCAAAATTAGATAATTGTAAGTACGATTTTTAAATGCTTTTTTTAAACTTGTAAAATGCCATCTGGCACTTATTTTAAAACTCGTAAAATGCCATCTGGCTCTTATTTTAAACTCATAAAATTCCATTTGGCACGCTTCTAGCATAGTCACATTTTTCGGCGTGAGCATACTTTTTATCGCAGTTGCTCTGGTTGGATCCGGTTTCCATCCGGTTTTATCTATTATCTATCCCAATTATTTAATTTTTTTTTGAAATAGCTCCCATTATTCTGCCGTACGTGCTGCCCAGTCTGATTGGTCCGTCTTCTCGATTAATGCTAGGCTTTCAAGTCTTTCAAATTGTTTATTTACCTGGTATAGCACCGCGAATGATGCTTTCCGTTTTGGTTTTAATACAAAAGTTGCACTTTGTTTTATTACAATTTTTGTCTTTTTTTTCGTGCACAGCCCAGTTCATCTGAGAAAACATCTGGAAATAAATATTTTGTTTTTTGTTTCAATCCCTCAGCCGCATTCGAACTTTCAACTGAACCGGTTATATTCCTGTACAACACACTTATGGGCGTATTCCACGATTTGAATAGTTCCAACCATTCTCTACCGAAGAGAGTAACTGAATTTTTTAACATATATATTTTGCCGTTTTCATTTAGCCACACGAAAGGTCACGTTACACAAAAATTCGCCAACAAACTACAATCTTTTACCCGTTTCACCGTTTAATACATTTGTATAGTCAGTTACACAAGTAAGACCACGGCTATCTACGACCGTCTACTTCATACTCTCTACTTACTAACACTGACTGGCAGTATTTATCATAACTATCATATGATCTCGTCACGTGGGAGGGTTGTACTCTTATTACTATTATTCCATTACAATATATAAATAATATGGGAGGCGAATTCGCATTTTACAACATAAAGGATTTGGAATAGAAGATTCTATCTAGATCCTTTCCATATGACAAAGGTAAATGTTTTTAAAGGTAAATGTTTTTAAAACTCTGGAACGTTTTTCTCTATTTTTTTTTCTCTTTGTAGTAGAACATCATACCTTCAAAGCAATGAGATTGGATGACAACATTATTATAACCGATTTCCGTATTTTTTACTCTCTTTTTAAAAATAGATATTTTGCGAACGCAAAAAGCTAGAGCCTTTGAAATAATTAATCAAACAATTAATTAATTAATTAGAGTACTGTAATTCATTGTATCACATGTGTACGCCCTAAAAGTGTATAACACGAAATGTTATTAATCAATCTATGATTTTGTCTCACGTTTCACAAACCCATTTCTTTAACGGTAGGAGGAATCGCGAAGAGTAAATGTAAACAAAACAACTTTGGTTACAAAATTATAGTGCATAAAAGTAAATCAATTCACATTTATTTACAAGTCATCTCTTCTAGTAACCAATAAATTCGGTATACATGCTTACAACCATTCGATATTATTTAGAAAATTTTCTTGAGAACTATGCAATCCCCAACTCTGTTTTCTTCATGAGAAGTGTGCTCGGAATCAAGGAAGATACAAGCATAGATTTCACCAGTTGACTGCAACTTTTCTCTAAATGATATGTTGATAATTATATTCAACTACAAAATACTATCAACTTCATCCTCAATCTATCTTTTTGCAATTTTCGAGAGACTTTACTTGCAGGGAAAATTACACGTGCGAAAGAATGGCTGCCATTGCATATATCATGCATATATATATAAATGAGATATAAGGATCCTTTAAGAATGAAAGGACATCAACATGGAAGAGGCCTTCTGTGTTTTGCTAGATTAAATGCGTGTATGTGTGTGTATGTGTGTGAATGTG
>NC_042997.1:5377563-5447563 GCF_006345805.1 Octopus sinensis | reverse complement strand
TTCAGCCGCGTACTTTCTTTAGACGCGGTCCGGGATATAGGTAGGTTTTGCAGAAGCACGGTTGCAGATAATGGAGCAACACTCCATTTTTGGTATCTCTTGATCCCTGTAGTGTTTCACCTGCAGTTGCTGTGTGAATCTCATTCTAGCATTAAAGAAAAGAACTCGCTCTTATACGGCGTTGTTATCTATATTGGAGATGTACTTTTCCTAAGTGTGAACTTCGGGGTCTAGCATATGTGTTCATTATAACGTGATCTTGCTGAGTGTCGCATATTTAGAGAGGTTTTGAAAAATATGTATTCGAATTTCTTTTATCATCCACTTGTTTCAGTCACTAGACTGCGGACATGCTGTGGTAATGCCTTCAAGACCTTTAGTCAAATGAATCAACTCTTGTACGTATCTTGTTTTTTAAACTTATTCCTTATTCTATTGGGCGGTCTTACCGATCGTTAAATTATAAGGACGTAAACGCAACGACACCGGTGGTGGAGGACATATATATATATACACAACCATGCACTTATACACGCATGAGTGTGCACGCCTAAGACACACAGATATATAGGTACAGATATATACACCCACACAAACATAGATTTATATATATATATATATATATATATATAACACAGACGACTGGACACTTTCAGTTTCCACCTGCAATAACCCGAGGCTATAGTAACAGAAACGTGTCTATGATGGCACGCAGTGTGATTGAACCCGGGACCATCAGGTTGCGAAGAAAGCTTCTTAGTACATAAGCACACCTGCGTATTTTTAATTTTCAAATACAGATTTAGATGAAGGTTTAGAACTATAAGACTGTTGGAAAGCTACAAAGATTGGTTCTTCAAAAATTAATGAGTAGTTTGATATATAAGGAAAGAAAGAAAAAAGTTTAAATACATAAACATCAAACCACATTCTTACATATGCACACACAATTCTTACTTGTCTTTCTTCTCTCATACTTTCTCAATTTCGCTATATCGCTCTGCCTTCCTCATTTTCTTCTTGTCTTTCTCTTTCACTCATACATTCTCAGTTACAGTTTATCTGTACAATTTTTCTCTTTTTTAATGCAGCAAAACAGCCTGAATATCTATTTGCATTTCGATAATGGGAGGTAATCTACTGTAAAATCAAAGCATACTTCTTGAGTTACTCCCCTTGCTAGTGTTAATCGCTACCTGTCAATTTATTAATTTTCAATTGCTTTTTTTTTTTTTTTTTTGGATACGCTTCTACGTATAAATTCATTGACATCTTTAATTAGATATTTATTTGTAATGTTCTTAGCTTCATAGTATTCTATATAATAGTTCCTAACCCTCACCAGAAATGAGCTGCTATTTTGTTTGAAAAATTAAACTAATATATGAATATCACAAAACAAATAGAGCAGGATAATACTACCTAATTACCTACCTACATACATATTTACATACATGATGACCCTTTTGATCGTGAAAGGTCATTATTCATCATCGTGCGCTCAGACAATTTTATACTTTACGCTTAAGGCTCCGCTGGCAACTAATAAACCCAGACCATGATAAACATAGAATTCGGCTAATACTGCAGACCAGGCTTTTCCAAATCACTACACTAGCGGTACGTTTTCGAGTTGTTCGTGTCAGTTCTGCGTGAAAAATTATGTCTTTTTGAAGAATATTCACTCCTTCTTTTACTTGCTTCACTTATTTACGGTAATGGCAAGCATCGCATACGTACAAACATACACAGGAGTTTACAAATCCAGCATCAAGGAGACGCTTTCACTTTCCTGGATTCTTGATGGAACCAAACAACTCCAATTCATAAACTACAAATAATGACAATATATGAGACAATAACCAGCTCCAAGACCTTCCTTACATTTAAAAGATGATCAACAAAACAAGTTGATTTCCTTGATAATCTTCTTTCCAACCCGGTGGTTTGTCAGAATTAACTCAAAATTAAGAGACACAGAAAACGTACCTAAATACAATGCATAGACACGCATTCCCGTGCAAGGTTACACACGGATGCACTCATACACATATGCTCACACACACACACACACACACACACACACATACACATGTATAGCATTTTGTTCTTGATTATTCATATTTAAGTATGACAATTATTTTTTATAGTAAATCGAATTACGATCTTCTATTAATACATAAAAATGCTATTGTTGATGACTACCGATGTGAACTACGCCGTTCATTCTTTCGGGATCAATAAAATTAGAATTAGTCAAGTATTGGGGTCAATGTATTAAACTGGTCCCTTTCCTTAAAAACTAAGGGACCTGTACCGAAATTGAAACCATTATTATTATTCTTTAGGGGACGAGTGGTCAGAATCATCAACACTCCGGAAAAATTGCTGAGCGGCATTTTGTCAATTTTACGTTCAGAGCTCAAATTCAACTGAGGTTGCATTTGCCTCCGATCACTTCGGGGTCGATAAAACAAGTACCAGTTGGGTACCGGGGTAGACACAATCTACTTATCCCCTCCCCCGAAACTTGAAACCATTATTATTATTAAGTTATATTGGATAAAGGCGTCTTCGGCGAATTTTTGTTGTTTTTTTCTTTTCTAAAATCAAGCTGCTTGATCTTTTATAAAAACTAAGAACAGGTATTATACCAACTTTCCGGATACTGATGACTCAACACTTCGTATAACCCGCCCTAATTTACAAGCAGGAACTTCATATTGCTTTAGCCTTCATAGTACTTTACTGGACGACCATATTTCATAGTACCTTGCACAGTACAATAATAATAATCTTGTATCATTTATACTAATGTGAAAGTAACGGTATTTCATTTAATTAAGTCAATTAAGTATTTGCTTAATTTAGATGTGATCAATCTTCGCTCGGAAAAACTAGTTATCCGGAATGGCTTTGAGTCTAAAGATTCCAGAAAATAGGTGTTGTACATGTATTGACATATATAGAATAATACTGAGAATATTTGAATTGTTATACATGCTGTGTCACCTTGCTGGACACAAAAACAACACATACAAAGAATGACCGGGATATACTTTAACGTCTATGCCACCGAAGATATCATGCTTCATTATGCTAATCAGCATGACAGGTAAGAGCAATGGATTGATGCAACTAAATTGTTTTCGCTATTTTTTATGGAACTTTACGTTCTGCTTTTAAATCCAGCACAGATCAAAATTGCCATTCATGTTTCGGCAATCGATAAAATAAAATACCAATCAATTATTTCAGTTGGTATTATCAGCAAACGCCATCGTCTAAAATTGCTATCCCTGAGTCTTTGTCAGATATAAGAGAATCATTAGATTATCAATAAAATACTTTACGGGTTTTTTTTCCAGGCTCTTTTAGTCCTGTGTTCAAATACTGCCGTGATCCAAGACATAACTGAATCAACTTGCAATTGGGTCGTAAAAGACTGGTGTTAATAATGGTGATTTTGATGATAAATATACTGACTTGAGATTCAGGACCAGCTTAATATCAATATAGGCCCTGGGAAAAACCAATACACGGTATCCTATGGTATTTAATAATTCACAGTAAGCTAAGCATAGACATCAAAATTGGGCCCCAAGACGCATAAGCTACCGAGTAAATGCCCAGTGTCCAATGACTATAATCGTTATGCTAGGGAATTCATTACCACATGATAGCCATGCTCACATGTAAATTGTGGATATATTGGTTTTGAGATGATTCTTATCGAGTACTGTGTCAAGTGACTTGTTTGGTATTCACGATAAGCAGAAATCAGATATAAAATTCAAAATTCTATTTGAAGAAGTTCGGCTGCGTGAATTTTCGATGAATGCGAAAATATTAGCACTGATCTCCGCTTTTAAGGTATTAGCACGAATCACATACACAAAACTCGAAATCAAGAACAATAAAAATTCGAGAGCGTAAAAGGCGAGACAAAAATACAAAAATCTCGACCTCGAGGATTCTAGGCCTGAAGTTGCAGACACCTTGTATGGTTACACACGTTCGCGCGCACACACGTATATACATAAATCTATCCATCCATCCATCCATCCATCCATCCATCCATCCATACATACATACATACATATATACATACAATTTTTTCTCTGCTTGCGTATATTGTGAGCCGTAGACTCAACCTTCAAAATATAAACTTAAGTTTGGCACTTAATTCCTAAGGAGCTAACCAAAGCAAAGAGATTGAACATTTTCACAATGTATACGAGACTGACGAAGAATATATGAGGCTATCGAGTTATCTTCAAACTGGAGATCTCTTTGTAAAGCTTGCAAAATGGTACTCTCCGCTAACAATATTAAAGGCTAAGTGAGAGACTTACACTAAATTACAGATTAGAACTACCATCCAGAACAAACCCAGTCCATCTGACTGGCTTCTGTATACACAGCTTACGTGTATCCAGTCCCAAGTTGGTATATTCAAAATTACTTTTGCAGTCATCTTACCTCTATGCCAGGTAGATTGGATCACTTATGATATAAAAGTGAAACAAAATTTTTAAACTTGAAACCCATGCATGCTCACTTACTCGACATCTATGATATAAAAATGTCCAAGACAGCGAATGCATGATACTGTCAGCACCTAAAACATCAAGCTAAAATTAGGGATCAAAATGTTATCTTATTCCCCATTGTAATCAGGTGCAGTTATATAAATTTTTTCTTTCTTTTGGTTCACATTTGTGTGTATTGTCTTTACAGTTAACAATGTTAGTTGAAATAGGTGAATTTAAAGCCAGAAGATAGGAAATGAAAATGTAAGGGACTTCAATCATAACTTGAGCTTCTAAGTTAATTGGAGACACCGGACACCCTAGCCTTCATTTTCTTATAACCCTGGAATGAGACGTGGGGAGACTTTCTGGCTAACAGTAACCATGCGATTTCAGTGACGAATCGTCTCTATAAATGCCTATACTTCACCACCGCATGCTTGCATCCCAACCTTTCTATGCAGAGAATGTCTGCAGCAGATAGACATTCTGATCTGTGTAACATTTTCCTTTTACAAGACACTCATCTTTGATCAGATGAAAATTCAAGCAATTTATGAATGTCGGCCGATAATGCAGAAGGCGAAGTATGCGTTTTTCACCTATTTGATTAATTCATCTCTGCCCTATTTTGGGGTGAACTCGATGAAATTTTGGTAACATTTTCCCAGTTCCTATTCACCAGGAGTTTTGATCTGAACCACGTCCTTTTTAGAGCTTAACAAGGTTGTCAGTCCTATATTTGACACCCGATAGTGACTGGCGTGGACTTAACTCGTCGTTTATCAGTCTTTAAATGCATAGTGTCTTGCTCCAGTTACCGCACTCTGCTCTGCCAGACCGAAACTATCTCTTGACATTATGAGCTTATATGGACACACCCCTCAGGTGAACCGGTTCAAACTTGCCAGCCAATCAACACATCTAGATTCCATATTAATGGCCCAACACACCATAGCTAAAACGAACAGAGGTTTATTCGCGTTCTAATAAGTAACTATTTAGCTTGGGAACGAGTTAGCAGATGCTGCTTTGCACCCAAAACAACTAGTTTCATAAAAGCGAAACAGAAACGGCTGCATTGATGATATATAAGCAAATATCGACTATGGACACTATCTAAAGCTTAGATCAAGGGAAATTTTCAAAGCCCCATGTAGCCAGGTCTTTATCCATTCTTATTATGATGTATCTCGAAGTTAAGGTTGTCTTGGAGAGATCTGCATGAAACCCGCAGACTTTTGCACTCCCAACTACAAACTCCCAAACTGTCCCGAGTACTGTACCAAAATCTTAGCTTTTCAGTAGCGTTATGGACCGGAAATTTTTCCAATGGTGTAGTGTTCCTCCTATTCGCACTCTTCCTCAGCAGAATGTTACCTGTATACCGCTGGTTCTGAGAGGCACCTGTCAAGACTGATATAAATGATCGTGCAATTCGTGGGGTACATTTTCCTAACTAAATGATTTGCATTATATTCAATGTCGTATTTTCGCTACAGCCAACTGCAGGGTTATGCAGAAAGCAGTCATGGCAGGCAGTACAGTTCCTTGCTAGCCCATCTCAACACCCAAATAATTTTGCAAAATGCGGCGAGAAACTGCAAATACATTCCCGAAATTTGATAGCACGCACCCATCGTAGTCCAACAAATGTCTTATTGCATTAATGTTGCAAGATTGTACACTGAATATGAAATGGCTTTCACTGTCACTTGTAATATTAATAATAATATTCTGACTACCACTTAATTAGTTTTGATGTGGAAAAAAAATAAGAACTGAAAGAATAAAACCTAAGAACAAACTGTGTTACTATGAATAAACTCATACATCTCTCTGTTTATCGTGTGACGTCCATTCTCTCAGTAGATTAAAGGATGAAGGACTCGAGAGGCGAATCACTTTAATAAAGTCGCAAATGCGAATTAAGAAATGGATGATTATGCAATAATTGCATTTATTTTTCCATATCAATATGTAGTTCTCAGGTTGTGGAGAAAATAATCGATATTAATTATATTATGGCATTAACTATTGTATATATAACATCGAGATTCCATAATCGGCAACAATTCAACCTAAGGAGCCTCCCAGCGTCATTATCTCGGCTTAACCATATGACAAATTCACATGTTAATTTGTAAAAAAACTCTTCTTAAAAATGTTTGAAAAAATATATGAAAAAACCCAACAATTTATGAGTCTTAAAAGTAGCAGAGCTATTACTAATCACGTAGAGAGACTTTGTCATTAGAGGCGTGCATAAACACCACATTAAGCATTCCACTCATTAATGGAAGGCCTTAGGGACTGCTACGATCTCAACGTCCAGTTTAAAGCAACTCATTATTTGTTTGATTTTATTTACTATCTCATATTTACACTAAATCAATATTTTTTATATTGTTAGCAATGAAACACGTGATATTTTCCTTGGTGATTCATCAATTGTGACATTCGACATCTGCTAAACCGAGATTTTGCATGGATCTACTTATCGATCGTTGTTGCGCAAAATAAATTTTCCACGGATTCGGATTGACGAAGCAGTTTCATTCTTCATCTAAAAAGAAATTACATCAGTTTGCCTGCCAGTGGCCTTTGGAAGAGACCTGAAATGCATGTGCATCTCTTCATTCATAATGACGATATATTGTACCTTATTTCTCTCTTTCAACCCACTGAAATCGATAAAATATTAATAGTAATTATATTGTCGACTCAAGCAGATAAATTCTCTTTTTCTGTAAGTAAATACTAGCATGTAGCCGAAAGAAAAATAAAGAAATCAATATGCAATATATATAATTCTAACTGATATATTGCCATTTGTGTGTAGGCATACATGTAGGTACGTACAAAGAAGACACGAGGAATAAATATACTTATTTATTCACATAGATGCATGCATACATACACACAATACATACATGCATGCATGCACATACATATATACATACGTACATACATGCATGCATGGATTGATGGATGGATAGATGGTTGTCTCACGTAGTCTGAGACGTCGATTCTGCAGGTTTTGCTAAATTAACTGAACAAATAATTTATTTCTGATGATTAAAATGTTCTTTACTGTACTTTAGCTAACTCGTTTCATCAAATCGACAGTGCCTAAACAGGAGGATAGTGTACCATAGTTAGGTGTCGAGATGATAGCAAAGCAACTGAAATTGTGTTTTGTTCAAGAACACAAATGCACCACTAGGTATAGGAACTGAAACGACGTTCAGAAGACCATGTGTTACAGCCTAACTACTAGGCCATGCACCCTCATATATATATATATATTATATATATATATATATATATATATATATAATATATATATATATTATATATATATATATATATATATATGTATTTCTTTACTACCAACAAGGGGCTAAACATAGAGGGGACAAACAAGGACAGACAAAGAGATTAAGTCGATTACATCGACCCCAGTGCGTAGCTGGTACTTAATTTATCGACCCCGAAAGGATGAAAGGCAAAGTCGACCTCGGCGGAATTTGAACTCAGAACGTAACGGCAGACGAAATACGGCTACACATTTCGCCCGGTGTGCTAACGTGTCTGCCAGCTCGCCGACTTTTAATATATGTATATATGTGTCTGAGTGTGTGTGTGTGTGAGTGTGTGTGTGCGCGTGCGCGTTTGTGTATATATATATATATATATATATATATATATACACAAATATAGATGTGTGTGTTTGTGTTTGTGTGTGTGTGTGTCTGTGTTTAGAGGGCGGATACAACTGTAGCTCTCAGTTATGTTCCCGGTTACAGGTAACCGCATCGATTAGTATTTAACGTTTATGACGACTAAGGGTTGTCACTCACGCTGTGAATTCCTCCAATAAGCATTTGCGTGTTCGCTTCACCGGATGATAATATTTTCTGGAGTGTATATTAGTAATAGTTATACGGATAGAGAACATGGAGACTGGTACAAAAAATTTTTCTGTATATTTTACGTCTTTAAGTTGTACAGCCTCTTGTTGATAGCGCCAATGTAGGTAAGGGAAGTCGGCAAAATGGATTGTACCTTCGGAAGAAGGATTGGTTCCACTGCACAGAATACGATCATTTGCATATGCAAAACGAGCATAGTTTTCTGTGCAGCTTCGTTCAGGGTCTTTCAACCAGCTTGGCTCGAAGCGAAGTGAATTTAGTCAGTTGTTTATTGGTTACGGTTCAGGAGGAAGTGAAGGGAGGTTGCTTTGAATCAGTATATATTTCCATGATTATTTGAATTTGCATTGAATTGTAAGCTCAACTATTTTTTTTCCACTTAAAAGAATTAGAACATTTATACATGCACATTTCATTCTGCTCGTGTCCAAAGGTGTTCTGCTGTCAACTAGTTATGCTTCAAGGTAGATATGTTACAAAATGTTATCTAGTCCCAGGACAGCTCTGCTGAATGAAAATTATTCAACGGCGTTTTAAACAAACTTTCCTATTCACAGACTGCATTTAGGTCCACGCTGATAGTTGTTTTCAGTCAACCGGTTGATATCAATGACGGAATTAATGAAATCTACTGCGTTAAATAAATACTCATCTGTGGAAAGGATAAGTATTTCTTTTCTTTTTTTTCTCTCTCTTTACGAAAGTTAAAAACTAGGAAGTCACAGTATAGAAAGGAAAGGAAATTTGTCAGGCTTTGTTACGAAATTTAGTGAACTAAAAAACAGAAATGTTACGATTGTGCTATATGCTATTGATAAACGCAAATGCTGTCGCACACACATACACACATAGAGAAAAAGAAATATACACACACATAAAAAAAAAATTAACGCGCACACACACTAAAAACGCATATATTGTCTCATATATGCGCTCACTTTTATACATAAAGTTATGTGCATACGCGCGTCTGTGATTTTATGTCGCTCTGTTAGAAGTCGCTCTTCCGGGCGCGTGTGAACGAAATCATTTTATAGCTACATGCAAATTCGCATCGATATTTTAATAATCTAAAAATCCTATGCAATCAAAATAACAGGTCTTCCAAGGAAACTTTAAATATTTTGTTTCATGTTTTTTGTCTGTTGTTTACTTCATCTTTTATTAATGACAAATCCTTGCCACCCTCCGGAATGTATTCGCACACCAATTAACGACAACGGTAATGTATTATGATTTGCGCCTAGCGAGTTAAGGCGTTAATATTGATCCATAAAATGCCATCGATTTAATCCTGTGTGCAGTTATTTTTATCTGAATTACACACATCCATTTTCATTTTATAATAGATATAACTTTTTACTTCTCTTCATATATATATATATATATATTATATATATATATATATATATATGTATACATATAAAATATATATATGTGTGTGTGTGTGCATACATGTATATATGTTCCACCTATGATTGCGTGTATATATGAATATGTGTGTGCATGAGTGGTGTGTGTGTGCTTCATTGATGGTAGTGTGGATATATGTGTGCGTGTGTTCGTACGTGTGTGTGTATTATGTATTTTTCAGAGTGTATGAGAGTGATGAAGTGACTGAGTGTATTAATGTGTACTTTGTTGTGTGTGTGTGTATGCGTGTATGTTTTATTTTTTTATGTACGTGCCTAATTAATCAAGAATTTCTCACAAATTGCGATCATTTTAAAGTCTGACTGCTTTAAACATTAAACGACAGAAATATTTAAAAATCTGTGTATGAAATATTCATATGGATGTAAAGATTTGCACACTTGCAACTTGAGAAAAAAAATTCAATCGGCAACATGATTGAATAAAGGAAAAAAAGAATGTTAGTAGAAATGCAAAGCTTTGTAATCTATAGAGCTTGCAAAATAACAGCAGCAGCAGCAGCAGCAGTAGTAGTAGTAGCAGTAGTAGTAATAGTAGTGGTAGTGGTGGTGGTGGTGGTGGTGGTGGTGGTGAGAAATGTAGGCAGTATGATGAAATGAGTGAGAGGAATTTTGATAGCCAAGTAGGGCTTTATTTTTGAATACTTGGCAAACGGAGGAAAGGAAATATAAAAAAAATAAATGAATCTATAAACAAAGAAATCATAAAATGAAATAAAATAAAATGAAATTTATCAAAAAATAAAATTAATAAATAAAATCATAAGAATGAAGCTGAAGCATAAAATAAACGCATGAATATTTGATAAACAGTATTACAGAGAAAAAGAAAAAGATAAAATGAAAAAAACTTTGCTCACCTAACATTATGAACTGTTACAACACACCTTTGTAACTACAAAGAATTTACTGAAAAAAAAAGAAGATATAAAATAAAAACCAAAAATAAAAACACATTAATAGTAGCAGTAAATTACATCCTATGATATTATGTTGAAAATAAGGAAAAATAGTCAAAAAAAAAATGAAAATAAAAATAAAGAAATATAAAAATAAGCAAAATTGACAACAACAGCTGCAGTATTATTTCATACAAATGACAAAAAGGACGATTGATCGATATTTGACGAAATAAATATTAAAAAAAAAACGTAGCAGCATGCAAATTAACAACTACAACAACAAGAGTAAGAGCTACAATAACTAAACAAAAAGCAATGAAAACCTAATTGTTGTATTTAAAATGTTAATACCGCCAGGTTAAAATATTCCATTGGTGTTGTCAAATAATTACTTCTCAATAATCGATAAAAATAATCGAAGAAGAAAGAAGTAAAGAAAGATGAAATAAAAAGAAGAGACGCAAATTTACATCAATTGAACAATATTATACAAAAAATACAAAAAAAAACAACTTTTAAAATACAACATTGAAGCTTCTTTTACAATTTTCTTTTCTCATCATATTATTGGTTATTGATTATATCGTGGATTAGTATTGATCGGGGAACATCCAGAGAATCCAGGCTATGCCTGTCATGTACCTATGTACGTACGTCTGTTTGCATGCCTATATGTAATACATGTGTGCCTGTATATATATATATATATATGTTTGTATGTATGTATATGTATGTATATTTATAGATAGATACATACACACATATATTTGTCTGTATCTGTATATATATGCACACACACACACACACACACACACCACACACACACACACACACACCACACACACACACATATATATATATATATATATATATATATATATATATATATATAATATATATATATATACATACATGTGTGTGTGTGCGTGTGCTAACTACATGTATGCGCAAACGAACCACGCACATCCGCACATATTTGGGGACATAGATACCGGGTAGAGTGGTATGGAAGATCTCTTCACGAAGACGTATTCTCAAGACTAACATCATTTTGGGACACATTGCACTGTACGTGATTATGTGTGTGCGTGTGTGTGTGTGTGTGTGTGTGCGCGCGCGCGCGTTTTTGTGAGATAAGTAGTGGGATCGATAAACCTTTCAAAGCGGCGCCCTGGGATAGCGGTAGTTCAAAGACTGAACTAAATAAAAATGCCTACAAGCGTATTTATGCATGTGCGAGTGCGTGCTTTTATGTTTTGTGATTTTCATTGATATTTAATTGAACTTCACTCATACAAAAAGGGAAAATGCAGTTGAAACTTAACTTTGTAATCCTCAAACATGTTAATCGCATACGTTAAGAAGTTCTTTTCTCAATCACGTGATTTCGGGTTAAGTCTCACTGCGCACGCAGTACAAGTGTTTTGTACTGTAGTCGTGGAAAAGGAAGTCCAAGCATGACTGCAGTTTTGTTTGACTCAAAACAAACGTAGATAATAACTAATTAGTAAACAAAACCTGAATCCCAGAAACGTGACTTTCGGCATTTCAACGGTGGCATGACATAATACTTGCAACATCGGGAAAAAAAATACACATCTGTATCTATTTCTACTCTCTTTTACTCTTTTACTTGTTTCAGTCATTTGACTGTGGCCATGCTGGAACACCGCCTTTAGTCGAGCAAATCGACCCCGGGACTTATTCTTTGTAAACCTAGTACTTTTTCTATCGGTTCTTTTGCCGAACCGCTAATTTACGGTGACGTAAACACACCAGCATCGGTTGTCAAGCGACGTTGGAGGGACAAACACAGACACTCAAACATACACACACACACACATATATATATATATATACGTATATACGACGGGCTTCTTTCAGTTTCCATCAACCAAATCCACTCACAAGGCTTTGGTCGGCCTGAGGCTATAGTAGAAGATACTTGCCCAAGTTGCCACGCAGTGGGACTGAACCCGGAACCATGTGGTTCGTAAACAAGCTACCTACCACACAGCCAATCCTACATCTATTGTTATTATTTTCTTCATTCAGGCCTTGTAAATGAGCGTAGTACAGGGGAACTATGGAAGTCTGTATTTGTGCGTCCTCTACTCCTTCCACTAAACCTTTCACAGTAAGGCCTTAGCATGCATGTAATTTAATGACTGGAACAAGCAAATTTGCATGCTTGTGACTATGTATACACACATGTGAAAGCATTGCCTTGAATAATTTCTTCAAATATTACGTTTGAATATTTCGCTGCCTTTCACAATAATACCGTTGTACGAAACCCGTCAGCGTCTATGTGTCTTGTGGTATTTGCTTTTGGTCTTTACTTTCGGTGATCAAATCTTGCCCGAGTTAACTTTTTGTCGTTCAAGTTTCCCAATGGAATAAAGTAACAGTGAAGTACTGGGAACGATTGTTTCGGATAAACCTCTGTGTGTGTGTGTGTGTGTGTGTGTGTGTGTTTCTTTTACCATTTCTTGAAACTCTGCACTCTGACAAGTTTAGTCCGCATGAATGTATAGTGTTTGGGATTTATGAACGCAGAATAAATTGTTCTTTAATAGGGTATAATTTGTTTGCCTGCTCATAGAAGGTAATTTTTTGAGACAGCTATTTATTTTATCATGAAGTATATTTGTCACTTAAATGTGGCTAACACTTAAGGATGAATGCTACTTTAGCATGTAGCCCCAGGAGGACACCTCCACCACTTCGCTAATGACACACATTCTGTGCCCTATCAGTATTTGCAAAGTAAAGCCATCTTTCCCATCTTCAAACTGTATGATACACACGGACTCGAAGTTGAAGATGAGAAGGATGGATTCCCTTTGCAAATACAATTAGGGTACAGCAAGTGTGTCAATACAAGCTACAGTAGCATCCACCCTTAAGGGTTAGCCACATTTAGGTTGCAAATATACTTCACGATATCGTGCAGCTACTGTTTATACCTCGCTCAGAGGTTTATTATTATTTACTTTATGTTTAATCAAATACCGCCGAGGTCGAGTTTGCGTCTTATTCTTTCGGTGTCAGTAAAATAAGTAGCAGCCAAGTGCCAAAATTTGAAACTATCTTTTTTTTGTATTTATACGAGGGACTACACAAAAGTAACCGAAATCGTTCTCTGTGAATCAAGCCCGTTGTAGTTGGGGCTTCCACCGCTACAAACCACTTGATAGACTCTCAGGCATCAGTCTACCAACGGGCATCGTCGAGTGATGTCGTACTGCCATGAGGTGTGTCTTTGTTTTGCAGTGCTTCTCCCCTGTTTATCGATTTTTGTGATGGCGGAAACGAATGTCAAGTAATTATCATAAATTTTTGCAAGGTGATTTGCAACGTTCTTTTACATATTACTGTTTCAGCCACTGGCCTGCGGCCATGCTGGGTAACGACATTGATTGATTCAATCGAACAAATCGACCCTAGTAATTAATTTTTTTCAAAAGCCTGGTACTTATTCTAGCGTTTTTTTATGCTGAACTGCTAAGTTACGGGAGTTGACCAGTGCAAATGAAAACTAAGAGGACTGTCTACAGTAGGATAAGAAACATTTTGAGACAATCATATTGAGTGATTCAGCAGTAAAAGCATTGAACTAAAATGGAAGAATTATGCAAACGAAGGAGTATTAGTGTGCATGTTTCACAATAAGTGTTCGTCTGTTTAAATCCCAGTGACGTAGCTGTTTATCCCATCTCCACAAAAAAAAATGAAAGAAAAAACTCAAAGATGTGATAGAATAAGGAACAGAATTAGAAAACAGACATATGTAGTGGGTTTTAATTTGTTCAATTAAACTTTTCTAGGCAGTGCCCCTGCATGGCCACAGTGACTGAAACAAGTAAAAGACAAAAATGCATCAGTTAATATTAGTTTCAAATTTCGGGACTAAATTTATAAAGATGGTAGGTAGTAGAATCATTACAACGTCGGAGAAATTGTCATGTGTTATTTCTGATGGCATTGCACTTTCTGAGTTTAAATTCTACCGACTTTAAATTTGTCTGCCACATCTGGTATCCGAAGTTAAAGTAGTGACGCCTACGAGGATATACACTCTCAAAAAGTTCAGACTTTATCTAAAAAATCAGAAACGATTAATTGAGAATTCATGGGGAAGTAAATTCGCTGAAAATGTAAATAATTGAAAACTCAACAATTTGTTTTGTGATGTTGTAATTTGATTACGGACCTATTATTTATGTGATCTGACTTTGGTGTTTTAGTAAATCAGATTATATTTTATTGAGATTTTGGGTAAATTTATCAAAATATATTTTGCTATATATATATATATATAATATATATATATATATATATATATGAAATCATTCCCCCTGTCCCATAAGCATTGGTCTACAAAATAGCAGCTAACATCTTGTATCAAGTATATTCTTACTGAACCAATAGGCTTTGCTTCAAAGAAATCTTGATTTATGACTATGCCACTTAAATTGTCTGTCTATTTTGCCCTATTCATAAATGATACTACACTCTGTCTTCTCTCAGATTTGATAAACTAGCCTATAAATTAAAACTGAAACCCCTGCCCATTAATAAATCTAAATAACAGAAATAATCATTGACAAGCAGTGTTTTTTTAAAAAAAAACTGTCAGCTACAACTGTGATGTCTCTGTCTATCTACTTAACGTTTTGGTGATTTTGGATAAAAAATTATACAAATGAGTTCTTCGAAGTTGACTAAATTCTATATTTTTATGCAGCTGAAGATTGGTCTACATTTTAGATTGATGTAATGTTTGCATTGTTCAATTAAATGGAGTCGCATGAAACGATCGTACTGCATCACCTCTGGATATATTTGTTGCTTATTTTGATTATAATCACTTTTTTAAAACTGTATGGATAATACCATACTAAATTCTGGTGCCTTCAACTTAAGTACCATATTCATCTGAATCTAAATTTTATTGAACTTACATATGTGTGTGTGTGTGCAAATATATATATATATATATACACACACACACACACACACACACACACACTTGTGTATATACATGTGTGCGCGCGAGTGGATGTGTTTATATACTGATATATCATACATATAATATACCAAGGTAAAAATAAGTGCAACAGTGAAAATGTAATGTCATACATATCTAACACACATATACATACAGACGTTCAACGATACATGCATACGCACACGCCACACGCACAAAAACATACAGACACGCACACATAACCGTATATATATATATACATACATATATAATGTATACATGTATATATACATGTATATATATGCATATATACGTATATACGTATATATTTACGTATGTGTGGAAACGCATAGACACACATTCACACCGACACGTACAAACACGCGTGCATACGCACACTCACACACATATGTATATATATATATATATATATATATATATATATATATATATATATATGTGTGTGTGGTGTGTGTGTGTGTGTGTGTGTGTGTGTATGTATTTCTACCTAAACAATTTCAAGTGCTGTATTGTCGAGTACAATTTTTATTATTAACTTTCTGTTCAGTAACATATTTTCTTTCTACTTGTATTCCATTATATATTTATAGGAGAAACCAGAAATGAGAAGAATATTGCAAATGTAAAGCTGGATTCTTAAAAGTAAGCATGTGACCTTTACTTTCATTTTCTTTAACCTTCCTTACTCGAAATATTTGAAGACGAAATTAATATTTACAGAAATCTGACACCAACATAAAGAAAAATAAAAAAAAAACAAACAAGCAAGACAAAAAGAATCAAACACATACGTATATGTGTGTGTGTGCCTGCGTGCATGTGTGTGTTTATCTATCTATATCTATCTATCTATCTATCTATCTATCTATCTATCTATCTATCTATCTATCTATCTATCTATATATCTATCTATCTTTATATATCTATCTTTGTGTGCGCTGTTATATTTCTGGAAATAATACTAATACTACTACTAATAATAATAATAATATACTTAAGCAGAGAAAAATATATAGAAAGAAGAATTATATGACCGGAATTGAGAAGAACCAATCTTGAAGCAGTAAAATAAAACGCATTCTTTTACCTGTGCAAGGCACACACGACGCAAATGTATGCACCAACCAGTAAACGCTCTTGCACACCTGTTAATGAGCTTGTGACCTTCTGTAAACTACTGCAAGAGCCATTGTATGGCCATTCCTTTGAAATTTGCTCAATATGTATAGAAATATTATTTCCGAAAGAATATGAAAAGAAATAAGTATTGTATATTTCTGTGCTAAGTTAAATTGTTAATTTTTATTTGTGTCTTACATTGTTTAAACAATTTGAATACGTACCTTAAGCATCTATCTACCCATTTATCTATCTATCTATCTATCTATCTATCTATCTATCTATCTATCTATATATCTATCTATCTATCTATCTATCTATCTATCTATTTATCTATCTATCTATCTAGCTAGCTAGCTATCTATCTATCTCCCCATGAGCATAATCTCATGAACCCGGAAAAATTTAAAACAGGGGGTTACCTACTTGCAAACAATTGTGTTAACATGTGACATTATTGACCGAGGTTACCGTGGTCTTCTCCATAGGCTTTTCTTTCGACGGATAAACCCTATCTGCTTCCCCCTTTACACTTTTCATGACATTTCTGTGATACATGATCCCTACTGATCGTTTTTTTCTTTTCTTTCCTTTTTTCCCTTTCTCTTTTACGATCCCTTTTGATCGAAAACCTACCCTACTTTTTTCTTTTTTTCTTCTCATAACGAAAAACTCTACTTTGTAATCTATCCCGTCTGTGTGCAGCCCAGTGTGGCTAATAAAGAAACATATCTATCTACGTATCTATCTATTATTTTGCCTCTTTCTCCCTCTCTAACTCTGTCTCTGTACGTATGTATGAATGTATGTACATAGAGGGATGGAAACAGGCGTGACTGTTAGAAAGAATATCATAATTTCGATTCTTATCCGAGTATGTTTACGTTCACTCGTACTGAGGCAACTTTGAGTCTGTCACCTTTAATAATGGTTTCTGGGATTTAGGTGTTGTTGAGTTTTTAATGACCCCGAAAGAATGAAATGTATTTTAGATCAGATGTGATTTGAACGCAAGCTGTAAAGAATCGAACCAAATACTACAAGGCACTTTTGTACAAAATTCTAACGATTCTACCCATTCACCGACGTTAATGCCCCCTTTGATAATAGTAATTTATCTTGTGATCTTTCTGAACACACCCAACGTTAATATGTAGTGGTTGTTCTGTTATATTTCTTAAAATTTAGTTTCTTTCAACATAAGACCTATTTAATATTGGTTCATATAAAATTGTAGATAACTGGCTAATTTTCTTTATACGTTACTATCGAAGCTAACAATAGTAAAGCGACAACTCTCTAATTTGCAAAAATGCTTATCGTGTGGCTGGATTATGACCTTCCATTGAAGTACTAAGAACCCCTCTTCTTTATCTTGCAGAAAGCAAAGCTAGCATTTTACTGTATGATCAATTATATACACCCAGGTCAGTAATAAATAGACTGAAACTTCGCAATGCTTCGATATGTTACGATTAAACTAGAGAAACGTGTGCATAGCGTAATCTGATCATGAATATGTATAGGTAGGAAATGCTACTTATTCTTTGTATAATCGCCGTAATGTGTCAAAGATAATGGTAAAGTCAGAATACTGCCGCTATTCACACGGCAGTATGTAACAAAATGGTATTGAATGTATTATCACTAAAATCACTATTACTGTAAAGGAATTTGCACTTATATTAGTAAAAATTAATTCAATAAAGTTCACAAAATGAAATAAGTTCAACGAAAGAAAATAAATCCATGTGTCATGAATGCTTGCAAATTCTCCTTAGATTTCGCTTATCCTCATGATATGCGAATGCATTGTAGCGTGTGAACTTTATAGAAAATAACATCGGTCTGACTTATGAACTAGCGCTCATAAATTCATAGCTGCGTTTGTTCACAGACCGTGCCCTACAAGCTAATGTTAAAAATATAAAAAAATTACAGTATGAATATAACTATTTTTTTCCCCATAGAGAAAGAACTATAAGAGTTAGGGTAAGTAAGAACTGCAAAACGACGTGAAGAGAGAGAATCAGACAGAGAGAGGAAGTAAAATAATGTGAAAGAGAGATGGGGGAGAAAGGGAACGTGGGAGTTAGAGGAATTAGTTTGCTGTGTGTGTTGAGAAATGATAAAATCTAAGCAAGGTAGATTTGTTATGCAAGAAGAAATATGAAAACTTAGAAAAAGAAAGAGTTGATTGAACAGTAGAAATATAAAGAAAATCTCTAGTTGAAGAGAGGCGATTGTTTTGAAAAGTAGCTCACAATAAGTTGATTACCAGGAAATAAGTGGCTAAAAGTATGAGGTGAAGTGGAGGGTTATGGTTTGCATAGAGTTGCAAATAACTGTTAGCTTCCATGTTATGCTAATCATAACTTCGATGCTTTTACAAAGTAAACAACGTCAAATTAACACATGCAAAAATACATAACACCCTAGCAGCCAGTTTCACACGCGTACTCTCATTCTCTGTATATGCCAGTGTATCGATGCGGATTTCTAATGTACAAAATAACGTACGGGGACATACTCAAATGCAACCACACAACGTCACAAAAATGTCGAAAGCCTACAGTTTTGTTGATATATCTTAAAACAGGGCAAAGTGAGTTGGTGGGTGAGTGTACCTAGCTCTTTCTGTCTGTCTGCCTTTATGCATATATACATTCATAAATGAAATACAAATACAAACATATATACACACATATAGATATATACATGCATACACACACACACACACACACACACACACACATATATATATATATATATATATTATATATATATATATACACACGTATATACATGCGTTCATACACACACACACGCACGCACATAAACTTTACATTGCGTGACAAAAGAGTAGTATTTAAAACTTCAAGGGTACAACAGTTCGTGTTGAATTTCTATCACATTATGAATCAGATTTTGGGTGTTTGATACGTCACATGTAGTAAATAAAACAGGACATGAGAGATCGATTGTAAGATACTCATGTATACACAGTTACGTACGTTTCACTAACACATTTTACTTATATAAAGAAATTACATCATGAGGATTTATTGTCATGTTGTGAGACGTAACCGTGACAGAATCAGCTATCATGGTAAACAAATAAATTAGAGTTGATTGAATATAGAAATTGGTTTCGGCCATCAATTATCATCTCCATCACTACAACCAATTCTGTAAGAGACAAGATTTTGGTAATTTTCAAAGTAGCAAATACAGTGCTCTGTATTTGTTATTTTGTTAGAGCATTCTCACAAAACATTGGACAATATTTATGCATTCTTTGCAAAGAGTGCGGGATTTTGTTGTGAGAATATATTTAGCAAACTAAAAACAAACAGGAACAGCAGTAATGATTTATTTCATTGGCCAGAAAGGCACAAGATACTGAGGAAAACATAAAGGACGAAACACAAGACACACACCTAGAGTATTTACATCCATTAAAAGGAAATCCTCCGCACACTTCTTTAACTGGTTTTTCTGTTGGTGCTTATATACTTGAGAACTTGTCTAAAACAACTAATTATTTCTCCTGTAGCGCTGCATTGACAAAAACTTTTGGAAATTCTCTATAGACCAAGATTTGACTGAATGTCTTCCAGAAGAGAGTGATTGACGTTTAACTTCAGTCTAACTTCAGTTTAACTCATCCCTACCATCAGCCCTTGCTTTACAAAAAAATGGAGTTGCGTTCCCTCCCTATCGACTGTAATATTTAACTGGTAGATTAAGATCCTGGCAACACTGTTCATGTCAGACACCTAATCTCTTGACTCATGATTATTGCTCGGTCAATGAAAAAAGCTGCGAAGAGATTTGTCGTAAGAAAAAGGAGATCTAAAAATTAACCTTCACTTTTCTCATTGCCCTCACCGCTGCAATTATCTAGATATTTCTACGAGTGCATTATTGTCTGACTATAGCAGCGCTGCATCAAAGACGGCATCCTGAAACTAACAGCAAATGTGTTGGCTGCAGATAAATTTACTGACAAGCAGACTCTGTACTTCCGATAAGAAGCGGTAAGTCATGCACTCTAGTCGGATGTTTTATGGAATAATGTATAACGTGGCACATGACAAGAATTTGGTGAATGGGCAATTTTACTCTTTCAATTTGATCCCAGTAGTTGAGTGATGCTTTATTTTATCGATTAACATAGGTTGAAAAGCAAAGTTGACTTTAGCCAGATTTAAACTTAGTTTGGAAAAATCCGGGCCGAATATTGCAAGGCATTTCATTAGACTCTCATAATTCTAAATAATAATAACAACAATGATGATAATAATAATAATAATAATAATAATAATAATAATAATAATAATAATAATAATAATAATAATAATAATTATTATTATTATTATTATTATTATATTATTATTAATATTATTATTATTATTATTATAATTATAATTATAATTATAATTAAAATAATGATATTAATAAAAAGATGGGCTTCAGCAAATATTCTGCTCAGTACCACAGATTTGCCTGCCAGTTGTTTGACCGTAACCAGTTGACCATGTCCTTTAGCGTTTGACGATATGTGCATCTCTGATAAGGAGCAGAAGTAATGCGGAAGCATCATAGCCGTATGTTTAAAGGAATTCTTCGAGGTTTGGATCATTCACCTTTGGAAACATGGGTGGTTCGTTAAACATCCTTAAACAATCCTTATTCAGGGACCTTTTGAGCGACATCAAGAAAATTCCAACTGGGCCCTACCTGCAAGGTCATGCGCCGTTAACCTTAATATGTTGCGCACGTATTGTTGCGATGCAAGGGCCTGGTCTATCCTCATCAGACGTGTAATCATAATGGATATACTGGGCTTCGTATATTTTACTCCAGTGTCAATAATAATATTAATAATAATAAAGATAATAATAATAATAATAATAATAATAATAATAATAATAATAATAATAATAATAATAATAACAACAACAACAACAATAATGGTCTCCAATTTTGCAACAAAGAGCAGCAATTTTTGGGGAGGGGGATGGATCAATTAAATCGACCCCAATCTTCAATTGGTAGTTATTTTATCCACTCCGAAATGATGAAAGGCAAAGTCGACCTCATCATTATCATTGGAGCCTTGGGGAAATACTAAATGACGCTCTTAAGCATCACGTGAATTACAATGAAATCCCCAAGCCATCAGAACGAAAATTGGTCTCATGGGTACTTCGATCATTAAACAGAAAAAAAGAAGAAAAAGAAAATAGTTAATTTGAAAATACCAGATTCTCTTAGAAGTTTTTAGAAGATTGAACTATTACAAATTTATCAGAATTCGTTCTACACATTGCTGATCAAAAATAATAACAATAGTCAAACGTCCAACCTCCTGTTATTTAAGGTCTCTGGATAAAACTCGGAGCAGCTCGTATAGATCAAAGCAACAATAAAATAAACGATAAAAATAATGATAATAAAGATTACTTTAAGCGGAGAGAAGCGCATGTGTTGTTGCTAAAAGTGCAAAATAAGAATTCCAATATGAAATAAAAATCTCAGGAGGGAATTTGTACATTAAATAAGTGAGATGTGCAGTAATATTAAAGTTGCATACATATAAGGTAAAAATTACTGATAACGATTTAGAGCTGCAAAATTATTACTATAAGGGATCCTTTAAATTAGAGTAAGTCAACAGATTTCACTTTAAGGAAACCTGCTCAGAACCGCAGATTACCCTTTACTATAAGATATAAATGAAAGATTCACTTCGAGATTGTAGCCGTTAGGAAGAGGACGACGATGACTACGACAAAAAAAGAAGAAAAGAAGTTGATGATGATGGAGGAGGAGGAGAGGAATAAGAAGAAGACGACGACGACGAAGAAGAAGAAGAAGAAGAAGAAGAAGAAGAAGAAGAAGAAGAAGAAGAAGAAGAAGAAGAAGAAGAAGAAGAAGAAGAAGAAGAAGAAGAAGAAGAAGAAGAAGAAGAAAATTGTTAGCGGTAGGAGTCGTTGTGGGGGATAGAAGATGATGCAGATGGGGGAAATGATAAAGCGGAAGAACGGTACAAGAAATAAGGCATATGCAAAACATATGCTTGCCTGAATTCCTCCCTAAACCCAGTGGAGGTGGTCGGATTTCTATCCGTTTTTATTCGATCAGATAAACAACATTCTTTGCAAGATTTCTTATCAGAATTGGTTATTTTTAGAAACGTATCGATTCTGTTGGCAACACAAAATCACACATGCATAAAATAATTTCATACCATGTCTCTCTGTAGAGCTTCCTTATTATTGCCGCTCTTTTCCAATCTTCACATACACGCAAGAAAGTCCCTCTCTTTCTCTCTCTCTCTCTCTCTCTCTCTCTCTCTACCACACTCTCTCAAACACACACACACAAATACATATCTCACCTTCATATATATATAAAATATACACAACATTCATATATATACATATATATATATATATATATATATATATATATATATATATATATATATATGCACCCCTTTCTCTCTTTCGCTTCTCAATCTTCCCTCTCACTCTCACCCACTTGCTATATACCATGTATGTGTGTATATGTGTGTGTACGTGTATATATATATATATATATAATATATATATATATATTATATATATATATATGCACCCCTTTCTCTCTTTCGCTTTCTCAATCTTCCCTCTCACTCTCACCCACTTGCTATATACCATGTATGTGTGTATATGTGTGTGTACGTGTATATATATATATATATATATATATATATATGCACACCTTTCTCTCTTTCACTTTCTCACTCCTCCCTCTCACTCTCACCCACTTGCTATATACCATGTATGTGTATATATGTGTGTGTACGTGTATATATATATATATATATATATATATGTGTGTGTGTGTGTATCTGTTCATACACTCATAAACTCACAGGCACACATGCATACGCATATAAAAATGAATATATTTACAACTGTTGTGCGTTGATATTTAAAAACATAGAGAACGGTAATTTAAAGCAAAAACAATACGTAAAGCAGAATGGATTCATTTATTATAAGGAAAATGACTACCCCCCCCCCCTTGAATATACTCACTTTACTAGAAAACATCTTGCACAAAAGAAAAGAAACCTCTTTGTGCAAACCCCACAACGTTCTAACAGAAAAACTTCAAGCGTTTCACTATTTGACCAAAAATCAAACCGAAACACGTTTAATAATCTACTCGTCTGATATCCTTTTTTGTTTCCTTCTTCCAATCACCCAGCATCCTATTGTACTTTGCAACCCACATGACATCATCCTTTCTGTAAAACAATCTTACGTAACTTAAAGGAAACGTGCCTTTGTATGACACCAAATATATTGCATGAGAAACATTAATACATTTGTTTCATGAATTCAGCATTCCTCACAGTTCAGATAAAAGAAAACAGCTACACGTCAGATTGTTAGTGAACAGATGTTGATCTAATCCACTGTAAAGCTTCAAAGATTGAAGCTGTGTAACTCTGTAGTAAGTAGAATATGTTATCCCTGTCAAAGCGGCCAAAGAGTGCTGATATGCAGTTAAACCTTCAGTCAAAACCCCGGTAGTTAATCGACCAATAACAGGAAGTATTTGGGTTAATAATACTATAAACATACTATAAATGATGAGAGACAGAGTTCTTGTTTCCCAGCCGGATGTCACGAAAATGTTCCGCGAATTGATCTGCTAAACGGCAACCGCTTTGGCTCTTGTGCAAGACCGCACAGAAGGAAAGTCTTAATCATGAGATGAGACCGCTACACGTGCAGGTGAAAGAATAAAATTTATGGAAGTTACATTGATCTGACCCTCTGAGACAGAGTGTGTTAGTATAAGGGACAGGTGTGATAACGGGGCCAGGACAAAGTGATGGCTTCAGGAGAGGCGGGAGAGGAGAAGGCGTGAGAACGATACCCAGTAAATCGCATACGTTACGGCAACATCTGAATTAAAAGAAGATTGGATAAAAAAAAAGTGGTAGGTGGTGGCGGGCGGATCAGCGTAAATACTCATTCAGTGACTTACATATGAGTAGAAAAATATCAAAATTAGATAACTAGAACCCCAGATAAAATGTAGTCTTACGGAGACAGATTCACAAACACACATCCAAAACTATTTTATTCTCAAGAAATTATTTTGTACTTTTAATGAGATAGCTTTATGTCGATATGGAGATAATACAGTTTGTATTTAGGAAAAGATCAGAGAGCCTATGTAAAGAGAAAGACTGTTGAGATATGATACAGTAATATACTTTATGATACCACCACTCACCCTGAATAAACATATATTTGTACATCTTCCTGTATGCTTATGAATAACTACGTGTATTTTTATATGTGTATGTCAATACATATGCTTATCTACATCTGAAAATTTGTGGGAGGACTTCTGACTCTCAAACGATATAACATTATTTATAAATACCATTCTCAATGTAATCATTTTATGTACTTCATGCTTTCCGAAATCGACTAGCATTTCATTTACATGGTTCCGAAGAAGCTATAATCTGTAGCACAGGCACTGAGCTCTGAGTGTTTTACTTCTTATAGCAAAAGAGCTCTTATCTGATGGTATTGGTTACGCAATTCCTGTTGCCACGCCCTACTTTAATACAAATATGTACATACGCGCGCGCGCAACGCATATATAATTACACACACACACACACACACACACACACACAAACACATATATATTTATATATCTATTGCATATTTCGTAGTATAGCATACATTTATATGTATATTTGTAGTTATGTGTATATTGCACAAACAGAGGAATAAATACACATACACACTTGCATGTATATGAGTGTGTGTGTGTCAATGTAAGTATATATATATTATTTTATATTTTACTTGTTTCAATCATTATACTGCAGATATGCTGGGGCACCACGACCTAGGGTTTAGTTGACAAACTCGAAGTCAGTACTTATTTTAAAGTCTGGTACATATGCTAGTGGTCTACCTTCTGCCAAATGGCATGGACGTAAAGATTGTAACACCGGTTGTCAAGTGGTGGTCGGAGACAACTACAAACACGCGCACGCACACTCAAACATACACACACACACACATATATACACGACGAGTATTTTTCAGTTTAGATATAGTAAATCCACTCAGCAGGCTAAATTGGTCCGAAGATATATTAGAAGACATTTGCTCAAGGTACCACACATCAAGATTGAAACTGGAACCATGTGGTTAAGAAGTGAGTTTCATACTCTACATAAACTATATATATATATATATATATATATATATATATATATATATATATATATATATATATATATATCCACTTTCTCGAAGAGTATTTCTGTATACAGAATCTCACACTCGTAAATTACGGACACTTAATAACGTGTTTCTACGTGCTATGTATACACACATAATTTCTGTTACTATACAGTTAAACAACTTCTTATATCTAAACATCTCGTTTCTATCTCTATCTCACTATCTGCCTAGTGAAATGATTATCCCGCTTTCTTCACAGACACACATATACACACACTCATACACAGAGAAACACTCTACTACATACATGCACACACTTATACATAAGTGTGTATGTATATATATATATATATATAAGTGTGTATGTGTGTGCGTGCGTTTGTAAGTATATATATATATGTAAATAAATATTTATATATATATATATGTAAATATACATATATATCTCCTCTCTCTCTTTCACTTTCTCTTTCTCTCTCTATATATATAAATATATCTACAAACATATATATAAACACACACACACACACAGTCACACACACACACACACACACACATATATATATATATATATTATATATATATATATATATACATACATAAAACTATATATATATATATATAGCATGTAATTAACCTCCATCGAAATCGAAATTTTTTATAGGTATTCGTACCCTGAAATCACCGGTATGCATCTATACAGTGGCACTTTCATAATTAATTTGTAGATCAAAATTACCTTTCTGTCAGTGTTATCGCGACTCAAGATCACTTTGTTTAGATTGATGCTGTCGTCTTTCTCTTAGTTAATTCTACATCACCAAATTTGCTGATTGGATGCAGTTATGATATACACGTACTTAAACGAACACGCATATACGCACAAAGTGTCAGACATGGATATATATAGCATACTATATATCTATATATCTATCTATCTATCTATCGGTTTTTATCTGTCTGTCTGTCTATATTTGTATCTATCATCTACTATCTATCTATCTATCTATCTATCTATCTATCTATCTATCTATCTATCTATCTATATATATATATATATATATATATATATATATATATAATATATATATATATATATATATATATATATATTATATATATATATATATAGGTATGCATGAATCTATCTATCTATCTATCTATCTATCTATCTATCTATCTATCAATCTATGTATGTATGTATCTATTTACGTACCTGCCTACATACCTATCTCTGTCTATCTATCTATCTATCTACATATATATGTATATGTGTATGTATGTACTAGGTACACATGCACACATATATACATACAAACTCGCATGCATACATATCCTAGCACATATCCAAGCATTGTATTGCGTTCCTTTGAGGTACACAAAATTGATGTTTTCTTGATTAATATTCGGGTTTTACCAAGGTGTATTCCTCTATGTTATTGGTTTATTTGTTCTTTACTCTCAGTAATCTTCTGATTTATCTTTCAACCGCACACTCACTCCTTCACTCACTGGCTTTCAGTTTCTCTTCCTTACTATATAACTTTTCCCAAACCTGATGCATTTGTCAGTTCAGCCCATACATTTATTTTTTCTTGTTATATTTGTTTCCACCCTTTTCTCATATGTAGTATATCCATTTGATATTCCTGTTCGGCACATATCCTTTCTTCCACTTCACATTACCTGCATCCTTGTCATCGTATGAATTATGTTTTATCTGAATAGCTTAATGCAAACCGTGTTGATTAGATATTGCACTAGCTTGTCATGTGTCTGCAGCTGTTAGGCACACATCTAACTGTTATTTGAGTTCGTTTGTTGAGGTGTTGTAAAAGAATCATATTAGAGGGATTGATTTTAAGCTGATTACATAGGGGAGAAGTCTCTGAGATAATTATATACTATACACACACACTCACACAACTACACACACACTCACACAACTACACACACACACAACACACTCACATATACCACGTACAACTATGTGAGCGTGTATATATATATATACATATATAAATGTTTGTATATATACTTATGAGTGTATATCTATTTATCTATACGTATATAAATATAATCATACTCACATCAATATATACACACACACATACATATATATATATGTGTGTGTGTGTTTGTGTGTGTATGTATGTATATATATATATGTATGTATATATATATATATATATATATATATATATATATATATATATATATATATATATATATACTATTTTATGTTCTTGCTTCGTTCAAATCACTGTGCTCTGATCATTAGGACAACTGCCCAAACAGATGAAACTTGTTACTGTCTAATTGTTATATGCTTTAGGATTTTTGTTAATTTGTCTTTTTATTCTGGGACATAATGTCCTTATTTCAAATTTTGGTGTGAGTTATTGTAAATTACCTCTAACTACACTTTTTGTGCGTGGCCATTATTATATGCTTCATTGTTATTATCTTTCTCAGATATTCTTTCCCTTTCATTTGTCGTGGCAGATTGTTTTTTATGTTTCTTGAAGCACGTTCACAATATTTATGAACTATCAACTAGAAATTTTAAGATACACTAAATTGACATCTTTCGGTGTATGGTAAATACGAGACCAAGTAATAAGTGTAACAAGGACGCCTGAGTTTCAAGATTTACTTACATTTGAAGAGACAAATTTTTGCAATTTGTTAATTTGTTATTTAATCTTTAAATGATATAAAGAAACTAAAATTTCTATGTGATGCATAACATTAGATTTCAACCAATAATCGCTGAATTAGAAAGACATTAACGTGTTAATGTAATCATGGTAAAACGTTTTTGTTCGCTGTGCTTTGCTGTGTGACTTATCCTGTTTTAGTTTACTTGCTTTTTAAATACTGGTATTCGTTTCTACAGCGATCGGTTGATAATATCCTAGTGGTGGATTACATATCAATATTTTATCTTTTGTAACTCTTATTGAAACGAAACTCTTCCAAACATATTCTTTGCTTTATTTTCTTTTGGGCCACATACCTTTGGTTTTTAGAATTTAATATTTTGCATTTCAAATTATCTGTAGGTAATGTTATATTCTGTAGCTAATTTTATATTAATAATTTACCTAAGTTACCACTGAATGCATTATGCTGTCACTATCCTATCCATGCAGATATTCAAGCTCAAATTCTCTTATACAAAATATCAAAATTGAAAATCTCCAAATTCCGAAAGTCTTTTTAAAAACATTCCGAAATTTCTCGGTATTTTACTTCGAAATATATTTGAAGCAATTATTTTTATCTAACTAGCTGCATTAAATAATCTTCAAATAGAGGGATACATGTGTTTTATGTGAATTTAAATACATCTTTAACTCTTTCTTGTAAATGCTTCGGAATAATTTTGCAGGCTGATAGTATTATGTGACATTTCAGCTCTTAAAGTGTCTCTTATAAATTTGTTATTTCATTATATAAAAACCCTTTCAATTGTTGTAAATTATATGTATTATCATAGCAGTGGTTGATCACCACGTGTGCTAAATTGACACAAAAAGTTAGCAGATTGTTCAACGAAGCTATCTTAATTTTTGTATGTCAATATTAAACAGTGGAAAATTGATTTATTTTCTTCATTATTTGGATTTTTAAAAATTTGTTCTAACATATATTTATTTTGATCTTATAAAAATTGCTTTCAAATTTTGGATCAATGTCAGCAACTTCGGTAGAGGATTAGCCGATTAAAGTCGTCTCCAGCAGCTTTCGAATCCATAAAATAAAATCGGGAGAAATGCTGCGAAGCATCTTGTCTGGCGCGTTAACAATTCTGTCAGCTCGCCGCTTTAAGAATGAAAAGTAAAGTCGACCTCGAAGGAATTTGAACTCAGAAGCAGCCGAAATTCCACGAAGCATTTTGTCCGGCGTGCTGTCGATCCCATCTTATAAATATTAGTTTCAAATGCTGGCACAAGGTCAGCAAGTTCGGAGGATGTGGTAAGTCGATTACATGGTTTCTAGTGATAAACTGGTCCTTATATCATCGACTCTCGAAAGGATGAAAGACAGAGGCGTCATCGGTGGAATTTGAACTCAGAACGTAAAAGCGAACGAAATGTCGTTCAGCATTTTACCCGGCGTGCTAACGATTCTGCCAGATCGCCGCCTTCGATCTCATAAATATAAGCATGTTATTTCTTCACAAAAGTCTTTACAGTGTATCCAGCAAGGTATGCTATTTTATTTTATTATATGCGAGGCCATAGTGTTGTAAAAGTGAATCATCCGATTTATTTTGGTGAAGAGAGAAATATTTCTTAGTAACGCTGTTACAATTGCGAAAGTGAACTAGAAACAAATTTATATAACGCTACATTTATAGAATCTGAATAAGCGGTTATCTGTAATTATATGGGATAACCTCGGAATTGGTCTGTGTTTACACATCGCTCCAATTGCGAAGTTGACTCATTTAATAATAACAAATTTACCACCGTTCCGAAATTTATGTATTCTAAATTTCGTAACATTTTATGTTCCAAGCATTTCGGATAAGAGATTTGCATCGGCATTGATATTCCGGCACATCTTATTTTAGTTTAGAATCACATACAACAAATTACGTTGTTAAGTTAATGGCTATTTCCCGAAATGAATTATATACATACATTTCCTCTTTCTGTATCAACACATTTCACACTTATTATCATGACTTATTTTTCGAAGAAAGTTACAAAATCGTTCTAATTTTCTAGAAAACTAATGTTTTTCAGTTTAAGAATAACAGCTCTCCAACTCCATTCGAAGTTTTGTGCGCATATTAATAATAATTTATTTTGTTGCCGCAATATATTTTTCTTATTTCTGGGGGAGAGGAAAAAAAGGGAAAAAATGATGCAGTTAGAAAATTTATTATTGACATATGTATAATCTTATTTCTTCTAGAATTGTATCGTGAATCAACAACGAAATAATACACCTACGTAAACAAACATTATAAAAAAATACAGTAGATGTGTTGAAGGAAATGTATTTGTGTCAGCAGGTTGTTTTCTAACATCTCCTATATAGTTTTATTCACCAGAGATAAATCACATGTAGTTTCAGCGAATTTGATAGGTAAATAATTTCAAGCATTAGTGGGAAACAAATTGATGGATTTGCGTACAACTTATATTGGTGTTGTTATTGATCTTCTGATTCATGGCCGAGGGAATTGTTTTAGTAATTTATTGTCTTTATGAGCAAATAATTTTTTCACATTACTGCTTCAGCGACGTGGTAGCTTCTGTCTCGAACTGGTAGAATCCTTTGAGTTATCGCTTAAAAAAATAATAACTTGCAGTATTTGTTCCGGCTTTTTACATTTAGAGTTCAAACCAACTTTAATCTTTCAGGGAGGAATAAAGTATAGTACCAATCAAATGCAGTAGTCAACGTAATCGACTGCCCTCCAGTATAATATATGCCTTGTGCAAAATTTTATACAATGATTATTATTATTATATTTTAAAATCAGCAACTGTAGTATCTACTGCACTGGTTGGAGACACAGCCCATTCAGACAAGAAAAGGGAGAATATTCTTGATGAGTATAATTCGAAATTGTTGAGTGATGGTTGGTAATGTCGGAAGGTATTGATTCATTTAAACTAATCAAAATTCAGTTGGCCTTTTTTTATTATCTAATCTCTATAATGAATCGTATGCACTTTCTAATCCGTACTATCATCGTTAAACATCATCTTCATAGATTTATGTTTAAAATTTTGACATTGTTTTCAGCAAAATTATCGCTCGAAAATTATGAATGAAGCTCTCTGTGATCGTATCTCATTTCAGCAGCGTGAGCTGCCACCCTTGTCCACAGAAATGGAGATTCTGACGTTCTGCTGCCAGTTGTAGTAAGCGACACAGGATAAGCTTAACAGATACATGTTCAAGTCACATATCAAACCCTCCAAACCGGAAGAATTCGTAGTCGTTAGACAATGCCACACACAGCAAACTATATCTAATTTGTTATTATCAACTTTATGCAGTGTTGCGTATCTTCCACCAAAAGTCGGGGAAAGACGTTGAACCAGGTGCTAAAGTTCCTTACCGTTCTTGAGAAAAATGCAACTGGAAGGTCGCACAGAGTTGGCGTCTTCGTTATCTGAACTCTTGTGAGGATGTATCTTTCTTTATGTTTTTGAGCGCAAGAAAATACAGGAGATCAGTTAATTTTTATTATACTCAATATATTCCCCTCTCAGATTCACACACTTATGTCTCGAACTTTGAGTTATCGGTTAAAAAAATAATAACTGCAATAATATTACAGTGATTTTTCAGATTTTCTAAGCCCTGTAAAAGCACTCAGAAGGTTGGGCGTTCGTGATACCCTTATAGCCAGGCACTTTTCAGTAACCCCCTCGTATATATATATGGTGAATACGCACACTGCAGTTGGTTTTAACGAAGACATATTTCATTAACACTTGTTGAGAAGTATGGAACTAAAGAAAGTAATTGAGGTAAAAGTAGTTTTTAATATATTAATTTAAGAAATATCTAAACATGTATTTTAATGCAGAGAAAACGAAGTTCATACAATTAGATTAACTTGGTTGTGTGTATTTTGTTAAATATTAACAATCTTCCTGGTTAAAGCATTTGGTATTGAGTGGGTTTAATGTATTATTGTATCAAACAAGGCGACCTGTAGAAGAGTTATTAGCCAAAGAGGAAAATAAAAGAAACGCAGTCACATTATTTCGAGAATGAATTGAGATTGTTAGAAATATTTCCCAAAGCTCATCTGTTTTGATAATAAGTAAATAAAAGTCCTTGATTCGGATCTGTATTTGATTAGTCTGTGCTAAAGTTGTTCACACAAGAAGCACTGCTTTCAGTAACACCCTTTTGTTTTAGTCAGGCATTGAATAGAATCTCTTTATGCTTTGTAAATTCAAAAGAAACATTGAAAAGGGCCATTAATAAAATTTCCGCTAACAGAGAAATGTAGTTGCCAAATCGTATCAACGATGTTCTAATAAAACTATTATCAAAAACGGAATCGAATTCCATCTCCCATTCATATTGTTTCTCAAATCATGTTAATCCCCAGAAACGATTTTACATAATTAAATTCGTCCGTTGCTTGTTCACTACGTATTGTTTAACCATTAGCGTGATTTGCGACACTGGATGGACTATTGTACTCCCACACGAAACTCACCCCACCCCATACAAATGGAAACTTAAATCAGGAAGTGCTAATACGATTTAGAATTGAAAACATATTGTTCAAGAGTGATAAGTCGTGTTTGTTAATTGTTTATTGGACAGACAGCGAAATCTAGGACCCATATTAAACTATGGAGTAATTTTTAACGCAAAGTATGCTCTTATTACGATTCTCATTGTATGTACTTTCAAGAAAATCATCTCTTTCTTTTCTTTCGTTTTATATAGTCACAAATTTAAGACAGCCCATTAACAATTTCAGTGTTGTTAATACACAAGTGTGTATAGTTTCTGTTGTAATAAAATAATTACCCGTCTAATACTGGGTTTGATGGTATCGATTAACACTCTTCTTAAAATTTCTTGCTATGTACCGAAATTAGAAACCATCATCATCATCATCATCATCATTATTAAAGCAGCGAACTGGAAGAATCGTTAGCGCGCTGGACAAAATGCTTAGCGGTATTTCGCCCGTCGCTACACCTGAGTTCAAATTCTACCTAGGTCGACTTTATCTTACATTGATTCAAGTCGATAAAATAAGAGCCAGTTGAACACTAGCGGTTGATGTAATCAACTTACCCTCTCAATCGAAATTGTTGCTCCTACGGCAAAATTTGAAACAATTATTATTATTATTAATAATTTCATTGCCATTGCAAAGCTTCTAACGCTGGAGATGTACTACAGTGTCAGCTATTAACTACCATTTAACTAAGGTAACACTCCTTATTTATTTTTCGCGCACCTTCCGGAGTATTTGAGCGGTTCCAAGCAGTGCTGTTTTCTGCAAGTGCTCCACCCTTATTGCATCCCCTATTTGTTCCATGTACTTCCCAAGATGTTTAGTCACTGTACCAAGGGCTGCGACAATTATTGGTAATGCTACCATCTTTTTCAAGGACCACAACTGCTTTACCTGCCAAGCAAATATGTCATATCTATCGATCTTTCTTACTTCCTTAACGCAAAACTTGTTGTCAGCTGAGCATGCTATATCTTTGATCCAGCATAGTTTGCTTTCTTTCTTAATAAAGACTATGACTGTTTTCCTATTCTCTACCTCATAGTCGCACTGAATCATGAAATCCCACAGGATCCTTGCATTATCATTTTCGATGATGCCTTCGGGTTCATGGTCGTACCAATTTTTGTTCTGTCAAATCCGTACTTGTTGCAAACTGTCTAATGGACAAGGCTTGCTATATTGTCCTGGCGTCTCTTATATTCCTCCTGGGCCAGTGGTGTATATTTACTGTTAATATGCCATACGGTTTCATTATTTTGTCCACAAATTCTGCACTTATCACTTTCTGATGTATTGTCTGTTCTGTACTTTATATAATTTGTTCTTAGTGCTTGCTCCTGGGAAGCACAGATTAGAGCCTCCATTTCCGATTTTAAATCACATTTAGTCATCCACAGCCATTATTATTATTACTATTATTATTATTATTATTATTATTATTATTATTATTATTATTATTATTATTATTATTATTATTATTATTATTCAGTAGTGTTATTTCTATCACGTGCTTTCACTGAACTACCGAACGCAATTCTGTGGACCATCACTGTGTGTGGTGCTTTGTAGTGCTATTTTCTGTATGGTATATGTACAATTAAGTTCCTGAAGTTTTTGTTACGTATTTGTCTAAATGTGTTTTTTTATCATACCTAATGCGCCTACTATACTAGGAATTGTTTCCGTTTTTATGCTCTAAATTCGAGTTTCCTTTATTTCCAGATCTTTGCATTTTGAAAGTTTCTCCGTTTCCTTTAAAGAAACGTCATCTGTTTGTATTCGTACGTCGATTAGAAAGCATCTTTTTGTAAATGATCTCTGACAACTATATCTGACATATTTACCTTGAATTCTCTGTCTGTGTGGATTGGCATATCCAAAAATAGTTGCATTCTCATTTTCTGTGACTTTTCTGGGGTGTTCCAATACCATTATTTTTCTGTTGTTATTCCATAGTGTAGGAATAGCTTTCAGTATATATAGGTGCCAACTCTGTTGTGTCTGTGATTATATTCCTTCTTAGCCAGGGCAGAAGAGCCAGAAACATTATGATATTTTGTTTTTTTCTCCATCACCACATATTCTGCAGTCACTTGTATTTCTTTTCGTTGAGTTTTTGATGTTTTCTGGTGGGAAGGCTTTGATCTTGTGCTGCAAAAAAAAATCATTCAGTTTCTGCTTTGAATCCTCAGCTTTTCAGCCATTGTTGGGGTTTTGCTTGGTCCATTTCTTTTCTTTTTAGCTTAACCCGATATTTGCCTGTTGGGGGTTTTCTTGCCATCGTTTTATCCTAATACTTTATGAAGCTGTAAAACAGCTGAAATCTAAACTTAGTTTAGATTTCAGCTTTTTTACAGCCTTTGTTGGTTTTGCTTTTTCTTCATAGTTGTTAAGTTCTGTGACTATTCTTTTTTTGTATTTGTCAGCTTTCTTAAAGACAGAAAACTATTCTTTTGATCGTGTGTTGTGGCTATTGGTATCTGTTTTCTCTGTTTCTGAAGTAGGTATTTCTGTAATCCTTTGGTGTTTATTTTGTAATAGTTTTCGAAAAGTTACATATATTACCTTTCTATGTCAGATTTTGGGTGGTGCATTCTAAATCCTGCTATTTTTTCTCGTTTCCCTGAGTATTGTTGAGTAGTTCTTTGGAGATCAGTTAAGACTATTGTAGCTGTAACTTATAACTGGGACGGATGTAGTGTTAATACATATTATCTTGTTTTTTTTGCATTGAGCTGTGTTTTCAGAATTAATCTAATTCGTCTATAGTATTCTTTTCTTAACTTCTCTTTGATTTGTGTGTGTTGTATCGCATCTAGTTCATTGATTCCTAAGCACTTGTATGTCTGTATTTGGTCTAATTCTCTTATTTCATTTGCTTAATCTAGTGTGATGTTGTTACTCTTAACTAGTTTTCCTCTTTTCCAGATTGCTTACACATATTTTTTCTAAGCCAAATTTCCTGTGAATTTATTTGACAAACCCATGTACTACCTGTAGTAATGTTTCCAGCCGTTTATCATTTGCACCATAGTTTCAAATCATCCATATACAAGAGATGGTTGATTATTTTTCCATAACAGTTGTATCTACAACCAGCTCTGACTTGCATGTCAAATAAATGTCAGTGCCAAACAGAAAAGAAGTGAAGAGAGCATGTCACCCTGGAATATTCCTCTGTTAGATTTAAAAGTTATAATACATTGGTGTAATAAAAATTTGAGAGGATAAACCATTAAAAAAACGTACTAAAATACTGCGAAAATATTAAAAAAAATAAAAATTCCTTCTACGTGCCGTTTCAGAGACGTGCCAAGTAATATGATATATTTCATATTTTTAAAACTGACACTCCCCCCATCAGGATGATTTTACACAATACAGAAAAAAACAAATACAGAAATACATATATCATATTACTTGGCACCGTAGATGGAATTGTTAAATTTCTGTAATATTTTCGCAGTATTCTAGTACGCCCTTTTAATGTTTTATCATCCCCCAAAATTATTATACCGACGTATTGTAACTAATAAAACTAAAATTCACTGTGTTGTATGTATCATATCGATATTTATCAATTTATATGTATTTTTATAGTTATATATTTGGAATTTTTATATCCGTTTTATAAATGTAGAAGAATATATGTATATATTTGATTTTGAGTGTGCTTTAATTATGTTCCTCTTGTTTCCGCTTGCATTGTTTCCATTCAGATTATTATGTGGTATATATGTATATATATATATATATATATATAATATATATATATATATATATATATATATATATATATATATATATATATATATGAATTGAAGAAATGGAGCTGAACGCAGATTGAACAGAAATCGTTTTATTTCATTCTACACGTGTTTCGAAAGGCACAAATTACCAAAATCCGATTGAATAATGGGACCATATTGTGTCTTTCTTCTTCAGGAAGAAAAAAGGAAATCCGTTAGAGAAACAAAACAGAACAAGGCGGAGCAAACCAAACCGAACTATGCTCCTAAGAGCCCATGGCGAAACTGTTTATCAGTGTATGCTGAGAACCGGTGGCTGAAGAATTCTACAGGTCAGGCATCGGTCATCATGTGTGAGGGTGTATAGATGTTCTTAGTGACCGAGAATAAAGTTCTGACTATTTAAGGATATTGGATGTTTTATAAGGGGCGAGAAAAAATCTACTTAGAGACGTTGTGTGTGTATACTGTTCTATATATTGTGTGTTGGCGTAGGGGTAGAAAACATTTTTTGTGTACGTGTGTGCGTTGATCGTTCGGCTGTCAGTGGCTACTGCCGTGATAACCGTTGGGTGGCAGAAAGAAAAAAATATATATATATATTATGTTTTATGTGTGTGTGTGTTCATCTGAGCCTGCCTTGTCAGGAAACCCCCCGCTGTGAAAAAACCAAGCCCCGTTTGTCTTACAGGAGTAATTCCCCTTGCAGTGGATAATCGTAGATATCTTAAGGCTATTTCAGAATTTGTTACTAAGGGCTATGGTGCCGGTATTATTTATAAACGCTATTTAAAAGCCAGATAAGTGTAACGCCGCCAATGGGGCATCGAAAAGCCGACTGTAAGAGCCCGTTTACCATCCGGCCTCTGGCAAACAAATATGGAAGAGTTCGGAGACACAAAGGTTGCACTGTCTTCTGCCCCTATCAAATGGGAGGGCCACCGACAAAATTGACCATTCCAGCCTGTAGCTTAAGTTCGTATCCTTCAGTCGCCATATTAGCTTACTGAGTCCCGTGGTCTGGCGCTTGTTCACGTCCCGAAAAGTTGCGTAATGATTGGAGACACGCAATGATTTTCTCGCCCCTTATAAAACATCCAATATTCCTTAAATAGTCAGAACTTTATTCTCGGTCACTAAGAACATCTATACACCCTCACCCCATGATTGACCGATGCCTGACCTGTAGAATTCTTCAGCCACCGGTTCTCAGCATACACTGATAAACAGTTTCGCCATGGGCTCTTAGGAGCATAGTTCGGTTTGGTTTTTGCTCCGCCTCTTTCTGTTTTTGTTTCTCTAACGGATTTCCTTTTTTCTTCTGAAGAAAAGACACAATATGGTCCCATTATTCAATCGGATTTTGGTAATTTGTGCCTTTCGAAACACGTGTAGAATGAAATAAAACGATTTCTGTTCAATCTGCGTTCAGCTCCATTTCTTCAATTCACCAATAATGTTTTAATTTCAATTATCCGCACCAACGCACGTTGCGCAACGCCAGATGGTTGTACCTCCAACCGTGCTGTTTACTGCTGTGATTTTGCTACTAAGGTATCGGTTAACTTTTGATTAATCTACAACAAGATTATTCATCTTTCTATTTCACATAATATATATATATATGTATATATATATGTGTGTGGTGTGTGTGTATGTGTATATATTCTATATGTATATACATGTATATATGTATATATTCATATGAATATACATATATATATATATATATATATATATATATATATATATATGTATATATTCATATGTATATATATATGTATATACATATATATTTGTGTAAGTGTGTGTTTGTTTAACCCCATTATCAGTCCATCCGTTGACAACCGATGTTGCTGTGTTTACGTCCCCGTAACTTAGCCGTTTGAAGAAACACTCCGAAAAATAAGTGCTAGGCTTACAACGAATATATTATGGTGTCGATTTCTTCGATTAAAGCGGGTGCGCTAGCATGTCTATTGTTACATGACCGAAACAACTAAAACAATAAAAAAAAACACTATGCCATTTTAGTCCGAACAACGCCGGGTATCTCTGCTAGTGTGTGTGTGTGTGTGTGTGTGTGTGTGTGTGTGTGTGTGCTTGTGTGTTTGTGTGTATTTGTGAGTGGAATGGGATTTTGTATGGAGAGGAATGCGTTATTATATGGAATGCGATGTCTTTCCTGTTTGGCATTTGCTAAATGACCAACAAATTACCATTACAATAGATACAATGGGGACAATATGAAATCGAGTCAACATCCACTGCACGACGTAACTTGCGTTTTTCTATTGACCTTTTCAACCAAACAATGATATATAATTAGCTGAGACATCCGTAGTATGTGTTTGATGAGCCAGCTATACAGCCAGCATGCATGTCCGTGTGTATGGCAGTTTTACTTAACAATATCCATGATATGATGATTTAAATCAAGTCTCTTTACATTTGATTTGCCTCACTATTGAATTTACATAAAATTTGACGTATGATTAATGCTGCTGTAAAAGGCGAAATATAGCAAATATCCATTGGTGTACTACCGGTAAGCATTAGACAGTCTTTTAAACAAATATATTCTTAATGGCTTCCTTGAATAGCAATGCACAAGCACACAGGCTATATCTCCCTCTCCACTCTCCCTCACACACACATATCTATCTATGTGTAAATATTTTAAAATCGTTCATGAAGGATGAACTTTCTCGCGCTTCGTTGTAATTATAATCTATCAGAAGTCCTCACATTGGGTATGTCCCTCCTCATGCTATAGCCAACAAGAATCTCGGTGATGTATGTCCTTCACCTAGTTCCTATTTATAATTGAGATAAAAATCATACCTCATTACGACATCTATTTAATTTCATTTATTTCATTCAAAATCAATCGATCCTTTCATTTCGACAATTTAATATCCATCAATTAAATCAAATTCCAATGAAAAATGTACATGCGTTAACTTTTACTGTAAGCTTTTATATTTTTCCTTTATATAACATTTCCGTGACTATTCCTCAAAGCTTTGATTTAACATAAAAAAGAACAACCATTTTATTTTCATTTTCAACTTAATTTTAATCATGGTGTGTAAAAAACCTCTCTGTGCATTGAACAACTTTTAAACTGTACCGCCGCACAAACTACACGCGATCATTTTGGTTTCTTGCCAAAATAATCTCCCTCAATTTTGTGATGTCCTCTTTTCCTACGCTCCTAAACAAGGATGAATCTATAAAGCAGCAACCCTATGGAGAAAGCCTCCTCTTCGCTCACTGCTTTGCATCCAGGCCCATACAACACATTCTTGGTCAATTCGCATCAAATCTGATTCTACTCCAGCATGCTCACCACTTAAATTACACATTCGTCAGCTACAGAAAACATTTCCACCTATTTCAACAAATAAGGTAAACGACTCTGGTATTGTCCTTTCCTATCTATTGAAAAGTTATATCTCAAAACTTGTTTCTATCGTTAGAAAACACTTTAATCTCTAACATTCTACTATGATATATCCTGACATTTGGAAGCTCTTCTCATTATACTCCATTGCAAAATCGACAAAACACCCAGACCAAGCTAATTATCGTCCTATGCTCACATCCCTAACGTCTCTAAAGTAACGAATCTAGCCATTCTCATTGGAGTTTCCCAACACTCATTTTCTCTTTCTTTCTTTCTTTCTCTCTCTCTCTCTCTCTCTCTCTCTCTCCGACTTCCTTTAATAAGCATGAGTACATGAGTACTGTTTGTGCAAAGCCAGATCCATCAACAAACTGCTATTGCGAGACATTCATTACTGGGCTCTATCTTTGGACAATTTTGGTGATAGCAATATCTTTGCCCTAATCAAAAGTAATTCCTTCAGATGAATCTGGCGAATCTAAGATCTAATGGATCGGTGGCTTCGTATAATGATCGCACATTTGCAGTATTTTTCCCACTGTAACCCAGCCTTCGCGTTTCCCGAAACTTACACCTTCTACGCACCAATGATCTGCTATCCGCCACATTCAACAAGAACCACTGTAATGCAAACCAACGACCTTTCATTCTAAATTGCTGCAGCCATGAATGATACACACACAGTTAGTCACGAAACAACAGCCTTGATTTGATTGAATAAAAGGATATGAGAGTATTCTTTAAAGAAAAGATTTTATTTTTAATCGTAATGAAAAGTCACAATTACCAGCTCTGTAGTAACTGTGAACGGTAGCCTGCTAGATACATTTAGTTGTTCAAAACGCTTGATCTCCCTATCATCGAGGATTTCACCTGGAGAAAGGACATCATACTTTGGGCAACCTTCCAAAGACTAACCATTCACTTCAGCGCTAGAAAATATTCCAGTAATGGAGTGTGCTAAGATTCTTCAAAGATCATATGAACATAGAATCCCGTATGTATGTATGTATGTAAGTATGTATGTATGTATGTATGTATGTATGTATGTATGTATGTATGTATGTATGTATGTATATATATATGCATGTATGTATGTATGTATGTGTATGTATGTACATATGTATGTGTGTATGTATTTATATATGTATGTATGTATATATGATACACTGATGGAAAGCTTTACAGTTTCTTAGTTTTCCAGTAGTAGATTGGTTCTGGAGTACTCTTTCTCCTTACTGCATTTGAGAAGCCTAATTCTCAAGATTGTTATTTTGGCAGTGTGTTGCATATCCCAGCGCCCTAATAATTACAGGTATAAACTTGTTCTTGTAATCTAGATAGTGTAACTGCAAATTTCTCAATAGTTCAGCGTAGGTGTCTTTTTTTTTTCGTTGATCAACATCAGCTGGACAGCTTATTTCCACAAATGTACACAGCTTCTATTCTCTATCTCAAATCATTATGTCAGGTCTATTGCGCTTACATATTGTTGAGGTTTTCACTGGGACATTCCACTAGCACTCCTTTTGATTATTACTGGCTATGGTTTCCATCATATTGTGGGTGTTATCTCTATTTTATCCTTCCAACGGATTTGGTTATGCAATATCCTACCTACGACATCGTGTCATCGGTAGACAATAACGTAATGATATTTCTGGACAACTGCTTACAATATAGGTGATATCTTCAGTGCTAACTCCACAAAGTCTGTATCGGCTGTCACATTTTACTGATTTTGTCACACTTGTGCATCAGGAATTTGGTTGATATTTCCTGTTCCTGGATCGCATGTCATTCAAAGCGGGAGGTATAATCCGGTTGTTGGACTGTTTTCATGACCAATATTTCTTCCAGCTTTGAGTTTTCTACTAGTATATTCTTGCATGTATGTATGAATGTATGTATGTATTATGTGTGTGTATGTATGGTTGTATATATATATATATATATATATATATATATATATATATATATATATATATATATATATAACCATACATACACACATGATATATAGGTAGCCACTACACACATTTTTTCTCTCCTTGTTTCTTTCTGTGTTCCTTTGTGTGGAAGCGCCTAGGTTCGAAACGTAAAATACTTTTTCAATTCTCGAGCGTTATACTAATACATCTGTTAGTTTTCTACACCACCTGTCTTCGTATTTTTTTTTCGAGAATTCTCCCTATATATATATATATATATATATAAGGTATCCAAACACATACATATTTATATACACATATTTGTGAGTGTGAGAATCTATGTTGCACAGTCACGCACGCACACACATTCATAAATCCACACACATAGTAAAGAATTCGTAACGTTCTATGTTTTAAAACATATCTAAATGTACACTTAACAACTTTATTGTTTACTTTCGATTTCATACTCAGACATATGTACGTATCTTATGGAAAATATGTCTTGAATTAATCACTTTGTTCCAATACAAAACAGATATAATCTTTAGTGCGTAAGAAATAAAATAAACTCAATCGTATGTTTGAAAAGAAACCCTAAGCTAATGGCAGGTAGTATGACACTGTAACCTATAAATCAAAGAAATGTAAAAGTAATACATTCGGCAAGCTTATGTGTCCGTCAAACCTGACCAAAGATTAGTTTATGTGATGGATAGCATCTTTACGAAAAAACTTGTAATCACTTTTAGAATAATATTACTATATACATATAAATACATAGGTATACAACTATACATATGCACACACATACACACATAGAGATATATATGTAGATATATGTATATATATATATATATGTGTGTATATATATATATATATATATATATATATATATGCATGTATCGATTGAACTTTTTTGTTCGTGTTTTTTTTTACCTTTCTCTTCACAATCACATCTTGGCATTAACACATCATGACTTGACATCTGACACTTATTTCTTCTGTGTGCAGGAGAGCATATGCGTTCACTGCGATATATAACGATACTGTTCATATAACGAACATCACGATGTTTAGATCTGAATAAATCTTATATACACACACATGCAGATATATACATATATATGTGTGTGTGTGTATATATATATATATATATATATATATATATATATATAATATAATATATATATATATATGTATTTATATATATATGTATATATATATACATATATATATATTTTTTTTAGTTATATGTATTATATATATATATATATATGTATGTATATATATATATATATATATATATATATATAATATATATATATATACATATACCTGACTTGACGTTGGACATGAGATTCGAAAATCAATTCTTGAGTTTAGCATCATTTTTCTTCTTGTATTATTGCAGTTGGTGTGTAAAAGGAAGACGTAACAAATCAAACAAACAACAGAAAAATGGTGTATCGTTGCAGATAACACCAAATGCAACTAAGCAACAGTAAATATATTTCAAACACTCTTATAGAAGGTTTATCTCACAACATATACAGAGAACTGTACTCTTGATAAAATATTGCAAGATATACAACAGTATTAAAAAAAACCAAAAAAACTGAGTTTCTTCCAAGCAAAAATATTACCATAAATAATACAATACTAAGAGCATTATATTACACTGATACAGAATTAATAGGACAAATAATCTTCCAAATCTTTAAGTATTTCTAAATATCTTTAGAATGGGAGGAAGTATAATGTACAACGAAATGATCAGAAAAATATTAGTGAATATACGATAAAAATAGGTTAACGGGAGATGTCCTTTTGTTACTTTAGCGAATAATTAATTTTATTAAAGTCATTGAAAGTTAAATACTGTTAAACTTTTAGTTAAATGTTTTAACGATCTGTTATCTCATGTCACCCCTAAGTAGAATTGATAAGCATTATTACTTCGATAGAATGCCGCGTTTAAATTAATTCGTCTTAGTATGCTTTTGGTTATGTGGAGGCACAATGGCCCAGTGGTTAGGGCAGCAGACTCGCGGTTACGATTCCCAGACCGGGCTTTGTGAGTGTTTATAGAGCGAAAACACCTAAAGCTCCACGAGGCTCTGACAGGGGGTGGTGGCGGTCCCTGCTGTATTCTTTCGCCACAACTTTCTCTCACTCTTTCTTCTGTTGGCCTGCTCACTTAGCCAGCTGGGTGGAGCCATTTGAAGGCTAAAACAATGCGAAGTACATTGTGACCAGCGATATGTAGCAACATCTGATAGCCTGGTCGGTCATATGATGATGATGATGTTTTTGGTTATATAAGTCCTTTAAGGAAGAGAAATTGAAAGCAACATCCTCAAGGTTTTTTAGCACAAATCAGGAAAAAAATTGCCTATTACTTACAAAAATTATTCAACGAAACTAAGCGTATTTATGAATTCATTCGAGGTATTTAAAAGTTCTTTCTCTATTAATATCATGTAGATACATTCCTGCATATAGTTTTGTGCTCACACACACACACTGCATGCGCGCACACAAGCACACTCACACACACACACACACACAAACACACACACTCTCTCTCTTTCACACTCACACACATATATACAGACACATATTTCATGAATTCGGATACATGTGGCTGTATGTGTTTACGTAACTACGCCATATTTATGTATGTGTTTCCATATTATGCATATAGACTCCTATAACTTAGCGGTTCATCACAAGGGACCGATAAAAGTGTGGCAGGTGTAACCAAAGAAATACAAGTGCCATTTTTCCAACTAAAGCCATTCGAGGCTGAACAAATTCCTTTTACAACTAAATACATTAACTTCATTTGTAATTCGCGTGTTAACGAGAACATACAATCATTGCTTCTAATTAATAATTTGATATTTTACATTTGTTATGGTTTGCTATAACACCATTATTGTCAACTTATTATACCATATAACCTTATACCCAACCAGATGTGATATACAAAGCTATCGTACATGACAATAATGAAAAGAAAGACACCTGCTACATAGAAACTAAAATAATCAGAGCGATAATAAGAAATTAATAAACAATATATTTAATACTTATGTTTCAAATGTCATTAATTATTTGACAAAACAGATCTTGATCCAGACTACAAAACAAACACAAATGCTTCTACGCACAAATATGTATACGTAATCTCATATACGAATACATACATACATTAAAACACACACACACACATATACATACATATATATTTATATACATATATATATATATATATATATATATGTATATATACATACATGTATTTATATATACACATTTATATATATACAAACATCTATTCAAACGTGTGTGTAGTGTGTATATATCATACTTACATGAACATATATCATTATAAATACGTACAAATGCACGCACATATACACACGCACACACACACACGGATATACGCACACATGTGGGTTAAGCACTCATTCTCACAATTCGATATATTATGCGTGTGTATGTGAGTGTGTGTGTGTGTGTGTGTGTGTGTGTGTGTGTTTCATGTGTTTCTTTTGCTTATGTGTGTGTGCAAGGAGAGATGGCAATGTAAAGCTTTATACATATGCATATACATATATATTTATACATGCATTCCCGTTATTATACACCAGCGTGCAAATATGTATACATGCATATATATATATATGAATATATATATGTTTATATGTATATAGTTATAAATATCTACCTATCTATCTATATGTGTTTGTGTGTATATTTTTCGTCGTGTGTGTGCTTGTGTGTATTTGAATGCCTGCTATTTACTATATTTCCTGTGTATAAAGATGTCACGCAAAAAGCCCATTAACTATGCGTAATTCTATCCTTTGCATAGGATGAAATATCTAATGTTTCTATAGAATTGAATATACAGCTGAGAAGTGAATATATTTTGCTATTAATGATACGTGAATGAGATCAATTACTAACATATTTTAAAGGTAGAACAATGCAAAAGTAACGCATGCAAATGATACATTTCTGCAAATCATAGCCTCTATTCTAGCTTCCTCACACCAAGAATTATATTAAACATTTACTTTCTGAACAATCCAGGTGATTTATATAACAGGAACCTCCTAATCCAACCTAAAAACGAAAACACTGATAATAAATTGTGTTTGTCTTCCCAGCCTTTACATTCTTTCCCACCCCTCAGTTGATCACAATTTTGGTTGTTAAAATGTCAATGAAATGATACACTTTGTTACGGTTCTTCACATTAATTTAAGAATTGGAAAAAACATAACAAAACAAAACCATCTCTCTTCACGATATAGCTGCGCTCAACACACCTCTCAATTGTGCTGCTAAGGATTGCGAACGAAGAGATAGCGTCCATGTAACGTCTTTACTAATCATTGTTTTTAGCAGATGCATATTATTGGTCACGTGTGAATTATTGGTGATCTTTTTCCTCCATCCTCCTTTTCTTTTGGACTTTACTCGGTCTCCTTTTTCTGAAGAAGAGCTTTGGTCAAAATGTAAAATAGCCTTTTTTTCCTTACCTGAGTGTCTTATGAATAGTTTGCATGTATCAGATCATCGCATTCTTGTTCTTTCTTGTGTTATATTCTCTGTTCTCTTTTGGGGTGGGGATTACTCTCTCTTTTACTTTTTTATTTGTTTCAGTCATTTGACTGCGGCCATGCTGGAGCACCGCCTTTAATCGAGCAAATCGACCCCGGGACCTATTCTATCGGTCTCTTTTGCCGAACCGCTAAGTGTCGGGGCGTAAACAATGTCAAGCAATGCTAGGGAGACAAACACAGACACACAAACACATACACACACACACACACATATATATATATATATGTATACGACAGGCTTCTTTCAGTTTCCGTCTACCAAATCCACTCACAAAGCGTTGGTCGGCCCGGGGCTATAGCAGAAGATACTTGCCCAAGATGCCACGCAGTGGGAATGAACCCGGAACCATGTGGTTGGTTAGCAAGCTACTTACCACACAGCCACTCCTGTATATATATATATACACACACAGAAACATCTTTAATATTCCGTTTTAATTTTGGATGTATTGTCGAAAATATCTCTAAACATCAGTCCATAAGCGGAACATATATTTCACTTAGCTCTCCTGCTAATTTTTGATTTGATATATTCTTATATTGCTTTTTAAATGTAGAAAAAAAATAGCTCTTACATAATTTAGCACAATATCTCTCTCTGAGTGATCAATTCCTCAAACATATAAATATGACATTTGACATTCAGTAAATTTAACTTAAGTTAATTGCCAAACGGATTTATAACTGTGACATCACACAGAAGAAATGTGTACAAGATATATCATTATACATATATACAATATTTATTCAGCGTCACAGCTAAATGAGCTTCTTCAATAGTTTACTTAGTTTAAATTTTGATCCAAGTCAGAATCACTTCAACCGAACTACGTTGAAATACTTTCCAGCCATGGCCATCAGAAAAATGTCTTTTTTCCTTTTGTAATGTTTTTTTTTCTTTTCTTTGTTTGGTCACAAAAAGGAAATGCTGTATTTAAATGAGTGAAATTAACCTAACATTCCTTCTACTTAAAATGTAACCAAAACTTTTTAGAAATAGCAGCTAAATCATTTTTAACCCCATTTACTGTCTAAAATAGAAAAAAAACAAAGAAAAATATTTTAGAGAGAAATAAAAAACAATCTGATTATATTGTAACCACATACCTGCATGTTGAGGAACGATGCGAGCTAAACAAGAACAATAACGACTATGATATTAATAATTTTTACTATAGGTATAAAGCCTGAAATGTTGGAGAAGGGGCAAGTCGATTACATTGACCCCAGGCGACTTCGAAACGACGAAATACATAATCGACCTTAGTAGAATTAAAACTCAGAGAAGTAAACACGAATGAAATGCCGCTAAGCATTTTATCCGGTGTGCTAACGATTCTGCCTGCATATGAACTTGATGGCTATGATGACAATGAAGGCAACAACAATACGCTTCTCTATTGTTGCAGTTGATTATTAGCTGGTTTTCTTTGACTCATATCTTCGATACAGTAGGATGTGCATTTCCTATATGAATTAACACTATAAAAGACTCTTGTGTCAACTCACTTGAATGTCATATTTTTAAAGACAAGTACATTCTGTTAGAGAGTTGTTAGTAAGTAGCAATATAGTCACGTGGCACTTAACTTTATTTTTTTTCTGATTTGTTTTCCTTTTGAATAATTAATAAAGGTTCGACGTATTTTTCCACAGCTTAAGGAAATATTATAAAAAGTCTGCTTTATTAATTATGAAAGTCATATATTCTATAATAATCAATTTTAGAACAACTGTCTCGTGATGATAAAGTAAATAACGTTTATAAGATTTTTAAAGTTGGAGACATAATGTTTATAAAGAACGTTACACCAAAACAAATACTTGTGAATATTTAACAGAAGTTTGAGTTGATATGAAACAGGTATTCTCAACATATGGGTCATAAACACAAATTTTTAAAATTTTTAAATAGTTGATAAAATGGAAAATGATTATCAATCAATGAATCATAGACATAAGTGATCGAGTATTCATGACAGAGAGAAGCTAATCACTTAATGTTTTCAGATTATCTTGTCGTTATTGTTGATTGGAATAGTGTTGCTCTTATTCCAGTTTCTTCTTCTGCAGTTGTGATGGTTGTACTAGCTGTATAGTCACAAGTCAGCTCTAATAGAGTATTTATAATCAGATTTCAATCAAAGATATCCCGTATTTTTTGAGATATTGCCTTTTGATCTTTAGTTAGGTTCCTTAATTTCGAAATAGATGTTTTTCGTAATCTAATATAGCTACACTATAATTGAAAACTAATATATAAATTAAATAATTTTTCAAACTAATCTTTTTCACACGGTTTCCTATTCTTTCATCGCACTTTTAATACACAGACTCACACACATACAAACACGGAGCAAAAGAGAGATACAGAGAAAGATAATGATGTGGTGAAAGAGATATTATAACACAAAGATTCATTCTTTTTCCACTACAATCTTAAATATACATAAGTGCCTCTATGTGTGCAAATATGCATATATGTATAACTGATGTATGTTCTCTTCTCTTTGTAATTCTTCCCATCATTCCTCTGGAGAAGGATCTGGTTTCGAACAAAATACAAAGCTCCATAATTGGTCGGTAGATGTCACACTTTAGACTTGAGAAAAGTCTTGCATATATTTACGGTTCCGCTTATATACAGTATTTGTGTTGGCTGAGTTATTTGGAGGGATTTCTTAAATGAAAACCCCAGCTTAAAATGTTCTCACTTAAGCATTTACTCACAAACCAATTGCCTAAATTTGAATTTATAACCTGGATAAAGAAGCTGGAGATTTTGAAGCAGTTGTTATCCTATTTCTCTGTTTTTCAAAGAGATATTCACATCAGCAGGACAACTGACCTCTATGACGGAACATACGTTTCCTTGTCTGTCCCAAACAGTAAAATCCGACCTGTTATGTTTACACTTGGCAGATGATTTGATGGGGATGTCGTGCATTTAATTGTGTTGTTTGAATGAAAGGCATGTTTATATATTCTGTAAATCTGGGAAGAAGGGAAAACTAAGTGTTCACACAAATTTCGAGCTATTAAAGTTTCTTATAATTTTTTTTTGAGTTGTTCCTTTGTGGTGATTTTTTACAATAAAAATGATGTTTACGTTTTCGAATATTCAAGGGGAAATGAACCAACAGAAAAGGAAGGTAACATTTTTCACAGAAAATTGTAGATATGAAGTTTTTAAAATTTACTGCAGATAATCTTTTGTCTGTCCGAACAGAGAAAACTGTAGCGTTCTTGGATTATGAGGATGTTTACATTTTCGAATACTCAGCGGTAAAATAAAAATGATAGGCATTCACAGAAGGTGTAGATAGTAAATATTTAAAGCTGATTGCTTATTTGCTTAAGAGTTGTAGATATGTAAGTTCCTTAATTTATTTCGTGGGAAATTCAAAATACTCACATGAAACTGTAGATATTCCAGTCTTTATAATAATAATAATAATAATAATAATAATAATAATAATAATAATAATAATAATAATAATAATAATTATTATTATTATTATTATTATTATTATTATTATTATTATTATTATTATTATTATTATTATTATTATTGGCAGTGGTCCACAGCCAGCAATTAGAGATGACACTTGATTACTTCTCATAGTTCAAGAACACAGCGCATAATTCTTGTCGTTTCAAACAATGCTGATTTTGTAGGTGTTCCACCTACTCACTTGCACCAATCTTTTTTAAACATCTTGGTAGCTGAGTGTCGATACTTCCAAGTGCACCATTTACTATTGGTATTACGTCTACCCTACCCATTGACCACAACCTTCGCATTCCCCACGTTAAATCGTCAAAGTTGTTTATTTTGTTCTTCTTTCACATTTATCCTGATGTCACCGGGTCATGCTATGTCGATTGCCATACTTGTTCTCTCTATTTTATTCACCACAGCAATGTCCGGCTTCCGATGTTTGGGCAGCCGATCGCACTGGATCATTGCATACCGCAGGATTTTACAATTCTCATTCTCCTTAATTCCTTCTGAGTTTTTCTCAGGTCACTTCTTTGCCATTTGTAGGCCGTGATTTCCGCAATGCTCCCAGTGGATCATTCTTACCACATTGCTACGGCGTTATTTTGCATTTATGTTGTGCTTAGTTCGGACATTCGCTAACAATGTGCCATACCAATAGACAGCTCTCACCACACATTCTCTATTTGTCGGTGTCGTTACTTTTGTCGATTTTGCAGTTAACATAGTTGATCGTTAAATATTCCACTTGTGCTGCGCATATGAGTGCTTATATCTCTATCTTCAGGTCACTCCTACTCTTCTAAAGCCACCGGTACGGTATTCTATATCATCTTTTGGAAACGTACCGTACATTTTTTCTTTCCATGCATATTCCTTTTGGTGTTCATTTCTTTAAATTTTTCTATCATTATATAATTTTCCGTTTTGATGACGCCGGCCATCTTTCCATGTTTCAACAATGGATGTACAGCATTCTTTATCTATCACTCTTGACTATTTTCCCCATGCTTCCACACAATTGAGCAAACGTCTCCCACTCTTTCTTCTGGACAAGTACAACCTATCGGTGTTATTCTTAAGGTGGAATGCTCCGTGTACTGTCAACATTTTCATGGTCTTTGTATTCAACGTCATAACTTCTCTCTTTTGCCATTTTATAATACCCAGTCCGTACCGAAGTAATGATATCGTCCACGTATTAACTACTTGGATTGTATTCCGTTTAGCCAGTCTTGAGAGCAACACCAACCTTAATCTTTGGAAATAGTTCACACGCATTTGCTCTTAAACTTTTCCATTTTCGCATTGAACTATCGATAGTACACCAAAATATTTGTAGCCTTCTATTTCAATTTATTTAATCCAGCCTGTATTCGGTAATTCTATCACTGCTGGGGTTTGTACATTGCCCCTTTTTAGGTAGATTTTCCCCCACAATATCGGTACTAAATCAGTGGACCGTGGTCGCCAAGGGACTCACTTGTGTCTCATTCTTACCATTCAGTTTCAAACCATCCATGCAGATGAGGAGGCTGATTGGTTGGGAATGTTCATTTAGTTGGTACCCCAGGTCCATTATCAAGATCAGGGTTATCATGCAAAGAACAAAAATCAACGAGGATAAGCTATCACCATAGATAATATTTCTTCTGATATCCTAGATGTCCAAACTTTTACCGTAAGATGTTAGTTCACATTTCCACATCACCATATTTCTCTCCAGGAAACACCTTACATTCCTCACAAATCCACACAGATCTAAGTACTCGATAATCGATGAATATTTAATCATATCATACGAAATGCGATAGTTTTTCCGGTCTTCTTCTTCTTCTTCTTCTTCTTCTTCTTCTTCTTCTTCTTCTTCTTCTTCTTCTTCTTCTTCTTCTTCTTCTTCTTCTTCTTCTTCTTCTTCTTCTTCTTCTTCTTGCTGTTGTTAGTAGTAGTAGTAGCAGTAGTAGTAGCAGTAGTAGTAGTTAGAGGAGGAGGAAGAGGAGTATGGATCCATACAGTGTAAACAGAGAGATTGTTCAGTGCCTAAAACATCGTGCAAATAATATACATATCAGTGATCATGATAGCCACCACGAAGAAATGATCAATCACAGTAACTATCTATTAAGCAACAACTACCCACGAAACATACTATCTACTCCAATTATGAAGAAAAGAAAAGATGAAACTAATAAACTGTTTACAGTCTGTCTACCCTATGTGAAAGGCCTCTCCGAAAAGATACAAAAGACATGCAGCCCATATGACATCTGGACAGTATTCAAGAGTAATACAACACTTCTCAAATATCTAATTCGGGTAAAACCATGAATAGAAGAGGATATGACCAAAATCTGCTTGTCCTCCATCCCATGCAGCTGTGATAGGTTACACAAAGGCGAAACATGCCGCCCCTCAAGATAAGTGTAGAGGAACATCGCAAATCTGTGACACGAGACGTTGATAAATCGGGTATAGATGGTCATGTATGGAAAAATGGAGATCACCTTCCCCTGTGGGGTCAAGTTAAAATAATATACATAGAATATCACTCAAATAGAGGAAAACTTAAAGAAGAAGCACATATGTTAGGACACAACAACCTCCTAAGCAGACCGAGTGCAAATATGAATAGTATATGGGAACCAGTATTAAGGAAGGATAGGAAAATATTAGATTTATAAGCCCTTAAAATACGCTCTATAATTGTCTAAGAGTATGTGGCGTAGTGGTTAAGAGCACGGGTTACTGATTCCGAGTGCAATTCCAGGGAATAATAATAATAATAATGATAATAATAATAATAATAATAATATTAATAATAATAATAATAATAATAATAATAATAATAACATCAGCAGCTACAACATCGGAATAAAAACCAAGGATCGAAATTTCCCCAAGACACCTGATGAAGGTTGGATGATATATCAGCCGAAACGTTGTGTTAACAACAAAAAAGATGTGTTCAAATATCCGTAGTTAATGGCCACCTATTTTTTCCAGCAACATCATCATCATCATCAGTAGGAGTAGTAGTAGTAGTAGTAGTTGTAACAGTAGTTGCATCAGCATCAGTTGCTACAGTAATAACATTGCTATCACCATGGCAGTCATGAGAATATATTAATCGCCTAATACCTGTAATATACTAGTTTCATCTCATTTCATATATGGGGCCTTCATAGAAACATATAAAGCAATATTCTTAATACTATTTCACTATCTACACATATATATCTTCTATTAGATAATTACGTATTAAGTTGGTTCAACTCCCTTTAGTGTGTGATCGTTATGTTCAGAAGCCACACTATCATTTTATATAGTATCACGTATTATTTCTTTAATATAACCTACACCGATATTATTTAGGCTAAGTTAAAATATATGTATCAAAATATATCTGAGAAATCTGAACAGATACCACTACTACTGCTGCTGCTACTACTACTACTAGTACTACTACTACTACTAATACTACTACTACTACTACTACTACTACTACTACTACTACTAATACTACTACTACTAATACTACTACTACTAATACTACTACTACTACTACTACTACTACTGCTTCTGTGTATATTGCTAAACCTTATATTTTATTGATTCCTAAGTAAAACCAGGTGTTTGTTCTCCATATTCTGAACTGTTTCCTCTTTATCATATTATTATTATTATTATTTCTTATTCTTGTATACGGTGTCATTAGCTAGTTTCGATATATTAGTTACCTATCGATCCACGCATAGGTATATATATATATATATATATATAATATATATATATATATATATATATATATATATATATATACATACATACATACACACATACATATATATATATATATAGTATGTTTGTATATATGTATATATATATAGTATGTTTGTATATATATATATATATATATATATGTATCTGCATGTATGTAAAACAACATAAATACATATATTCAAATGAATGATTCCCTATATTCATATATCTTCACACACACACACACACACATACAAACTCACATACATGGTACCTCTGTGTGTGTGTGTGTGTGTACATGCAACTGTACATACATATCTTAAAGGAAACATATTCATCGCTATCATAATCAATGAAGAACATAAAGAAGACAGCTATTTTCACTATGTTTTTCACTCGTGTTCTTCTGATGTTTTATGGCAATGAAATATAATTTGACAGAAATATATCATTTTTTTTCTCTCTGGCAGAAGTGATTACCATATCGCAACAAATCAAACCTAGATTCCTGTCTGCTGAGGCAAGTCTACCTCTAGGAACTGCATATATATATATATATATATATATATATATATATATATATATTATATATATATATATATATATAAATACAGACACTCATACATATACATATATATACCTACACACATATGTTTATTTATATATAATGTTATATTGTAATGTGTGCATCACTTCTATTTATTTTGTAAGTTTAGCGGAGTCTATGTGGGAAAAGTCGAATACCATCTTACTTTATAAGACGATTTAAGACGCTATCACTCGATATACTCCTTGTCTCCCCTCTATAGTCTGTTTTGAAAGGTCATAATCATTTGAACATCGAAATATCTGAATAAACAACCAGAACGAATGATCCATCGTACTGTAAGATCTGCAGTACGATGGATCACATATTCACTTATGTACCTAATATAGAACGACCGAAAAATACAACAATGCTCATGTGTTTTGTGTTCGGTGTTCGATTGCATCCAGATGAATGCGAGGCTGAAATCTCTGGAAATGTATGGTGAGACGTAGTACACCAAAGTCTTCAAGGATGCGAACTGCATGCACCACTTGTAAGAGTTCCAAGTAGAACGTGCCTGAATGTAAAATATACTTTCTCTTCAAAATTCTTCACCGCATGTTTAGAAAAGGTTAACAGTGATAATGGCTGGGTCGGTGGCGTGAGCATCAATGGCGATCTGATAACACAGCTCTGATTCGCAGATAACATCGTGCACTCGCCAAAACAGATCACCTGCAGATGATGGTGACAGAGCTAGACATCCATTGATCAGCAATAAGTAAGAAGAGTAATCGCATAGATCCAAAATATACCCAGTCCGAAAATATACACCAAGGCTAAAAGAGGTGGAAAGCAGTGAAATCAAAGTAGGAAGCGTTGGAATCGAGGAGGTAAAGGAGTACATCGGGTGAGGGCACACACTAAATATACACCGGAAGATGGATGCTGAAATGTTGAAAAGAATAAGGACAAGCTGGGAGTTATTTACCTTAGTAAAGGATGTTATCAAAGCAAAGATAAACAATGCCATACGTACCAGACGCTACAATAGCACCTTCCTACATTCCCTGTCATATGTAAGTGAGACGTGATCTAACACGAAGGGAGAGGAACATTGATAGGCTACAACGCAAAGAGCCATGGGAAATTTCATGCTAGGAATATCATTGCGGGAGCATATCAAAAATAAAATAAATGAACAACGAAGTTATGTGAATGTCATAATCTCAGAATACCGAAAGCAAATGTTCTGCTGAGCCGGATATGTACCAAGGTTCATAGACAATAGATGGACACGTGCTATTGCCAACTGGTATTAAAGAAATAGCAAAATAAACAACTCGGAAGGTGACCACGACGATGAGAAGATGATTTAGTTCAACGGTTTGGGCTAAAAGGGGAAAATAATAGCACAATGACGAAAGTGTTGGAAGCACATTGTGATCAGTGATGTCTGTATTTGATTTTATATATATATATATATATGTGTGTGTGTGTGTGTGTATGGAAAAAGAGAGGGAGAGTGAGAGAGAGAAAGAGAGAGAGAGAGAAATAAAACGGGATATAACGATGCATATCAGCTCGACAAGATTCCTTTTATGATGGCCTGTCCTCGATAAAGATTTCAGAGTGTAAGTTAAGATCATTTGAGCACTACCAAGTGTTTTCTCTATTGAGCACGTCTGGATCTCATCTACTGGTTTCCTATCTTACCCCCACCCCATCCCCCATCTCTCTCCAAGAGATACTGCCTCTGCAAAGCTCTACGGGACATCCGACAAAATATTACTATATAACTTGTAATTGCAAATTAGAGACTCGTTAACCTGAATATATTTAGAGGGATAGGAGCCTCAGGATAGAAAACCTACCTTCGGCAGGTGTTTTAAGAGTGCATCAAATATAATCATTCCACCACGAAGATAATGAGATGCAAGAAGAACTGTATTAAACACAAATAGGAATATGAATCTCTTACTGAATCTCGAGTCTGTGTGAACATTGATAGAAAGAAAATGGTCAAGGAATTAAAAATAGAAGAAGAGGATATACATGCGAATCCATATACATATAAGTATGGTTACTTGTAGTATGACTGTGTGGGAGAGAGTGAGTATTAGATATATATATAGAGATAAATAGATAGATATATAGATAGATAGATAGATAGGTAGGTAGGTAGGTAGGTAGGTAGGTAGGTAGATAGGGAAAGAGGGAGGGAGAGAGAGACAGAGACATAATTTATATGCTTTACATCAGAAAATTGTCTCACGAGGCTAATAAATCGGCAAATAAATCGAATTAAATTTAGTCTAAGAAACCTGCTTATTGAAAGATCTTAGAGTGAACATTCAACAACAAACTATACAATCGTATATTAGAAGCAAAGGACCTTATACTAGAAGCTGATAATTTTGTACCCAAGTGTAATTAAATTGACAAGAACCATCATATGTGACGATAGGTGAAATTACTAAAATTTCATTAGCACCGGAGTCCTCTTGATCATCATATATCTTATGTTTACGTGGTGTTATGTCCTTTGACTAACAATACCCCATATTCAAAGCAAATATCATTCGTCTTATAAACATAATCACCGAAGCATTCACCACATTGTAAAAACTGAATTAGCCATCAGAGAATTAGATATATATATAGAGATAAATAGATAGATATAAATAGATATTATAAGTGCATTAGCGTTTACATATTAAATGTAGGAAACATTAAAAAAACTGACTAAAAATAATGATACAGTGAAGATGAAAACAATATTTGTCAGTAACCAATATTAGTTTAATTTCTTCGTCAAATATGGGAGATCATTAAAAAGTTGAGTTGATTTTATATCCTGCAGCATAATAGAAAATTATATTCTAGTGTTGATGCTATTTTCATAATTGATTTGATCTTGTTTTTATAACCCTTTGTAGCTCGCCAGACAGTAGCAACAGAAAATAAATTGTTTAGGTCACAAACGATGTAATGTTGATTGTTCGGTGTTGCGAATGGATCTGTCAAAATGTCAAAGACAGAATTAAAAGTAAAATAACTTGCATGAGGACGAAATACCGTTTAAGAAATCCAACTCGGTGGATATTTGACTTCTATACTCTCTCGTTCTTCACTATTTATGAAAAATACGTGGCTATTTTTGATTAGATGCGGCAATAGAACTTCAGAGAATGAGAGATGACTAGCTTTGTTTTGCTTATTTCAATATATTTTATTATGTCTTAATACCGACCAGTACAAGTCATGGATATTTGGTATCAAAAAATTAAAGTTATACCAAAGTCTACACTATTCGACAAAGCAGTACCCTGTTTTCTCAATGCGGTTCTCTCTTCTCGTCATAGTATTATGTGCAATCAATCTTAATATGCTTCATCTCATCAGTTTTAGAGAAGCTACGAAATCTGAAGTTTTTCTCTCGTGTGGCTAATTTAGTAAAAAAAAAAAAAAATCTTGGACAGGTTTCAATCATTATTACTTCTGCCTATAATACTTTTCCAATTCTAGTTTGCTTCTTTTCTTGTTTCTACTACTCTCTCCCTACATCTCTCGATAGTCTCAATCACACACACTTACAATATTACTTCATTTAAATTTCTCCCTTATTTATTCATCTACAACCAGACCAACAATAGCAAGATATCTCTCTTCCATACTTGGCATTCTTCAAAGCCAAGAATTAAACAATTTTGAGCTTTCACTCTTTAATGCAATTTAACTTATCGCAAACGCTACCGGCACAGGTGATCAACAGATTTTACCATCCTTTTTTTCGACCTCTTTCTTTGGAGAATTACCGAGGAATGTATTGTTAGGTTTCAGAACTAGGAACGTAGCAAAAGAAAATTAAAAACGATGGCGTTAGTGCTACGAGTATATCAGAAATAAAGTAAAGATACTTCAGGAAATGGAAAGGAAACGTTAGAATATCTGTTAGACACAAATTAGACTCATTCGATTTGTTTTATGGGGATTTAAATTTATTCAAAAGAAATTAATGAAATAGCAGGTGTTTTTAAACAAGAACAAAGCTCCACTTCACGAGTTAGTTGGGTTAAAGCTATAATTACTTTTCAGACATTATCTCTCTTTCCCCCGTAACGACTAGACCGATGTCAATGTCGTATTCTTTAACCCATAATTAGTATAAATTAATTATGAAAAGGTAAAATGTTTAGTCAGAATCCTGGTCATTCTTTGAAAACCCTTATTCATTTAAGGTTGAAGAAACTCACGCGAAGTTTTACACTGAGATTTAAGCTGGAACTTCTTTGAAAGCGAATATCAGAGTCTCACAAATAGTTAATTTGCAGCAATTAGCTTCATCTTTGTTCATTCAACCTCTCAGTAGAGATCATATAATTAGGTCAAAGGGCGTAACAAAGCAAACGTACGGCATGTAGGTCAGATTCCTTTTTACATGTTCCTTTCGCTATTCAATTCGGTCCATAGTATGTTATATAGCAGTCCATAGTATGTTACATAGCAGTCACACTGTGAGAAATGAAGACTTGTTGGAAATGAAGCCTGAACCCTCAAGCAAACCGATGTATCATAACACAGAGATTAATTGCATTTCCCAATCAAGGAAATATAAGGACTTTGTGCGCATTTTAAATAATAATGTATATGCTTATTTAGCAGTGTATTTAAGTGCAGGTATGTATATGAGTATATAATTGTGTGTATATCTGTGAGTGTGTGTGGGTGCGTGTAAATCTTTCGACATGTGCGTGTATGTGTGTAAATGTATGTTTACGCTAGTATTAAAGCGAGACATCCTTCAGAAACAACAATATAAACAAATTACAGCTGCTTCATTCTCAGATATTAAAAGCATCGTTGTTATGTTCAACAGTTTTGTTTCAGCTACCTGAGCAATAAATCTTCGGGATATTATTAAAACGCACATACTCGCGCGACACGGATATGATCAAAGACACGTATATAAACATGCTTACACAATTCCCACCCACTTCATATATACATACATACACACACATATATACACGCACACATACAGACACACACACACACATATATATATATATATTATTTGAGAAATCTGTTTTTATTTAGATGTATTTCGATATATTTAATGCAAGGATATACTCATATATGGGAGGATACAGCTGAAACGAAATCAAGGATACATCACTTCCAGGTTTTACATTGAACTGTCAGTCTATCTATCTATCTATCTATCTATCTATCTATCTATCTATCTATATCTATCTATCTATCTGTCTGTCTGTCTGCCTGTCTGCATGTTTGCCTGTTTGCCTGTCTGTCTGTCTATGTATCTACATATTTGTGTGTGGGAGTTTTTCTCTCTCTCTCTTTCACTCTCTGGCTCTCTCTCACTATACTTATACATGCATACATGCGCTTGCATTTATACGTATTCGAATATATACCCATATATACCGTTACTGATGTGATTAAATAATACATGCTATCCATTTATGCAGCCCTATAGAGATGTACGTTTAGCTATACCCATATTTTAAGATTAGAATGTTTTGAACAACAGTATACCTGGGTTATTGGCTTAATTATTGAGTTAATTACTATTATCTGTCTATATGTCAACCTCGTGTCATTATCATTGTTACAATGATTAGCATTATATTACGAAACTTATTTCATCTGGGCGGGGAACTGACCGAAGCAACATTAGGTCGGTGGCGTATGTAGTTTTGTTCCTTGATATCAATATTGCGCATGAATGAAACATGGTTGGAGTATCGAAGGCTTGAATGAGTATAGGTTTCAATTCTGTATGTGTAGGATTTGGTAGATGCCGCAGCAAATAGAGGAAAATGAAACCTTGATAAACTAAAGTTGATCGAGTATGGGCCAGACAGAATTTGGAGTCAATAAATGCAAAAGCTACCTTTATCAAATGAAAATTGACAGAAACATCCAATGTTAATCTTCATTAGCGAATGTGATAAAGGAGTTAGAACCAGCGGAGAATTACAAATACCTAGAGGTATCTGAAGGTGATGGAATCAAACATTCAGTGATGAGGGAAATGACCAGAAGAGAATGTTATCGCAGGTTAAGGGCAATACACAGGGCAGAGTTGAATACAAGAAACAGGGTTGAAGCGATCAATACTTTAGCCATACTAGTCGTGACGTACAGTTTCAATATTATTAACTGGTCAATTACTGAAATATGTAATCTTGACAAAAAATGAGAAATTAATTTACAATGTATACAATGCACCACGCTAAAGCAGATATAGAACGACTACTTGCCAAGGAAGTTGTCCGTGGGGTTTTAAAAATGGAATTATCAATGAAGATTGCCACAATTGATCTAGACACCTACTTGAAAATCTCTGATGACTGCATGTTAAAACTTGTCTCAAATCATGAAAACAAGAACGCATCAGGCTCAGTAACAAAACAGACAAAGAAATATCTAAGTGAATTCCATATACAACAAATTCAGCATAGAAAAAGCTAAGCGTATGAAAACTCGTGCTAAATCTGCTAACTTAGATATTCTTACTGATAAATAGCAAGAGAAAACACTCAATAGCAAATACTTAAAGAGAGATATTAAAGCCGATTTTGACAAAGCCCTTCCCATCAATGGTTAGTGTCTTCTGGATTAAATCAGAAAAGGAAGGTTTTATCATAGCTGCCCAAGATCAATGCCTACCTACAAGGAACTACAATGCCAACATATTAAAGAAAGGCCATAGACCAACATGTGTTTGTCAAGAACAAAACGAGACTATTGATCATCTTGTCTCCAGATGCACTCTTCTTGTACCTACAGAGTATCACAGGAGGCATGGTAGAGCAGAAAAATGCATTCAGTGAGTAATTTTAAAATCCAGGACCTGTCCCATGGTAAAAATTGGTGGGAACACAAACCACCTCTGTGTTAGTTCGAAACAATGAAAATAAAATAAGAGGAAAATAATAATAACAACAATTGTTTGATACAATTTATAAGACATAAAATGCATCGCTACGCGCGTTTTCATAGATTACATGTCGCTTACTATTACATACAGTACTCTTGGGATTATTACAGTGTAGTCCGCTATGTCCTTGGGCATCGTGTAAATCCTTTTCATGGATTCATTTCTTCACCTGATATATAGTATTAATGGGTGTTTAACAGACAGTTGGAATAAACAACCCTCTGTTAAGCATCCATTAGTATTTTATCGCCTGAAGAAATGAATCCATAAATGTGATCTACCCGATACCTACGGATATAGCAGACATCACTGCAATCATCATTGGGATACGGTGTGTAATCTTAGAAACATTTGATGCGTGGAAACGCGCATTGCGAAGCATTACATGTTTATAAATTGTATCCGAAGATTATAGTTATTATTAATATATTTATCCTTCATTATATCGGTAAAGACCGAGGCAATCCTAAAAACTGATTCCCCAGTCAGTGTCATTAGACTGTGGCCAGCATACCGGAAATTGAACTTTATTTTGTATTCAAAACGTTTCCCGTAAAAAAAACGTTAATATATATATATATATACTCGAAGTACTGAATGCACTTAATTGTCATTTCACTCGGGATTCATATTATTTGTAGAAAACAGCCAATTCACTCCAATGTCACTCTCACATACATCAATGACATCATCATCTTCATCATCCTCACCAACGCAATCATTCCCCACTACCATCACAATCTTCATTTTCACTCCTCTATTGCCAAGCCGTTTTGTTGAATACTACAATCACAACTGCAACATCTTTTATACCATCACTATGACAAAAGTATCATTATTCCCCCGTCCCCTCCTCATACCGACATCTATCATCAACAAGACCATCATCACCAGCATGAAAATCGTCACCAAATCAGCTTTGAACATCCTCCCGACTATATCCTCATTATAGTACTTTCTCATTATAAATGAACCTACTTACCCCAATGGATGTTCTTTTTCTAAAATTATCGAACATCGTATATGTTCTCACCCTGAGTATTGTTGGAACTACGCCATAGATTGCGCTTGTACTGAGTATAATAGGCCATGAGCAAATCGAAACTGAAATTAGCATTACTATGCCCTAAATATTGTATAAGACTTCAAAGAAATGTTTTTTCTCCTTGCTGAATAATATAACACAAGTAATCGTAAACGTGTATAGATCTAAACTCCACGTCTGGGTGTGTTTGTATGTGTATGCATGTGAGTGTGTGTATATACGTCTGCGTACGTTTGCGTTCATTTATGTATGTATGTGTATATGCATGTGCAAACGGCTATATTTGAACCATTGTATTTGTACCATTGCAAGACTTTCTTCAACAGCTAAAGCAAACTAATTTCAGTAGATTTGATTTGTAAAGATATTAATACATATCCCACTTCTGACAGATATTTTTATATGGCGGTGCCCCAGCATGGCCACAGCTCGTGAGCTGAAACTAGATAAAATAAAATAAAATAAATAAAAAAAAAATAAATCTTATATGTTTGAAATGGTGATAAAATCCCGTGAAGTACATATATTGAATAACCAGCATGAATATGAATGTATACACACGTACGTACACACAAACACTTACACGTATAATTACTGGTAAAAAGTTGCAGTGTTAATATCAAAAGGCAATCTTTATATCCAACTTAACGTGGATGTATTGTTTGTGTCGAGCACCGCATTGTGCATCCTGAGAGGACCTCTCATACAGAAGGATGGTGTATAAAATCAAACCTACTTATGTCGCTTGAAAATGGGAACGTCTGCTACGTGATTCCAACGTGCTTCGTCTCTCCAGTGGCATACCAGTGACTATGTGTAAATTTTAGTTACATGAGTCGTTATGAGAAATTCCCTTAGGATAAATAACGAAGTATTAGCACGCTAACACTATGTCCATTTTATGTTGTATACACATAGGCGCACACATACATACACCCACAAACACACACATACGCAGACATACACAAATGTACATATATACAGATATATATACGTATATATGTATATATGTATGTATAATATATATACATATATATGTATGTGTGTGTATGTGTGTATGAGTGCGTGCATTAACCATAGATATAAAAACGAAAAGTGTATCATCATTCATCACCATCAATCATCATTCTTCAGAGTCTGGTTTACTAGATTCTGGGGTGTATTTGTTTCCCCACTTGACGAGACGTCGACGCGTTGGTCATTTGTGCCAGCTGAGTGGCCCAGAGAACTTGAAATAAAGTTTTCTTTTCTTTCCTTTTTTTTTTTGAAGAACACAACTCACTGGTCGATGCAAGGATCGACACCAAAATCTCCTATTTACGAATGCAACATCTTAATAACTAAGCCACGAACCTCCACGTTCTCCAGAACCATTATACAGAAACAAAGATCATCCGCATCTCACACAAGCATTAGCACATTTACACACGTGCACACTGCGTGACAAGGCAATAAACTCTGTATAGTTTACACATGTAAGTGCGCAAACGAATGCAAACAGAACGTCCTTGTGCTACATTTAGGGCGAGCGTCCAGGTATAGAATTTGCTATAGCAATAATACTAAATAAACTGGTGTGGATGTTGTAATGAAGAGAAATACAGATTATAGAATAAAGAAAAACAATATGATATTTTATCTCGATATTTGTTTCAAGATTGCTACAAATTGCGCGATAGCCAAAATCATTAGCACTATATGCAAGATGTGAGAGTTGTTCGACCAAAAATGCCTTTGCCATTCTAATCTTGGAATAGAACTACCTACTATTTTCTTTTTTTTCTTTTTTTGTCTCATAAACAACAGAAGCACACGGAGATACAAGTACACATAGAGAGCTACGCATTGAAAACACATAGTAAGACACGCACTAATATTCACACACGTTTCACCACCGTACTTTTCAATCCCGTTAGCACTCTCCGCTTCTTAGACGCATTTACTTCATCAATATGTTAATCTGGATTGGTCGTTGGTCGCACATTTATGACAACATGCACATATTACTGATGAATGTCGTTATGTTGTAAGATATGGTAATCTTGAAACAGCTGCTGAGATAAGACATTGCTTAATTTCTTGTATATTTTATAATTTGTATTTCACGCCACATGTAATTGATGCATAAAGCCTGATTTATCTACCTAAATACATCTTTCTCTCTCCACACACATATGTATATCTATAATATATCTATATACATACAAACATAAATACATACATACACACACACATATATATACACACCCATATATATATATATATATATATATATATATATATATATATATATGTACATACATACACATATATATGCATATATGTGCATATCTATCTATCTATCTATCTATCTATCTATCTATCTATCTATCTATCTATCTATCTATATATATATATATATATATATATAATATATATATATATATAATATATATATATATATATATATATATACATATATATATATATATATTCTTACATCTGTGTATGCCTTGTATTTGTGTATTTATGTTTAAAATTAGGCCTTTACTTTTTACATTACAATTAAAATATCTTCCAAATTTGATACTTGTCCACTCTATTGGCCTTATTCTTCTTCGTGTTGAAGATTGGAACTTTACTCTTTCTCTCTATTTAAACACCCACTTTCATAGAAACTTGCTTCCAATATCAATCAAAAATCTACCACATGTACACATTTTATTTAATATTCACATCCTTGTACACAATAGTATCACGTACACACGCATTCACACTGATTTTTCTACCCACTTTTCCAATATTCTCCTCCAGCTTCACACCCTTGGTGCTTACATAGCTTATTCTTCGTAAATCTTTTCAAAATTCTCTACTCATATATTTGTTCCTCCTTTCGATGCATTTTTCGCCTCCATCCCCGATCTATGTTTAACCATTCCCTACCTACTCCTTTGACTCCTGGTCTTATTTCTACGCACTCGTTTTATATATCTTTTCTCATATTTGCTCATGACATTTTCTCGTTCAGTCAACATTCGCATTCATATCTCTCTTATCTCTCTTACTATAACTGTAACCCACAGTTTCAAATATACTTTTCCTATTATATTTGCATAAAAGCCACTTCTTTTTACATATCTAACTTTGCAACTACCCACTATTTTGTTTTTTTTCATTTTTTGTCTCATAAACAACAGAAGCACACGGAGATACAGACACACATAGAGAGCTACGCGTAGAAAACACATAGTAAGACACGCACTAATATTCACACACGTTTCACCACTGTACTTTTCAATCCCGTTAGCACTCTACGCTTCTTAGACGCATTTACTTCATCAATATTCCCCTTGTTAACAAACCTGAGGCTATCTGCATAAATTTGTACGCAGCATATTGTTTTCTTTTTGTATTTTTTTACACTTTTTCTATCAAGGTACAACTCAATTGGACGTAAAGAACATCCCTTCATAATTACATTTCAGAAAGAACAACAACAATACACACATTTACACATATTCTCACACACACATACACACACGCATAGATAGATAGATCAGTAGATAGATCGATAGATAGATATACATAGATGTATACATGCATATGTATACATACTTACATATACATACACACTTACATGCACTCATATACTCATACATATACGTAAAAATATCCACACACATATATATATATATAATTTCTTTCATTAACAAGCCAGGTAACAATTACCATTTATAATCACCATGTTTATTGCACGTATATTTCCCTTAACCTCCTTGCTTGTGTTGTTGCTGTTGTTATTCTACACCTTCGAATGCTCCTTCTTATACGTTACTACTTCTTCTTCTTCTTTTCCTTCTTCTTCTTCTTCTTCTTCTTCTTCTTGTCATCGTCGTCGGCGACATCATCATCATCATCATCATCATTATTATTATTATTATTATTATTATTATTATTATTATTATTATTATTATTATTATTATTATTATTTTCTGTATTATCATTTTCCGTGTTTATCATCAGTAAAATCGGTATTTTCTTATTTGTTTTCTTTCGCTTTACATCTTTGCTTTCGTGTCTCATCTACATGTATTTTTGCCTTTTGCCTGAACACAAAGCTCCTATCGAATCTGCCCAAGAATTATGCTTACATTGAACAATTACCATTTTATTTAATGTGTACAAAATAAAATTTTTTTCAGCACACACTTGTTTTAAATCACTTATAGTGGAAATGGCTATTTTCTATTCACAACATCTCTGAAATTAATATTGTGTTCGGATGAAAACTTTCTATGGTATTAAATACATAACATGGTGTACAGTGACGTGTAATTCTTCAATAAGAATTTTCAAAAAAATTCGTGAAATTTCTTTTTACTTGAAATATCGGGTTTATTATTGCTGTTCTTGAGATCCTTGATCTTTTTCTTGGGATTGTTGTTGTTATTATAGTTATTGTTATTGTTGTTGTGACTTTTGCTGTTATTGTTCTTCTTCCCTTTCTTCTTTTTCCTCCTCGTCTTTTTTCTTCGATTTTTTTCTTTTTTGTCTTCTATTTCTGTGTATTATTATTATTATTGTTATTATTATTATTATATTATTATTATTATTATTATTATTTATTATTATTATTATTATATTATTATTATTATTATCATCATCATCATCATCATCATCCTTATCTATCTATCTGTTCAAATCTTTACTACAGAGATACATTTTACCCGCATTTTCCATAGGTTCTGAAATCAATGACTAGGTCCTGGTACTTTGCTATTTTCTCTATACCTCTCAGATCGACTTTCCCATCATTTGGGACTCTAAAGTAAATTATCTGATGATATCTATTCCTTTTTGTCTACTAGTACTAAATCAGGCCTTCTAGCTTCTATTATTTTGCTGGTCAGAATATTAAAGTCACACATCAACTTTTATTTCTTACTCTTATAATTTTAATCTATGTCAGGTCACGAGAAGGAACTTAAACAGAATCAACATCATCTTCATCGACATCACCACCACGATCATCATCATCATCATCATCATCATCATCATCATCATTATTATTATTACATAGTTTGTACTTTTTGTCAAGTCACAGCAAGGAACTCAGGCAGACAGTACTTTACGCAATATGCTTGCAGTTCCAAGTAATGCAATGCACCTATATTGTAGAGTATTTCCAAAGTTTTCAGATGTTTTCTTTCAGAGTGGGTGGTATTGGACCCAATGCTCCGATGACAATAGGGATAAAATTTATATTTGACTCTCGTATCTGCCACATCTTAGCGATCCCAATTCTCAGATCTGTATATTTATCAATATTTTCTCTTTCTTTCTTGATATGTTGATCTCCTGACACTGCCACGTCAATTATTACGCACTCTTCTTTGTCCCTCCTAAATGTTACTATATCGGGCCTTCGGTGGTCTGATACCGTGTCTGTCTGGAAGTCAAAGTCCCTAATTATTTTTGCCTTTCCCTTTTCGTCCATTGCATTTTCTGGTGTATGTTGGTACCAAGCACCCGTAACCTCGTGTCCATACTTATGGCATTGTAGCCAGTGGAGGTATTGGGCTAACTTGTCATGTCTACGCTTGTACTCTTTCTGTGCAAAACTTTCACAAGCACTAACAATCTCAGTCACGCTTTCGGCTTTCTTCCCACACTTTCTGCAAAGGTTCGTTGCACTTCTGTGGTATATATATATATATATATAATATATATATATATAATATATATATATATATATATAATATATATATATATATATATAATATATATATACTGAGTTGGTGTTAATACTTGATCCTGGGCACCAATGATTAGACTTTGTTTTCTTCTTCTTCTTCTTCTTCTTCTTCTTCTTATTATTATTATATTATTATTATATTATTATTATTATTATTATTATTATTATTATTATTATTATTATTATTATTATTATTATTAATATTATTACTATTATTATTATCATCATTATTATTATTATTATTATTATTATTGCTTCAAGGTGGCAAAGCCGTTAGCACGCCAAGTAAAATACTTAGTGGCATTGCATCCATCCTTGCGTTCTGAGTTCAAATTCCGCTAAGATAGTCTTAGCCTTTCATCCTTTCGTCGTCGCTGAAATAAGTACCATTTGAAGACGGGGATCGGTGTTATTGAGTATCACCATCCCCTCAAATTTCTGGTCTTGTGCCTATAGTAGAAATAATTATTTTGTATTATTATTATCAACAGTGATAATAATTCTTTCTTCTATAGGCACAAGGTCTGAAAATTGATGCAAAATTCTTGATTTGTTTATTTAAAAATGTAGATGTCGCAACTTTTGGCTAATTGAGCTAACACCCAGTGGTACTGTTGTTGGTTTCATTTAAAAAAGAAACCAAGACTATCACGGCTAGAATAATCTTGATCATACGCCTACTCGATCAGAGGATATATAGATTTTTAAAAATGACTATAGCCACAACTTGTGCCAGTAGTATATATATACTGTAGCCGTTTTTCTTGTTTTTCATTGTACATTTTCTTTATGCAGAATTCACTATTCAATTATTTTTTATGCGAGCAAATTTGTATTGACTAATTGTGTTTAGTTGTTATAATTATTGCCATCATGTATAGCTGTTATTTTTAGCCCTAGATCGGCTTGTTATCGAGGAAAGTAAAAACCACAAGTATTTACGCCATGACAATGTACTGTTGTTCTTTTAGAATGGTGTACTTTTGATTCCAGCATAATATATATCTTTTATAAAAAAAACAGAGTGCTGCTTGAAGTAGATTTAGCTGCTGTTTCTACTTAGTTTTATTTGCGTGGAGGAGGGTATTTTACTGTGGCAAAGAAAGAAGAAGCACTCCTTCGAATATTGCTTCAATTTCTGGGGATCAGGTCGGCAACAGTTCCTGACAGAAGACCTTGTTTGTGTAGAACATGTCATTCTGTTGTAACATTTCTTTTTAAAGCAAGAATATGTTTATCGCATTGATATACAAGGCATATTTTATTTTTGATT
>NC_042997.1:5360063-5372563 GCF_006345805.1 Octopus sinensis | reverse complement strand
TAAAATGGCTACAATTTAACCATTGCACCTTGATACACACACATACACACACATGTATGTATGTACGTATATATGCATATTTTACTGATTATTGCAGATTCCGCAAAAAGTCTATCTTTGTTTCTTTCTTACTCCCTGAGAAATACCAATTTTCCTTAATTACAACGACCACAAATTATCTGGCATCATGCCTTCTCGCCATGATACGATTAGGTGTGTATCGTAGAAAGAATGTGTTCTGCACATCTGTTACAAATCTGGTCGGTCTGCACTAGATAGTATGTTCTGTGCAAGATTAACTGACGTACAACATTCTGCATGCTCATCCGTAATGCCAACCTAATTTTAGCTCATCTTCCAGGACAAAATAATCCCTTTCCTTTGTTTCGGGTGACTTAAGCACACCTACTATTGAAATCCACATATCGAAACCCATAATCATTAACACTAAACGCAATTCATTAGTTGTGACACTAATGAGTTAAAAATCCAGGAAAGTACGAAATTGTTCGTTGGAAATTATATGTACTGCAATAATTAAATGAGTACTGTAAGGAAGGAGGTTTATCCAGCTGTTCAACGTCTAAAGCCTCTCCCGATTTCTCGGTTGCTACGGAGCCGTATTTTGAAATTATCTAGCAAATTCCCAAAATACCATTATATGCTGGTTTTGAACAACAGGAGTTTGTAAGTAGCACTTCTGGATGAGAAAAGTATTGCTGTTCTTTTCAAGCTTTCAACTATAGCATTTTATTTACTGCGGCAAATATATTGTCATGCTCATAGCCTCTGATAATGGCTTATGATATTGATAATAGTCTGCTAGTGCGTAAGAATACTGTAATGAATATAATATCACTTCCTCAACAAGGAATGATGCTAAAAATATTCCTAGTTGAGTTATGCACAGAAAAATTAGAATATCTTTTCTAATCGTTTCATAAAGTCCAAACAAAATCAGATTTAGGTATATAATATGATGAAAATAAAAAGATTGCGATTAGTGAAGAAGCACTTCAGATACAGATATTTTCATTCTGATATAAAACACTGAATGATTATGTATGAATAGTGATTGAATTTTTTGTAAACAGCTTAATGTTCATTTAGGTTTTCCTGACTGTAAGGTAATATAAGCGTTCATATATTCGTATATTAATATTTAACCTATATTTATACATTAAAATGCTTTCCGAAACAAGAGTACACTTCACGTTAATGACAGTGGGGAATCTATATGATGTTGCACGAGAACTCTGATATGTATGCATTGTTTCCTATAGTAGAAACAGCTGTAAGCTAATATAATTGATAATGTAATTTTTGTTCCCTTTTCATGCAATTATTAATGTGATTAAAGAGTAATTTATTGTAATCACGTGTTTACAGTTATATTTTGAATATGATAAATTCATTGAGAAATTGCCTCAAATGATGTCGCTTACATACCCGAAGCTTAAACGAATGGCACGCATTTGCAGTCACTTCACTCGAAGTATTGCACATAGTGTTGTGTGATACTACAATAGGGATATCATACATTTATACAAAGGTCCATTTTCGCTACGGCAATATACAAAGCATTTTGTATACTAGGTGATATGAAAAAAATCTCGGACTAGGTATGTTTAATAAAAAAATGCTTAATAAAAATAATCCAGTCCTTCGCGCTCCACAGATCTGGTCACTTTAGCTCACTGTCTTCTCTAAAACGCTTCAAAACGTTGCAGTAGAACTTTCCATTGAAATTTTTTCTCAGGGAGACAAATTCTCGATATGGGATACCACATTTCTAGAGTTGACGCTCGTGGCAGATCTTCCACATCGGTCATCGTCTTCCTGATCACTCACAGCCTTTTAGGGACGTTCTTCCGCTTTTGAAACATTCGAAATGGTGCATACGACCCATTGCCTCGTCGCTGTAAGCTTACTGAATCATGCTCAATGTTTCTGTAGCAGACATCCCAAGTTTAACACGAAATTTCGCGTTGATTCTTTGTTCCTGTCCATGACAAAATCGCATATTACAGCAAACACGTGATCACAAAGAAACACAAATTTCATAACATGCGAAGTAAACGCAGCGACATTACTCGGCACACTGTCTCATGGCGGTCATTGCTAGCTCAAACTGCACTTGCAACCGTGTGGTGACATCCGTTGGCGTGCCACAAAACTCGTCTGTGACATTTTTCATACTACCTCGTAGAATTAAGTAGAAAATAGACTTCCATACTTAAAATAATAATGCAGCTCCAATATTTAAAAACACGTTTAATAGGTTTAATAGGCTTTAACTATATCACAAATATTAATTAACAGTAAACAGAAACATTTAAGCTATTATATAACTAACATTTTTTGTACATCGGAAATCATACATTTTTGTCAATATATAGAAAAATTACTTACAGTAAGTACTGAATATTTTATATATATTGTCATTTATTAATATCTCCGAACTTCGTTTAGTCATTGATAAAAACAAATCGATAAGATAACATGGTTCCCATATTAAACTCCAAAGAGAGGTTTATCTTTAAAAGAATTTCAGAAATGTTTTTAATAAATGTTCATTTAATTCAGTCTATTTAAAATTCACTGTTGAAATATAATAGCACATTTTGTTAGACTTTATAGTTTTGATTAATATTGATTTTTGTCAATGACATGTTCAGAGAGTGAATAATAAAATTTTTCATCGATATCACAAAATTTTAATTATTAAATGTTGGATTATTGAACATAGTTGTTCGCCTACCAAAGTATAAACAAATATTTCGAGTCCATTGTTGTAAACAAACAATTAAACTCAACTCCGTAATAGTGGACTATGTGGTTACAAAAACACGCTAAAGTTTTCTTTTTTTAACATTAATACAGACTCTATGTTATAAAGGAGTCACTGGCGCCAATAAGCACATTTGGTTTTAAATACTGCAGCATTGAGAAGTGAGGTGTGCAGCTCAAAAGAACAATACACGCCCAATCCGTGATTCGAACACGCGACCATTTGATCGATTATCTAATACCTTAAATGGATTATCGTCTTCACACACACGCGCAGAATGCATGCATGTATGCATGCGTATATACATGCATTGTACTTTAAACAGAGTCTAGATAGATTCCTTCAAAGAATACCAGATAAGCCACCCATAATTGGATACAACTCACCCAACAAGAACTCACTACTTGAACAAAACTTGACTTAAACAGGATTCGAATAATCCTATCAGGTGGTGCTATTAAGTTAGACATGGCCTGGACCAATCTTTGGTCGAAACATATCTAAGTTTATCTAAGTCTAAGTTTATATATCGACAGAAAGAGAAAGACATAGAAATAGAGAAAGAAAGAGACATGAGTTTGTGGGGAAACATGACGTTTTGCGTCAGCAGTGTTTGTTCTTTATACAAAACTTTAGTAAAGTACAACGTAGTGAGACTGAACCTGGAATCATGTGGTTGGGAAGCTAGCTTTTTTACTATCTAGCCACGCCTGAGCCTATGCATGTACATTTATATGATTATTCTGCCCAGCGATAAAAGGGGACCCGTTTTACTATAAATTTTCAACATGTTTAATTAATGTTATCCTCAACATCTGTTTTTATTGCTCTTAACTTTGCACTAGAAAAGGTGATTTAAATCCACACAATTGTAATGCCATTTTTACTACACAGCACGATGAACTGAGTTAATGTGTTTATTACTCTGCCGTTTATAGAATTAGCTTTAATTAGCTTTTGATTATACTACATAATTAATATTAATATGAAAAACAAACAGTAAAATGCTAGTAATTTTCTGTGAGAGAAACTTTTTAGGAAAAATTTATAGACATAGATACATACGTATATTTATGTATGTGTACGTTTATGTATAGCTAAGAAATGCGTGTGACTAACTGATCCAGATCTTACGATAATTGATTTTTTTGGATGACAGATTATTCATAAAAAAACGATAAACGTCGCCCTTTTCAAGCCTAGCCAGACTCATAGGTCCGGTTTCCCGGTTTCTGTGGCGTAAGTGTTCCCCACCAGATGGACGGGACGCCAGTGCATCGCAGCGTTACTCAAGAGACAGGAAGAGAGAGTGAGAGAATGTTGGGGAAAAAGAGTACAACAGGGGTCACCACCCTTCCCCCCTGACGGAGCCTCGTGGAGCTTTTAGGTGATTTAGCTCTATAAACATACAGAACGCCCGGTCTGGGAATCGAAACTGCGATCCTCCGACTGCGAGTCCGCTGCCCTAACCACTGGGCCATTGCGCCTCCACCAGATAAAACATAAAGAGCTGAAAGAAGATTAGATGCAATACCGATTCCGAAAAGTTATACCTCTGACTTCGTCGTTCATCTCAAGATATTGTATAAAATATATGCAATACTATGTGTTTCACTGATTATTCAGTTTCTCACCCAATTTGTGCCTTTGCTTCAAAATTACAAATTATTATTACAAGAAGTTGTAAGGCGGCGAGCTGGCAGAACAGTTCGTGCACTGGACGAAATGCTTAACGGTATTTCGCCCGTCGCTACGGTCTGAGTTCAAATTTCGTTGATGACGACTTTGTCTCTCGTCCTTTCGGGATCGATAAAATATGTTCCTGTTGAAGACTGGAGTCGATGTAATCGGCTCATCCACTCCTAGAAAAAAAACAAACAAACAGCGCTGCCCTTGCGGCAAAATTTGAAACTATTTTTACAAGAAGTCGTCCCTTAGATTTTTATTACATAAGTCCATTGTCTAAACTTCCTAGTTTCTAATTTCCTGCAAACATTACATACCAGTGAAACATTCGCTTCTATTTAACAAGATATATTCTTCTCTACATATTATCAAAGTGAAAGCATTTCTCTTTCTTGAATTGTCACAGATTACTAGTTACATGACACTAATTATAGAGATTATCACAGATTTCATCAAATAAACATAATTTTCCGATCGTACTCTGAGGTGACTTAAGCATGTTTATTCTCACTGGAGTCTGAATCAGACAGTGCTATATGTTGGAAATTTGTTCCACATAAACTGGATGAGATATTTAGTCCTTTTATCAGTTACTTGGTTTAAAACTTTCGCCTAATAAATGGGCCACATCCTAATCCATTTATGTTGCAAGCTTCTGGACAAGGGTGAAATTACAGTATTTTGATTATGAGTGCAAGCCCTAACGGGAAGGCCATGCGCCTACACACGCACACGCGCGCGTACATACACACATATTAAAACATATATTAACACACTCCTGGTTAAGTAATCGGATTAAATTCTTATCTGGAAGGCAGTCGTTAACAAAAGTGTGGTGTATTTGTATCTGTACATTTATGTAGCTAAAGAAATCGAAACCAGGACTTATTCTTTGTAGTCTAGTACTTATTCTATCGTTCTATTTTTCCGAACCGCTAAGTTACGAGGACATAAACACATCACCATCGATTGTCAAGCGATGGTGGGTACAAGCACAGGCACAATGACACCCACGCATAAATACTTTTTACTCTTTTACTCTTTTACTTGTTACAGTCATTTGACTGCGGCCATGCTGGAGCACCGCCTTTAATCGAGCAACTCGACCCCGGGACTTATTCTTTTGTAAGCCCAGTAATTATTCTATCGGTGTCTTTTGCCGAACCGCTAAGTAACGGGGACATAAACATACCAGCATCTGTTGTCAAGCAATGCTAGGGGGGCAAACACAGACACACAAACACACACAGACATATATATATATATATATATATATATATACATATATACGACGGGCTTCTTTCAGTTTCCGTCTACCAAATCCACTCACAAGGCTTTGGTCCGCCCGAGGTTATAGTAGAAGACACTTGCCCAAGGTGCCACGCAGTGGGACTGAACCCGGAACCATGTGGTTGATAAACAAGCTACTTACCACACAGCCACCCCTATATATATACATTTATATATTAATTTATACGAGGGTGTTTTCTCAATTCCCGTCTACCAAATCCACTCGTAAGATTTTGTTCGGTCCGAAGCTATAGTAGAAGAAGTCGCCGAAGGTGCCACGCAGTGGGACTGAGCAGAGGAACATATAGTTCGGAAACAAACTTCTTACCATGCAGCCACGCTTGTGCCTACACACACACAAACACACACAAGTATGTATTTATAAATAGATATGTGTATATATATATATATATATATATATATATATATATATATATATATATAAATACATATAGATACATGTATAGATAATAGAAAGAGATAGAGATATAGGGATACGTTTAGAGAGAGAGAAAAGCAAAGGCAGAGATAGTGATAGAGATAGATTGAGAGAGCGAAAGGGAGAGAGAAAGCGAAGACTGACAGTGAGGAGAGATAGATAACTTTTTGATAATTGTAGTCGTACCCGCCAACTGAAAAATTATGGCGCTGCTATTTACGATGAGAATTATTTGTTGTAAGTTACGTGTAAGTGGTGAGATGTTTTCATTCTTAGCTCTTAGAATAATCTATTGTTTTGAAATGTTTTAGCCTTTCGAAGATTATACTTTGCAGGAAGACACTAATTTCAATTTATTGCTCAGTAATTGAGCTACATAAAAGGATATGATAGGGTTCAATGGTAGTGATGTGTCAGGTTCGGTAATTTTTTAAAACTTATCATTTTTCGTGGCTGTATATTTTTCATTTATTGATAAATTTTTGATTTATTTCCCATGTCTGTTTGGGTTGCATAGCTTATATATATGCGCATATACGGGTACATACATCTGAACTTTCTTGTATGTTTTTGTGCGTGCACTTGGGGACTCTATATCTGAAAGAAAGTTTCATATTACAATATCTCTATTGTAAACAAACTGGAATAAATGTGTTTTCTTTATTCAAACGTCAGAGAATTTGATTAATTTTTTAGAAGAAAGAGATATTACTAATCCAAGACATCTTCAGAATTAGAGAATATCTCAATTATGCAGTCATTATCGCTTCAATGCTTGATGACGCAGCTGATACTTTAAACGTTCCCTCATTTTAAATCTTTGTGTGTCCTCATTCAACTGACGAGTAAACTAATTATTTGTTAACCAAAGAATATACTACTAATACCTACCACTTGCAAAATTTACTCTCTACCGTCTTAAGCTAATTTGCAATTAACTTGTAATTCTGTAATCTCTTATGAAATTACACCAGGTTTGTGAAACTCTAAAATATAAAGTAGATGAAATCAAATTTTTAGTGACGTCTTTTCCAAGAGAGCGATTGACGTAGACTAGTAGATATTTATCTTGAGTGGTTTGAAAGGATTTGAAATATGACTAAGTTATAATGTCACATTAGCTCGTTTATTCTGTTTACGGCCTTATAAATATGGACAGATTATTCCAACCTGTAAGGATGTTATGTTCAGTTTAGTTTTCTCAAAATTACTTAATCTGCGTGCCTCAGCCTTTTTATCAAACCTCTGCATATAATAAATTCTCTGCGCGGAGAACTGGTAGAATGAAAACGATGGGGTAAGTATTCATACATAATAACGACCCAGAAAGTTCAACATGAATTTGCTTTTTGTCTATTTGTTATTGTATTTCATCTTCGGAGCCCACCCTTCTTTAGATAATGTGCACTCAATAAACAAGTGCCATTATTCTGTTTTAGAGTCATTTATTTAGAGGTAACTGCCACTGCTGAGACATATCTAGACCAAAAAAGTAATGTCTGAAAAGTTCCTTACGTTAGTTATTACAGTGCGTTGTTAACACACATCATCTGAATGGAGAAGTTATCCTCCAAAAACGAAATTTGAAAGCTGTTAGCATATTCACAATCATATCTGCAATGAATTTGTATTAGCAATGTATTAGCAATGAATTTGTACATCACCGCTCTACATATAAATTTAAAATTTATTCGTACGCTCTAAAGCAGAGTTTTGCTGTTCTTTTTTAAATTTAGTAATATAAAATAATGTTTCTTTTATCCAAGGATACGAAGCATGTATTTAGCAACAATTAAGACGGAGCATAATTTTCGCATTTTCTAGGACCCGTAATATATAGTTCTAATTAGGTGAATATCAGAAACCCCCATGTCTTCTGCTAAGGTGTACACCCCAGACTTATTTGACAGATTAAATATTTGAGAACCAAAGATTCACTTATATCCACGTCATTATATTTATTGTATTGATCAAAGCATCAATACAAAATATTAAACCCACTTAATATTTCCACATCCTTTGCATAATTATTTTCGTTATTTTAGGCGTAAAATATCAGTATACTTCATACAATGATAACTTTTAGAAATTTATTTCATTAAACAGGAATTAATCTTAAATAGTAATTAATATCTTCAAATTCTTCTCGATCTGCCTTGCCATTAATTACGAACCAAGTTGTTCATTGTACTGTTGTAGTATACGGTCTTAAATGAGGAACTATTAAATTATGGTTTTATATTAATAAATATATTGATTCACTGTATGTTAAGATTCCTGCACATGATCTACATCTTATGCTGAAAAATAAATTTGGTAGATACGTTTTAAACTTTTTCAGTTGATCTTCCACAGGCAAAAAGAGATGATACGGGTTGAACTACAAACTTTGAAATAGACACAAATATTTCTATTGACACACACCTGGTTTAGTTCACTTTTACCAAATGCGACTGATGTTTATTTTATTTTCATATCTAAATTACCATTTTTTTATTATGTTAATATGTATTATAATATTAATATGTAATTTGTGTTAAATAAATTATTAATTTTTGGTAATTTACCTGAGATCCGTAGCCACTGATGGCTGTAGACCACTTTTAGTCTACATCAGCTTGTTTACTACGGGTGACATATTAGTCATGCAAGGGATTTTGTTCTCACCTATCAGCCAATTGTTCAAACGCCTTTTGCCATTGAATTCACCTTCGTTGCAACAACAGTTGCCACAATTCCACCACACTGTTCAATCTGAATATTATGAATGATCTCATTAGTAAGTTTTTTATCTCCTTCATGACAGAATGAAGCTTCTTTCGTCTCTCGTGGTTTTCAACGAGCATTATCATAGAATCATTAGATGTTTCAAAATATTTGACCAGTCCAATTGAGATTGTTTTGTAAGAGATTTCAAACTGAATCAAGCCTCGAATTTTGGGGCTCTGGGAAGGTAAAGATGATCTGCGTCTGCCTTTGGATGATGCATCTTATTGCAAGTCAGCGGCTTTCGAATTTTCCGATCAATCTTCCTTATTTCGCTCATATTCTAGTTCAATACATTATTATTATTATTATTATTATTATTATTATTATTATTATTATTATTATTATTATTATTATTATTATTATTATTATTATTATTATTATATTATTATTATTATTATCATTAATATTATTGTTGTTGTTGTTGTTATTATTATTATTATTATTATTATCATTGTGATTTATATTCTTCAGGAGGAAAAAGATGATCCACGCGCCAAATACCTTTGCATGCAGTTTATTAAAAGGAGTAATGCCGTAATGCAGATACGAATGTCACCACTGAGCTCTTCCGACGACGGTATATGTAATGACACCCGTTTGATGATGGATGACTGGCCTCTCCTATCCGTCCATTTGTTTCATACAACAGAAGTTAAATGCCCTTTTGAAGGGGGCTATGATTTTGATATAAAATTACCTTCAGGTAAAGAAGTGTGTACAAGTAAAATGTTACCATTTCGGTTTGAAAGTTATTGTGTTGAAGAAGAAGGTCTATTACTTAGAATTCGTGATAAGACATGTACAGATTACATAGGAAATTTAAAAGAGGAGAACAGACTCCGTTGTTTGGCAACATGGAAACATGGTAAAGATACGTATGTGATTGTACGAGAAACTGATGTCGTGCGCTATTGGTGTATGCGCATCATATACGACGATAACGGCATGATTAGCAAAATTTACTTCTTCTTAGATATGATATGTGATACGAAAACTATATTCCCTTCAAGTCGAAAATACCTTGTATTTGAAATGTATCATCGGGTAATCCGAAGCATATGCAGTGATGAATTTGAAACATGTAGCAACCATAATATGTGTGATTCGGAACACAGGTCGCACTGCCTGGAATCTTGCGGTGACTGCCAAATTAAAGCCTTTAGTAAATTTCGTGGTCTTCAAGCCTGTTCCTTTCCAAAGATAATGCATGGTACTTGGGTGCGGCATGTCAACCAAGGAACGAGCAAAATCACAATAAGTAATAACACAGTAAACATTAATACTGAAACAAATTGGCATTGTATTGATGCAGGAGAAGGTAACTATTCCCGAAGACGGGTTCTAATGAAAACATTTGATAACGGTTGCTATCCACGTTTTATGTGTATCGAACTTCATGAAGCAGCTCCTTCAGTTATGCGATACCGAGTAGGAAAAATTGTTCTTTGGCCTCTGAACATTAGTCATTTACTCCAAGAACATGTCTGTAATGATAATCTTTTTGCACATAGTAGTCCCACATTACCTTCTCAAAGAATCACTCCTTTGCAGAATTTAGTCCGCTCTTATGATAAAAGAACTGTTTCTTGTAATCTACCGCCTGGACTGGGAACATGGATAGCCTTCCGCGACGAGAAAGCGCGACGTGGCTGCCTCTTAAATGATATTCATTTTGTGCCGCACCATATGTTTTTGGTGATGGAGAACGAAGAAGGGAAGCACATAAAACATGCTGAGTACTTTTGCCTTGCGTCTATGAAATTCATAAATGAATACGATACGATAATTACGCAAACAAAAGATCAAAGTAATGAATATTTGTGTTGGATGATCATTGGTAACAAGGAATTCATTATGCTTCCAGCATCTCTCTGTAACAGAGTTCACGCTGAGGCAGTCTTGAGAAGAGTTGAGAAGCCCTTAGCAAGACTAAGTCTCATAAATAACAGTGAATGCAAACGTGCAGACGAGGAATGGCGTCAAAGAGTTATAGAAGAAAGAAACAAACACGATACACTACAGGTGTCTAAATCCATTGCTACGAATACCCGAGGATGTCTAGCATTAATTGTATTTTTTATGACATATCTGACGTTACACTGAGGAATGTAATAGATATATAAAATATTTAATTATATATAAAAAAACAAAACAAATATAATGATATACGCAAATTATGTATATATATATATATATATATATATATGTATATATATATATATACGTGTGTATAACCTTGTTTACCAAACTGGGAAAAGATTGTGTGCACACAAGTAAATGAAATAAATACTATTATATTGACCAAATCCAACAACAGCAAACATTTATATGAATTAATATATGCGTATGAGCCATGAAATAAGGACATGTTCATCACAAGTAACAACACTAACAACAAATATAAACCTTGATATACTGATAAATACTAATTTTCCCATTAAATCATCGGGTTAATAAAACCACTATCAATGAAGCAGTTAAAATATTACGAAAAGCTACGTCAATTTTTAAACCCTATTCTTTTATTATGGATTTGGTAGTTATGTCTGGCGATAAGCTTGTGCAGAGCAGGGAGAATGATTAAAAAAAAATTACTGACGATGTAAAGAAACTGAAAAGGGTCCAAGAAACCAGTGAGCAAAAGAAAGTAAAATGCACAAGTACACAAAATGTTCACGGAATTAGGACGCTGGAAATAAATGATACATTGAGGGTAAGACAAATGAAAACAGAATAAAAGTTAATAAAATGGTTTGACAAGAAGACAATCATGGGGAGAAAGGGAAATAATGAAATATAAAAAAAAAATTAAAATGCGTGTTTATCAAAATCTCACTAAGGATAAAATCCTAGGACATTTCAATAAAAAGGAAGGATGTAAACGAACGATTGTAAATGCAAAAATTCACCCGCTACACTTTCCTTTATGTAAAAGGCTCTAGTTGTGTGGAAGGTTCTATGTAAGGATTGAAAGAAGAAATTATGTGAGTAGGGAAAGGATGATCTAAAAAAGTGTGAATGAAATAAAGGGGGAAACCGAATGAGAGAGAATGTTGTGAACAGTAAGAGATGAAGAAATTTGGTGTTATCGTTAGAGAATCGCGAAACCAAGGTGAGTTAAGCAGAACATTAAAGAAGAGAATCTATCTATCTATCTATCTATCTATCTATCTATCTATCTATCTATCTATCTATCTATCTATCTATCTATCTATCTATCTATCTATCTATCTATCTATCTATCTATCTATCTATCTATCTATCTGTCTATATGTATGTCTGTATGTCTGTCTAACTGTCCGTTTGTCTGTCTGTCCGTCCGTCCATCTATGTAAGTATGTATATATGTGTGTGTGTATGCATATATATACACACACATACAAGTATGTATATACAATGAGTTAAACCATTCTATTGTTTGTAGTGTTTCGACGTCAGGCGTGTTATATTTCATGATTCTGCTGAGATGTATCCAGGTATACATGTATTTCTGTACGTATTATTGGGTATTTGGAGTTTGTTCGA
>NC_042997.1:5342563-5352563 GCF_006345805.1 Octopus sinensis | reverse complement strand
GCAACATTACCGATTTAGGTTGTATAAAACGTTCTTCTTACAAGTATGTTACTGGTAATAGGAAGAAAATCTAATTGTAATGTCAACAACAATATCAAAGCCATTAAATTGAAATACATTTATAACTGGTATTGTTATACACAAAACTTCAGAAATTATATGAAACTTACTGATAATTTTTATTGAGATGAGACATATTCTTTAAATTAACAATAGATTTTGGGATTGGAACGTTACTATTAGATATTTCTAATCTTCATCTCCACATGACGATAATTGTCTATTCAGATCTATCTACTCAAGATTGGCATTCAGAATATATGTCAATCCACTATTTATTATCTTACACATCGCTCTCACACTGATAGCGTACAATATTGAATTCAAAGAAACTTACAAAAGTGAAAAAGATATTCAATATGAACAACGATGACACTAATATATGCGTATATATATATATATATATATATATATATATATATATATATATATATATATATATATATATATATATATATATATATACAGCGAAAAGACGAATCCTCACCGCACACGATGTGTTATCAATATCATAGTGAAAAAGAAAATGCATTATCAATGTTGGAATTGTGTGCGCGTGAAAAAGAAGCGAGAATACTCACAGAAAGCATCATAACACTTTCAATATCAAATATATCTAATATATTATTAAAGTATTATTATTGAATTGAATGACGTTGAACAATTATTTTTTTTTAAATCAATAACATTTTTTTCAAGAAAAAAATGGGAAGCAATTCAAGAGAAACATACTACTGGAGACGTTTATTTATTTATTTCGTTTCATTAATAATGTTTCACTTAATTTAAAGACATAAAATTAAAATCATTTCTGTAGAGAAGATGTAATTTGAAAGAAATAAAAGCTTTTGTATTCTATTAAGGTATTGATCTACATTAATAATATGATTATTAGGAGTTAAATTTGGCATTTAAACATTTTCCTACTATCATTACTGCTGCTGCTACTACTACTACTACTACTACTACTACTACTCTACTACTACTACTACTACTGGTACTGCTGCTGCTGCTACTGCTACTACTGCTACTACTACTACTACAGCTACTACCACCACCGTTAATAATGAGGATGATGATGATGATGGTTATGATTATTATTATCATTATTATTATTATTATTGTTGATGTTATTGTTTTTGATATTATTAGTAATATTATTACTATTATTATTATTATTATTATTATTATTATTATTATTATTATTATTATTATTATCACAACAATAGCTACGACTACGGACACGAGGCCAAAGCTGTCATGTTGAAAGTTAATAATAGACTTTTCCGGAATTTATTCGTAGTGACATACCATAATTTTGAGGTAAGAGTAATGATTATGGTTGTGTAGGATAGAAAGTACAAATACAGTAATGACGTTCACTCTTCTAGCTATTCCATCTATCAACTTGTGATAGATGGAATATCTAGGAAAGTGAAGAAAATTAAGCAATATATATATGTGTTTGTGTGTGTGCGTGTGTGTCTCTGTGTCTGTGTGTGCTTGTGTATGCATGCATGTATATGTGTATGTGTGTTTGTATAAAGTTTCCGAGAATTAACTCTCCATGAATTAATTATCTATAGTTAATTCACAGATAGTTAATTCTATGACAACCTGTGTATATATATTAAGATCTAACTAGAGAAATGAAGAGGTTGTGGAACAAATGTGCAAATTGTTCCTCTGATAATTGTTGCACGCCATACAACGTCCAAACTAGAGTTCATTACAACAACTGATATTAACGATGGTATTCTACCAGACTGCAAGGAAACATTCGTGAGACGGAGACTTGTTACACAATCTTAGGATAACATGTTTATTAAATAAGGATGGGGTGACGTTTCTGCTATAATAATTATATAAAAACAGCAGGAACAATACCATCAATAACACTAACAATAAGAGCAATCATAACAATAACAACAATAATAATAATAATAATAATGATAATAATAATAATAATAATAATAATAATAATAATAATAATAATAATAATAATAATAGTGATTTATTTGTCATTATGTCAATGTATGAAGGGTACAATACAAGGACAAGCATAAAGTGTGGGGTTTACATAGAATAGAATTATTTTGATAAAAGGGGATACAAGTAAACGTAATATCCAAATACGCTAATGATATAGCAGCCCTAATACAAAGGGACATATATTTAGGGCCAATCGAGGAACCTCACGATTCCAAAAATCACCCTGAAACAAGAGAAAGTGTTCTATTTTTGCCACTCGTGGACAACCCAACACTTGCTACGCTCACATTCCAGCTTAACTTGAAAAGTAGGCTAAAGAGGAGATATTTTACCCGCAAATCTTTCAATGTCATTCACCACGACAACCCCTTGGCAACATATGCCAGACATGGGAAAACTGATCTGTTAAAAGAGATCGGTGTAGCAACAATGATGATGATACAGCTTACAATTATAACTCTCCTACACGTGAAAGCACATGATCGACATATCTCCAAAAATCACTTGTGCAGAATCAAAGAGAAGGCCTACCAACCTTTCTAGATGGAGACTGGGTCACAGCATGACAGAGGCGGTAAACTGACAGAGGCGATATAAGATTTCACTATCACTAATCGACCTTTCACGGACAGCCTCGACCATTTCTGGATAAGCTGAACACCTTACTCGTTCCCATGTCCCAAACCTGGTTGACTGGAGGTCTGGACCGAGATAGAACCTGACCAACACCCTATGATGATGCACCACTTGTCTCGATTTGCTTTCGCTCCAGCCACACCTTGAAGTCCTTCAATATGGTGCCAATTGTCTCAAGACCGGTGCCTTCTACCACCTTGATTGGGACGTTAGCCAGAGGTACCAAGACGGTCAATCTACGCATCCTTGAGTGAAAAGGGATGCCACTTAGATATTCTAGCTTCCGCAAAACTGGTTTTGGTCCCATCACGTACGGAAGGAGAAATTTGAGTGAGCAATCCCAAAAGGCTCACTTTAACCACTGAGTAGGTGCCACAGCTTTCCAACCTCTGAGGAGTGACCCAAAACTTATTACTTCCAGCATAGCTTTCGGTTAAAGATGATGACCACCACTGTTGATCATTTAGACGGATCTAAATTGATCAGTGCACCATCGAAGCCTATTTCATACACCGCCTTCTCTCTTCTCTATCATGCATTATATTGCATGTAGTGGAGGTTGTCGTGGATAGACTTATTTTCTGATCGCACAAGTCCCACCAATAAATAGTTTCTTTGCTAAAACATTGCCCAAACATTATGCTATTTGTTTAGCAGTGTTATGGTTCAGACTGATAATTATTTTCCCCTTTCCATGTCTCTTCGCAGCAACTTTGCCAATCCCTGGCTCATGAAAGTAGGAATTCTTCCGCTGAGTTGCCAATTGCAGTACACGTCTGATAGGTAGGAACTAAACCCCGCTCACATCACCGATTTACCACCAGCAAGAAAAGTCGGACTAGGTGCTACTGGCAATAAAACACCCTCATCACAATCCGACACAGAAATGATTATTGTGACCGTGTCTCGTTTCCGCCACATAAGCCCATCGAACATGTTTCTTTCTCACGTGTTTAGTCTCAGAAGCCTTAACTCTCAAAATGGAAGCTTTACGTGTCGCTTCGAAGAAAACATCAAATTCTCTACTCATGCTAACACGTCGGTGGTGATGACTTTACTAATTGCTTCTCATAGATTGCTAGTTAATTCTCTTCCCCCACCATTCTATTTCACTCTATTAATATCTCTTTGCCAAACGCTATCGATTCTGATTTACTTGTCCTCTTCAGTGAGCCCACCACTTAACTAATTCTCAAATATAGCTTTTGCATCCAACTTTCATTAACCGGCACCTTGTCTGTTGGTTGTATCTAATACGGCTGAACAGATCCCAAACTTGTGTTCTGTTAAACTGTCTAGTATAAGTTCTAAATATACTATGCTATCCCCGTACTCTAGCCCAATAACAACTCAATTTAATTTGAACTGGATGACTAAATGTCGTCGCTCCATATGCATTTTGGCACTTTGGCACATGCTGGATATCTAGTTGGCTGTTATAGAATAGCTTTAAATGCCTGTGCAGCTTTTAGAGTTTTTGCGCTCCTTCCATGCATTACACCCACACAATACCATCCTTCGTCTTAAATAAATTTCTATATTGTGTCGTGATAAAAAGTTGGACGTCCTGTGAAATGTTTCTAGGAGTCTGAAGAAATCAGATCGACCTTCTTCTCGCTTATCCAAGATGGCCACAATCCGAAAGTACCACCTTCGCTACCATTCACATCCAGGACCACCAGCCTACTATCTGGGTTCGGGAAGATGGCTTATATTTTGAGGTTCCAGGATTCCAAACCGGTCTTCCATTCGACTACCCAAATCCGACTAAAAGCATGATGGCAAATCTTCGAAAATGGATGTTACGGTGTGTGCTCCAGATATCTGTATCTCGTTAACAAGTGGTGCATCTATACCTAACTATCTGAGGTCGTTTAACGACGGACCTTGCGTTGTAACCGAAGCCGGGCACCGAACATATACTCAACCTACTGTAAGAGTAGCCAATTTATGTCAGAGAAAGTTTATGGAAGAGGCAGTTTACGGATCCTCGTGTGTACATTATGAAATAATCTGTTTTTCGCAGAGGAGGACGTAGGAATTGACCCCAATATTTTCTTAACACATTTATTGCCTCTAGTTATTTTTCTTTTAGAAGATAAATCACTTTTAGAGTGGAGGAAATCGTCATCCGCCACATCCTTCTTCAAAATATATTTCTTACTAATTCCGATGTTGCTCGGAATAACAATGACGTTGAGAAAGGATATTTGTTCATGATTGTGTGACTGTGTAGTCATGTTGTTGTTTGAATGTTTACTGCTTGATTTTATCGTAATAATGGTGTTTATGTGGGTGTGTTATGTGGCGAGTTTTCTAGCTCTCTGGGCATTCTATCTCTACGTGTTTTCTATCACATCATCTTTAATTTAAGACAACCTCTATTTGTTTGAGACTGAGGTCTCCTTTTCTCCCTAACAAAAACCTTTCGAAACGATTTCATTAGTCTTTCATCTATTGATGGTGTTTTCATTCGTGAGTCACATGAAAGAGGTATGTGCGAATTTGTTTCTCAATTTTGAATTACTTTTGTATGAAGGAAGTTTTCATTATTTTTAATGGAGTTGGTATTATCAGTGGACAGTGACAGGCTTTCTCCAGTTCTGTACAGAAATCTTCCAGATTGTTTGAATTTTAACACAAAGCATTTGGGCTTATTGCCCTCATTTACCATCGGCATTTGCTTGCAATCTCCGAAAGAGAAAAGATTGAGAATACAGGGGACGCTCTTGGAGTAAAAGATTAACTAGAATTACATCACAATCCCATTTATGTTGAGTTAAAGGATGAATTATCTCTCCATGTCTCCTCTGGTCCTCTAAAAGACCATGTCACTTGTCTGATCCTTGTGAACCGGCATATTATAAATCAAATTTAAGTTAATCTCATGCCTATAATTAAAGGAATAATGATAAAAATTCTTGGAGTTTCTGGTTATTATTGCCATTGTTTGAGTGTTCTTGTCACTGTTACTGAGGGCAGCTAACGTTCCACAATGTTATTCATTTATATATATATATATATATATATATATATATATATATATATATATATATATGTATATATATATATATATATATATATATATATATATATATTATATATATATATATATATATATAATATATATATATATATATATAGCAATAAGGGAACATGCACTGCAGAACTTTTCCCAATTCTACCAAGGAAGTGTATTTAAGTCTTCTGTATTTTAACAGATGCATTTAGACCGTAATGCTTGCTTAGGTGAGCTTGCCTTTTCCTCATTAAGAGACGTTATTCCAGCTTTAACAATACTTTCTTTTTATTGCGATACTTTATTTTTCAAATGTAGTGAATGAATTGCCCACTGAGTACCTGCCTTCGACGAAAATAGTGTTTTGTTCAATGAATTTGTTGTTACTGTCATCACACTTTGGGGACTGTTTTCATTGATATCACTGCTGTTGCGTTTGTTCACGATGGTCATCTCATTCTTGATCCTGTTGTTTTTGGTTTCGTTTTCATTTGTCTTGCAATATTAATTTTGTTGATGTTCTCGCTCATGTTGATGTTGCTGTTGTTTACTTTTGTTGTTCACGTTGACATTACTGTACTTGTGCTTGATTCTTTTGTTAGTGCTGCCATAGGTTGTTTGCTCTGTGATCAGACTACACTAAGCGTGTGATACACACTTTCATAACCTCGTCGTTGCTCCCATTCAAGCATCTTTCACTGTTGTATTTTCTCCACACCTAAATCAATCAAATAACATTAAAAGCAATACATTTTATGGGCGATTCCCCCAAGAAATAAAGGACTTTAAACAAAGGTGAACTCATCAGCAGTTAGCGGAACCAATCCTTTCCACGATTATGCAAAAATGAAACATAAAAATGCCGTCCTCATGGATAAACACTAGTTTGAAAAACAAAAAAATTCTAGGATTGACGTTCAGCTTAGCTTACCCAGTCACGATGATGATGATGATGATGATTCGGATGTTTAGGATGATGATGATTAGGATGATTAGGATGATGATGATAATGACGGCGACGATGAAGATGATGATTATAATTAGTAGTTATAGTATTAATAATAGTAATACTGAAAATAATTGTCTAAAATAATTATAATCATAAAATACAAATAATAATATGGTTTTAGATTTTGACAAAGAGCCAGCAATTTCTTAGACGGGTTAATTAGACGATGACACTGACTTTACTGGTATTTTATGTTATCAATCCGAGAGGGGTGAAAAGCACAGTTGACCGCAGCGGATCTGAATTGGTAGAAGAAATGTCACGAGTAACTTTTTCCGAAACTGCTTTAATGATGACAACAACAACAACAACAACAACAACAAAATAGCAACAACAACAACAATAATAATAGCAACAATAACAATAATAATAATAATAATAATAATTATTATTATTATTATTATTATTATCATTATTATTATTATTATTATTGTAATTTATTCATTATTGACCTGAAGGGCTAATATATGCAAATATAAAAGGATATACAATGATAATAAAAAAAAATGGACGTTACACAGGGTTTTGAAATTCGAGTAAATAACGATAAAAAAATTAAGCAGGTAAAACCTCCAATAGGGGGAGACGCATTAAATGTTACTCGTGGAAAACCCCACAAAAGCCACGGGTGCCTGATCAGAAGGGTATCCTTTCACACTGACCATTTTTTCAGTAGTTACTCACCTTTCAATAAAATTACTATAAGACAACACTTACTTCTCCCCACTCGCTTTCCTCTTTAAGCGAAACTTGAAGAATTTGATGAGGGCTTGGCCAAAGACAAAGTGTCTGACTTTAGCCCTTTCAAACGCGTCCACTATACTACCTCTTTCACTACAGCTTCTAGACAAAAATTGCCTGCTTCTCACAGCCAAGGGGGGGGTGATGGGGCAATCTTCAATATGGATCTAGTTGATAGCCGGATCCGTTCTAAACGTGACAGCAAGTGTTCGACGTATACCCACAGGCCAGCAAGCTCGGGCACGGGATGAGGGCGTACAGAATGGTTTCATCGCTCTGCGCACGACTCGGGCAGGCCCGACTGACGGAACTTCCGTGCCTGTACAGTTTATCCTGAATGGGCTGCAACCCTCAGTAGTACTTCCAGGCAAGGAATTTCTGGACTTATCCATAGGCACAGGTCCGAAAGCTCTCCGGAACAGACAATTAAGTTGATCCTCGTCGACGCTTAGTGTTTCACCGAGAACGTCGTCACACTTTCCCTCCTCTAACCCTCCATAGGTCGATAGATTAGAGTTACCAACGACCACATTGCTCGCTTGGCAAGGGGCTGTGAGCGCTTGACGGCACATTAGGCGCCGAGCGCTCCTCCTTTGTCTACGCCTAATCCAGGATTGCAGCTCAGTCAAATGACGAGCTGTGCAAGAGAGTGTCTGACAAACGGCGGCCACACATGCTCATCGTCAAGGAAACGCAGGAGATACCGTAGCCTGAGCGCATGTCTGCACATCAGCAACCACAGCACGCCCAGGTCCCCATTCAGATAATGCTGACAGCAGATGACCAGTGGAACGCGTCCCTTCTACAGGCACCGGAAGAGTAAGCACACAAGCTTTGTCAACCAGCAAATGGATCAACTCTTTTCTTATTAATATAGGCATAAGATCTGAAATTTTGAGGAGGTATTGGATTCCATCAATAGTTTTCCACAGTACTTAATAGATGCTTTATTATATCGCCACCCGGGGTGGTGGGGAGGTGAATGCCAAAGGTGACCTCTAGGGGATTTGACCTTAGAATGCAAGGAATAAGAGCAAATTTTCCAAAGCACTTTTGCTGGTGCCTTAATGATTTTGTGTTTACATGGCTCTAATAATAATATCAAAAACAACTGGGATAATATTAGTAATAGTAATAATAACAACAACAACAATAATAATAATAATGATAATGATAATAATAATAATAATAATAATAATAATGTTAATGAAGATGATGATTATCAGCATTGTTATCATTATTATTGTTACTATTATTATAATTATAATAATAATAATAATAATAATAATAATAATAATTATTATTATTATTATTATTATTATTATTATTATTATTATTGTTACTATTATTATTATTATTATTATTATTATTATTATTATTATTATTATTATTATTATTATTATTATTATTATTATTATTATTATCATTATTATTATTATGATAGTAACAATAATACACGTTGCTTATGATATACCGTTACTAAATTAATTGAATGTATTTTACAGATGGGTAAAAGTAAGAATGTAAAGAAAGATTGATATTGAAAGAAATTCATTATAAAGAATAAGAAAGTTTCCCTTATTTCAACGGTATTTGTCAGCCATTTCAAGCCATTTCTTTGAAAACAATCAATAAAAAACAGGTGTTCGTTCGTTTTGTAAAATAGCAATACTATAATTTTTTTAAACGTTGTTAAACTATACGCATAGAGCATATGTTAGTTTGAATACTTTTTGATGTTAAGACTTGTCATATGTAGAACGGGTTAGAAGTTATTAGAGAAATATGAAGTGAAGCATTACCGCATAACCATATACGCTTCATGTTTGCTCGACGTTCCACGCATTTTGGCACCTCTCCGAATTCGGTGCTGTTCTATTTAATTGCCTGTTTCCTACGTCCGATGTTAATCCATAATCCATAATAACCTTCCAAATAGGAACAAATCAATAACATGGATTAAGTCAGTGATTTATTTTGGTAGGTAGCACGAACACTCACATCATACTCCTCCTCGTCATGCATATAATTATACATACACTCACAACCTCACACACACGAATCCCCACTTAGAATGCAACTAGATTATTACCGTGATAATCGAACACTCCCTCATTTCTCTCTAACATACATACATACGTACATAGATATTTGTGTGTATGTGTGTGTGTGAGAGAGAACGTGTGGGAAGGAATGCGGATTATTGGTTAGGTTATTCACCTCACGATCGTCAGATTTTCAGATCTTGAGTTCGAAAAGCGGCGAAACAAATTCTTTATTTCAGGATGCTACAGTCCACTCGCCTGGCAAAAATGAGTACCACCCGTAATTCAAATAACCAGCCTTGTCACGTTCTCTGTCTTGCTGAACTGCGTTAAAGGTACACGTATCTATGGCGTGCTCAACCACTTGAACGTTAACTTCACGAGGAGAATGTTCTGTTGATAGCATTAATTGAAACCCCCTCTTATTTTTTTCCTCCATCTTCTTTCTTTGGATCTTTCCTATTCCTATGTTTCTGACGAAGACCTCCGCTCGAAACG
>NC_042997.1:5300063-5335063 GCF_006345805.1 Octopus sinensis | reverse complement strand
CTTCAATTATACATACATTCTCTTAAAGCAGCTATGATTCCTCAGAAAGAGGGTAGAAAATTTTAATGTGTTCATCCATTGATCTTCTCAGCCATATATGCGAATTGTTGTATGTTATTCTACCCAATCTCTAAGATGGTAATAATATTAATAAAGAACAGCTAAAATGATTAAAAGATTATTGAAAAAAAGTATGAATAAATACGATAAAAATACATGTCAAAAATACGAAAAAAAGTTTGTTGGCAAAATATGTTGCTTGAAATAAAAAGAAAATATGCTACAAAATATAAAACTTTGTGTTATATGATTAATATTTGTGAACTTTGTACATCTCAATTATTGTTCAACTTCAAATTGCTTTATTTTCCCGATTTCATTTTCCTATTTTAATGCTACAATTCTTTTTTTATATTTATCTTTTGAAAGGTATGTGTTTTACAGTGTAAATGATATGATGAAAACACTATGGCTTTTGAACATATTTGTTGTCCTTATTCGCATGTATGTATATATATATATATATGATCTAATTTTGAAAATTCAAATTCGAAGATGCAAGAGGACATTATTTATTGTATTATTTATTTATTTACTTTTACATAACAGCTTCAAATATTCTATTACTCTTGTATATGATTTTATATTCGACTCCCATTTAACAGAAGAATTAAGTATCAAGTGGTTTTCCGAATAAAATATCAAAAGAAGATAAGTGCCCATCTACACCGGAGACAAATTGACTCACTACACAAAATATTATTTTTGATATTTATCTTATTAAACATAATTAATATTACAGAAACATTTAAAATTATCAATACCTAAAGTAGTGTTCAAAAAGGGAACAGAGAGCAATCACATTTCATTGAGCTACTTCGACCGTGCTTCTATGAGAAGTAATGTTTAAATTTTACAAAATCCAGATGTTATGCGTTTGTGGGATTGGGTGAAGTAGGATCGTTCCTTCTATGCATATATAGATATGAAGTAATGTATTTACTGATTGTTGTAACGTTGTCTAATATATTTAAGATTAATTCGTTGTAAATAGTAGCTAAATTTTCAAGTCGAAGTAAACGACAGAGAAGTTTCTTTGACTGATCTTAAAATTCGTTATATTCTTAATATGGGTATAGATAATTTTACAACCAATTTATTACTTATGCATAAATGAGAGAATGTGCATATAAACATGCGGGCATACATACGTGCATACATATATTCACACTCACCCCTTCACACACGCGCGCGCACACGCACATACACACTCATACACACCTATTGAGAGAGAGTGAGATAGATTCATAAAAAGACAGAAAGATATTAATAATTTATAGTATCTGGGAACTCGTCAATTGCGAGAAATCTAATAAATCCAATAAGTCTGACATCTAAAAATTTCTCTAGAAATCGACTTCAATAGTTTTTTTTCTGAAATTCTATTATCTGAAGTTTCAGACTTTGTGCACTACAGAGCATGATATCAACATTAAATTTTATTACATCAAAATATGTCGTAAATACTTCCGTAGAAAGCATTAAGAATTGACGAAACAGAGAAGACGATGTACTCTGTTATTACTAAACTATATTTCACGCACATTGCCACAGATCGACTTAGTTATAATCGATATTTCGTAATTGCAAAATCTAAATTTTTATCACAATCTACGAATTTCCTTTCAAAATTGTCGTCATTCTGAAATGGACATTGGTGAAAAGATAAAATATGTTATAATCATTTGATTAAATTTCATGCAAAATACGATTGATGCTCTAAGAGAATATCTTTAAAAGAAATTAAACCATGCATATGAAACGTTTACTATTACGAATGTTCCAAATCATGTACGAATTCACAATAGTGTACTTCAAAGTGTACAATATATATTTTCAGGAACCAAGCTTCTATAGATTAAGATCATTCATGCTTTGAACAATACGTGTGATTGGACGTATCTATTGCTTATGCATATATGAGAGAATGTGCATATAACCATGCGGGCATACATACGTGCATACATATATTCACACACGCGCGTGCACACGCACATACACGCTCATACACACATATTGAATACACATATATTAAATATAAGCGATTATGTAAAGATGTATATTCAACAACAAACAATAATTTTTTGGCAGTTTCTCTTTTTGCTAGTTACACCTCTAACCACATTATTTTTGCAAAGCACATGAACGTTGAAAATCCGTCATAACATGCGTTTAGCTTTTGTACTAAATGCAAATTTAATATTATAATAGATCATCTACTAATACTCATTAATTTTCACAATATTTCTCCTATAAATTGCTTTATCGTTAAAGAGGGTTACATTTTCTGTTATATCCTTCACCAACAGAGTTCGTTTTTAAATTTGCACGTGATTCTCAGAAAATTACCATTTGAACGCTCATGACATAGTCGCAAAGACATTTTTGAACCCTTCGAGGATATCAAGACGTTGTTCCAATTTCTAATTAGCCTCTAAACAAGGAAAAATAATTTCTCGCACTATCCAGATTCCATTTTAGTTATACATTCCCGGAAATTGAGGCTATGGAATTCTTTATATATATATATGTATGTATACATAAACATATATATATACATATATATATATACGGGTATGTGTGATTGTGTATAGAAGAATATATTAATAAAAGGAATTCCAACCTTGTCTGATTTTCACGTTTTATTTACAATGTTATAATGATATAATATAAGATAATATAATATGATAAAATAAAATAAAATAAAATAATAGAATGTTAAATGTTCATTTTGATTGAACTAGTACTTTTATGCATTAAATTATTCAATCTTCAGGTTCATGTAGTAGTGGTGAATTGTGAACCATCTCGCTAGAGTCAAAAATTGTGAAGCATGACTGTCACCACTACTACATGAACCTGAAGATTGCATAATTTAATGCATGAAAGTACTTGTTCAATCAGAATGAACATTTAACACTCTATTATTTTATTTTATTTTATTATATTATATTATATTATTATAAGATTGTAAATAAAACGTGAAAATCAGACAAGGTTGGAATTCCTTTTATTAATACATACACACATATATATATATATATATATATATATAGATATATATATATATATATATCACAAATGGAAGATGGAATATACGAGAATTTATTACTAATCACGACAATCGTTTCGACTCATCTAGTATAAATCCCTCTTTTGCGGGGCACTCAACGACTGGTTCTGGAGCACCTAGTGGTGCACATGTACCTCGTCGGGTGATAAATAAATACAACTCGTTAAAATGACTGATCAGCAATGTAACTTTTCTTTTGTAGAGAGAAAAACAGTAAATATCTTCATTTATATAGAAAATCAAAAATAAAATCACAGATGGCAAAAAGAGAAACGATCACGCAATCCAGCGAGAAAAGTATTAAAAATAACCGTTAACAGATATTATATATAAACTCACTCAGGGAAGCTTCGTGGCGCGAGTACTGTCACTCATACAAGCATCCAAATAAAATGTGAGCATATGCACACGTGAGGTTTGGTGCAATCATGATCAAAAAGCGAGTTAATTATTGAGTTGGTGTTTATAATAATGGGGAAGTTAAAATTAATACATAATGTTAATAGTTTATCAAAATTCCTTCTCCCTGCATTGTGCGAAAGTACATTTGTATGCATGCATGCACCTCGAGAGTAATTTAGAAATTCCATTAATTATCTTGTCGTTGGTTCACAGAATAGACAGAGACTCCTCAGAGAATAGACAGGGGCGCTCTTGGGAATTATATTATTTGGTTTCGCATACCTTGCGATGGAGCAATTAATGATGTACTTCATGTTATCCCACTTCAGTTGCCACACAAAATCTGTCAAAGATATTGAATGTCTATTATTGATTGTCTTAAAGCTGGCAATATGGTTACGATAACGATTCCTTAATGAATCAGCCGTCTGACAATTGTGCACGGTACATTCATATGCAAGATTTGTACTCACAGCGATTCATCAAAGGACATTTGAATTTTCTCTGCATGAGCATTTATCGTATTTATTTGTATATAATGCAGTCCTGACTCCATTTACGGCGTTGTTACTGTCCTAGCCGTATCATAAGTTTTTCTACGACTACAAATTGTTCGTAGTTGATGTCTATCAATGCGGTTTACATTTTCTTTCGTATTTAAATGAAAATATCCGCTAGGACCAGTAGATGGGTTATTGAACCTTTGTAGCATTTTGCTATTGTTTATGCGGTATGTCTCTTAAAATAGCATGATACCGATTAGAATTAGGAAAACACTTGTCCAAAGAAGCAAAATATTTTCCAGCGATCTTGTTTGAAACTTGCAAACCGTATTCGGGTTGAAACAGAGGACGTCCTGATTACTATATCTGTTGTTAGGCTTATTTGATCGAGTGTATTGTATAAGAATGGAACAAGCAGCTGTATTATTATGTCGTGTGTCTATGAGCTTTCGTTGGTAGCTCATTGTTATGACCAATTCTTCTGGCTTGTATCGTCATCTGAGTTATTAAACCGTAACGTGATGGTGGTATACAATGTGCATCACGGTTGGAGGAATTACCAGTGAGGTGCATGTTCGCTTATTGTATATACTGAATTTTTCACGGCGCCTAGCCCTAGCCAGAGCAGCTTTATAAGTTGTGGAACAGTTATTTTAACAAGTTGTTTTTATTTATCATCCGATGAGATACAACTACACCACCGGATGCTCCTGAACCAGCTGTTAAGTGTCCCACCCAAGAGGAATCGATGGTAGATGTGTCGAAACAATTGTCGTAATTAATAATAAATTCTCATATATTCCATCTTCCGTCTTTCATTTGCCGTATACCTAACGATCACTGTGAAAGTGACCGTGCTTCACCAGTAAGCTACCAGGTACAAACCATTCGTTTTGTTACTCATAAATAATAATATATATATATATATATATATATATATATATATATATATATATATATATATACAAGCATACTATATACATGAATACATACATATGCACGTACATACACACACGTATATATATGTATAAATAATATATATGTGTGGTAGAAATTCTTATATATGTTGTGTTAGAGTACTCTTAATGTAAATAATGTAGACGATATATTTTGTATATCATCAAATATAAAACTGGCTGTAGCATATAAAACTTCAGATAGATACCATCTGTTTCACGACGTATATTGCCACTAGAAAATATTCAGTACTATACAATCATGTTAAAAAGAAGTGCATACCCAGTTTACTTATTAATGACAAATGGGGAATGAAATTTACTAAAAGTTATATTAAGGAAGGAAGAATGTTATTACCCATAGATTTGGTTTAGTCATGGGTGAAATGCATTTGTATATCATATCATACGCTAATTCAAAATGTGATATGGTCACATCTCCAAACCATATTTATGTTCATAAAGCAGTGCCACTTTTGAAGTTCAGAAAATTTTCCACAGCCTGTTATATTCCAGCAAAATTTAGATGTTCCGAAAATAATTATGATATGCATGGTAGAGAAAAACACATACAGAAAGTTCAGTATATATGTGGATGTGAGAATATGTATGCGTGTGTGTGAATGCGTGTGTGTGTAAATATGTGTGTGTGTGAATGTTTGTAAGTAGATTCAGTTGAATGATCTTGGAAAAAGACAGAAAGAAGGTGCAGTCAGAAAATAATAGGAAACACATATTTATCAGCAGTGTAAAACGATATCCAATAATCCGGGCAACACAGATAATGCAGATGACAAGAGGCAAAATATGGGTAAATGCTTATAGATGAGAGGAAATTATTATTTTAGATGTTATGTGTGTATATATATATATATTTACACATACATATATATATATATGCATATATATATATTTATATATATGCATTATTATATATTATATGCATATATATCTATACAATATGTTACATTACTCGGTAGTCAAGATAAAACTCTGAGTTTCAGATGCCGAAGTGGAAATCCACAACACCATCTCTTCGGTTATCTGGCTATTTGAAAACGTTATGAAAAAATACCGTTAAAAATGAAGGGAAATTACTCTGTTATAACTCTGCTTTGCCTGCGTACTTATACATCGCTCGCATAACAGAAATTTCTGTTTACGTTTTTGGTCCCTAAAGAAAACGGATAGAACATGCTTTCTGTGTTATGTCAAGAAGATTTATATATTTTTATATATTTTTATATATTTTTTTGTTTTTTATATAATTTTTATGACGAAAAATGCAGCGATGTATAAGTACGCAGGCAAAGCAAAGTTATAACAGAGTAATTTCCCTTCATTTTTAACGGTATTTTTTCATAACGTTTTCAAATAGCCAGATACCGAGAGATGGTGTTGTGGATTTCCACTTCGGCATCTGAACTCAGAGTTTTATCTTGACTACCGAGTAATGTAACATATTGTATAGATAAATTTCCTCTATTTACATAATATTGAGGTCTCTTTCTTTCTTCTGTTATTTACCCTTTTATCAATATGGCATATATATATATATGTGTTTATTATATATGTGAATATATGTATGTATATATAATATATATATATAATATATATTATGTATATATATGCATGTATATATATATATATATATATATAATATATATAATATATTATATATATATATATACATGTATATATATATATATATATAATATATATATCCAAGTATACATATTATTTATTTATACGATGTCTGATCAATAAGTGTCCGGACTGTAACAAAGCCACGGCATATAGTGTAAATCCGCTGAACAGAGCTAGAACGAATTATGTTAGTACGGATGCAATGCAGAGTTCAAGGTCAATCTGTGCCAACGGCTTTACTCTGCATGCATTAGCTTCCTGATACGAATTGATCATACTACATATTTAACATACAGGGTGTTGCTCCAGCATAGCGACCTCGGAAATGAGTGAAGCAATTAAAAGAAAAAGTACATCTTATATGTATATATATATATATATTATGTTTATATATATTATATATATATATATATATATATATAGATATATATATCTTTCTCTCTATCTCACTATATATTATATATACATATATATATATATATATAGAGAAGAGAGAGAGAGAGAAAAAGAAAAGAGAGACTGAGAGTAGTGGTACAAAGGTACCAATGTTTATTGGAAAAAGCATTCTATTAATTTAGCTTCAGTGCGTACATACTGGCAAAGACGTTGGAGGGCAGCGAACATTAAAAAAATTCGTCTTATGGCTAGGAAGGACATTAGATAAATAGATAACCCAGAATCGAATAATCTCGGACTTAGTTTTCGGACACTTGAAATACGTTTGTTATTTTAAAATTGATTAGTCTTCTTCAGTTTGATATACGTGGACAATATTTTAAATCCTGCTACATCACTGCTGGTATAGTCGCCTGAAATCCTATCCGTTAACAGAACCGAGAACAGTGCTTTATTTGCCTGCAAGGTAATACATTTGTATTGCAATATTTAATTTTTCATGGAAAGTATATATGGATATATATATTATATATATAATATTATATATATATATATATAATATATATATATAATAATATATATATATATATATATACACATATATGTTCCTTAATATCCGGTCTATTAACCTAGATCTATCTATCTGTGTGTTGGCATATCATATACCAGAGTATGTTTGTTTTATCATTCTCTAAGAACTTTTCTGCGATATGCATAAGCCATCCTTTTTCCTTTTGCTGTTGCCGTTCCATAATGTTAGCACGATTCCAGGTTAGATAAATCCCAACACTTTAATGTCTGTGTATATAAACTTACGTGTCTAGGATTGGGCTGCCAATCACCACATATTCTGAAGCCATATTTTTATATTTGATTGGATTTCTGGTAGATTCTGATGGGAGGCTTTGATCTTTAGTCACAATTAAAAATCCTTCAGAACCTGCTTTGAATCCTGAGCTTCTCAACCATTGTTGGGAATTTACTTTGTTTAGTATCATCAGCATCATCAATACCATCATCATCATTTTCTTCTACTTCTTTTTCTTCTAAACATGACATATATTGATTGAAAACACCTTACATTGCATCATGGTTCTACATATAGCGTCACTTATTTTAGTTATGTTGACGGAGACGAATAGTCCACCAGACGCCTCGATGAAACTGAGCTACAGTTGAGCAATAGACAATTTATGAAGGCGTTCGTTTTCCGTGATTTTTTTTTCCTTGATTAAATTATAAAGCGTACATATTTTAGAAATTATCTTGAATTTTCAGCCGATGGGATCTGATTTTAAATTTATGGCATTCTAACCAAAAAGATGTTCGTTACAGTTGCTTAATAATGTTTAATACTGTTTGGATTGAACAACAGGAAAGAAAGCCACGTAACCCCCATTTTCCTCACAGTTTCAACACCAGCACAAAAGTTAGCATTGAAGTTTTTAAGTGCCCAAATATAATTGTATCGGGTTTTATATATAATATTGTTTGGTAAGGTAATTTTTAGAGGAGGTATTTATTTGTAAATATAATACAGCATATATATTTCATAAAATATTTGGTTAAACTAAAGCGTTTGACCCGATTCAAAACAGAAAAGAAAAAGTATAATATGTGCAAGCTTTTCGAAACCTTTTTTTTTGTGTGTGTACATATATTTCCCCTCCTCTTACCGAAAGTTATCTCCCTTGCCCACAACAAAAACATTAACAATAACCAATTACCGCCCCTTATTTTTCTACTTGTAAAGTCTTTCACTCCTGAATATCATCACACACCAACATGAGCAAAAATTTCGTCTTAAGAAAATGCATATTCAAATAAGTAAGGCATAATATCATGAATAGCGAAAGCGAAACCAGTCGATATATTACAAATTATATTAAAACTATGAAAAGTTTGTGTATTTTCTTTTTTTAATTTCCTATATAACTGTACATATATACATATATTTACACACACACACACACACACACACACACACACATACACATACACACACACACACACACACATACATATATATATATATATATATATATATATATATATATAATATATATATATATATATATATATTATATATATTATATATATATATATATATATATAATATATATATATATTACTTTGTGTATATATTACACACACCCAATGCAACGCAAGAAATCCCACAAATATCCCCACACCCTCATACATATAAGCAAGTAAATCTAATTCCCAGCGCAGGATATAATCCCTTTTTGAAGATTAACATTATTTTAGAAGTGTCTTCTCAATTGTACAGAAATTTCATGAAAACTTTTAAGAATATGCTCTACTATGTTTGTAAGTGTCTTAACCCGATAACCTGTGGCTTTTGGGGGCAATATGGACAAAAGAAATCATTGACACCAAGACAACATTTTACATCACACACAGATTGTGTTTCCTCCAGACTCGGCAGGATGAATTGGCTGAGTCGTTAGAGTTTCGAGCAGAATACTTGGTGTCATTTAATCCGAAACTATTCTTCTGAGCTCAAATCTTCCGAAGTCAGTACTTGAATAGACGTGATTAAACTTTTTCTATCCTCGTCGGCGAAGGCATTACGTATTTGTATAGAAATTTTGAAATCTTTTGGTTAGTTTACATTCAATTTATTTTTCATCTCATTTAAATTGAACTATGAACCATATTAATTATTATCAAATATTTGTAACTGTCTTTATCATTTTTTAAATCAAACTTTAATTAATGTAATATAATTAATAGCCTGTAATTAGTTCGTACCGAGAAGATAAACCATATTGAAAAATATATCTCGAGTCGAGTATTAGTGGGATAAATAACATAGTTTAAACATAATTGTATTAAATGAACATTAAATGAAATGTTGTATATTTTTCGATGTAATTAACGAGTGAGTATATATCCTAGGAACTTCTTCTTGCAAAATATTGAACATATAATAGCAATCCTACCATGTATCTATCTCTAGATATATGTGCGTCTGTATATGCATGTATATGTATGTGTCAGTTTGTGTGTGTGTGTGTGTGTGTGTGTGTGTGTGTGTGTGTGTGTGTGTGTGTGTGTGTGTGTGTGTGTGTGTATGTGTGTGTGTGTATGCATGCATGTGCGATCGTATATTTGTATAGAATTACAGAATTTCTCCCCCCAAAATATGTACACATTCTGAATGATTATTTAGTCAGTGTTGGTTAAAATACATTTTCAAAATTTAATAGAATCTTCGGACAGAACTGCATTATTTTCTGAATGAGTGAATCGAAACTGATGAGAGTTCTAATATAACGCTTCTGATAACGCGAAGTAATGAAATTGTAAGCATTGCAAACATCAAAACAAATTCCGTTCAGTAGTTGTGCAACTTTTTGTTTAACGGCTGCCTCCAGTTTGACGACTGTTGCCACTTTTCGAACCGTAAACGTAATCTTGTAATCACTCTTCCTAAAATCTAGTGGTGCGAGTTTCGGTGAAAGTAGAGTGTTTTCTACTTGATCTGTTGGTCCAATCCACCAGTTTTGAAACTTTATCAATAGTATAATGTATAATGTAATGTGGCCTACCTTGATAAAGGTAGGTTATATTATATTACAGTGGTTGTGTGGAAGTGCATCATTTTGCTGGAGATTAAACTGTAATCGTTCAAAGTCAAATTGAATGCTTGTCATGGCAGATAGTCGCAGAAAATTCAAATAAACGAAGCCAGCCAATGTACTGTAAAAAAACCTGTTCTTGTTTATGCATTTAATGATAAGCCGCACAACACTATAATCATAGATAAACTGATACGGTTCTTCAGTAATATGTGGGTTTTTAGGTCCCTAGTCGGTGAAAATGTGTCGGTTAATTGAGCGATATAAAATTAAATATAGCCACATTACTCAAAATATCTATGTGGCAAAATGAGTATCTTCTGCCTTTCTACGCAAAATTTGAAACACAAAACTCAACGCATCGGTCCAAATAAACTTATTTGAAGCCCGAGCTATTCTTGAAACGTCACCTTTCTAATGGTGGTGAGTCAAAACGCAATGCATGCTTGGTTTTGAAATTCTTGTCTCAAAAATTACGTACCGCATAGATTTTCTTGAACTCAGGCAATACGTTTCAAGTAATCTCTTTGTAGGGCTACTTAATGTACCCTGTGTTACGGAACGTTTCCCGGAGACATTGTAAAACAGTTTCATAAGATTCAAGTTTCTTTCTCATTTCAGTGACAGTGTGTCACATGGGGTAGCTGTTTGAATTATCGTTACAAATTTCGGAACACCCTGTACATACGTACGAAAGTACGTAATTATGTATGAATGTATGCATGCATACATGCTTGCATAAGCATATATGAACATATATAAATACTTGATAAAGATAGGTTATATTATATTACAGTGGTTGTGTGGGAGTGCAACAGGCTTTCTTTTCACAGTACTTTGGCTGCGTTTATTTGAATTTACTGCAACTATCTGTCATGCAAAGCATTCAAGTTGACTTTGAACGTTTACAGTTTGGTTTCCAGCAACATGATGCAGTCCCACACAACGCTATCGATCATTATATAATACATGCGTTTGTTGTCTACATCACCAGTCTTTGTCTTTTGTTTTCTTGGGAATTCTCTCCCTATATATATATTCATATATATGAGGTTACCACGAACATTCCTATATGGCAGGCTTCATAATTGTTGAGAGATTTCTCATAACACGAAATCAATGGTAGTTTCATTTATCAACCAATGCAGTTTTGAGCACTCGTTCTCACGTTTCGATATTAGCGCATATATATATATATAATATATATATATATATATTATATATATATATATATATGTATGCATGGGGAGAGTTTACGAATAAAACAAAAGACGAAGACAAGTGGTGTACAAAACAAACAGATGCATTAGTATGACGCTCAGGAATAGAAAAAGTATTTTACGTTTCGGGCCTACGCTCTTCTAGAGAAAGGGACACAGAAAAAAAGGAGAGAAAGAAAGAGAAAATGTACGTAGTGGCTAATGATCTATCATGGTGAAATATATATATATGTATGCATATACATATAGTCAAGTAAATCAAGTAAAGGGATCAAATCACATTAAGGGATCATAAATCCAATGAAAATACTGGTTAGTTAGCAATCTACAGTAAGTTCAACTATACGGTAACCATATAAACCGCTGTTCATATACTTATATATTAAAGAATAAGGAGAAAACAGAGAAAAAATAATTAATAAAATTACTTATTAATTATAAAATATGACATATCTGACGGCTGTTTCGATTCGAATTATTATATATTTATAAATACATGCGTTTTTTTCTGCTTCATTTTTCCATTACTTTTTCTCATTCTCTGTACCTACGATATTATTGTAAACACTTCGCTTCTTTCACTTTTGGCATATAACACATAGGTACCTTTTTCCCCCATGTTAGATTGAGATCTTCAATTAACGGGTCTCTTTGAATATATGCTATCAGTTAACAGTTTTATCGCCTTTATCTTGACATGTATTTCTAATCCGTTCATCTTTACAACCTCTGAAGAAATTCATATTATAATGATTTTAATTTTATTAATTACCTCTCTATTTTCTCCTTATTCTAATACACACACACATACATACGCGCGCATACACACACACATACACACACACACACACACACACCACACACACACACACCACACACACACACACACATATATATATATATAGATATATATATATATATATGTATATATATATATATATATATATATATATATATATATATATATATATATATATATATATATATATATATATATGTATATATATATATATATATAATATATTGTTGTGTTTCGGAGTGTCATTTTTTTCCAAATAAACACACATATACATTCGTTCCACTGAAGAGATCATAGGTGTAGTGTTCAACGATAGCAGTGTAAATATGATTTCAGTCTCTCTTCCCTTGAAATCTATTTATATTACGCTACTTGATTTTTAAAAATTTCACAAATTTGAATAAATGTTCTGATGGGAATCTTAACGAGTTAGCCGTGGTTTTCTCAAAAGAAATGTTAATAAGATTGTAAATCAAGGAAAATGTTATCACTGTTCCCGTATAAAAGTATATAGAAGTTTGATGTAGGTGTTACCTTTAATTTAATTTATACGCTTCGACAACATAACTCAACAGACATGAGTATGATATAACACCAATAACTGGAGCAGCTTCTCCTAGAGGCTGCACCACCCAGATATGAAAGCAGTACTTAAGTGCGGAACTCACTTAGAAGTTGTAGGATGTCAGGAGTTGGGGAATGAAATATTTTCTTGACCTGCAGAAACAGGCCATTCTGCGGGATGTAGATTTAGCAAAGAATGTGCTTTCGTTAGGATATGTTCTCAGTAATACTGAGGCACAGTAATTTTAGCTAAACTCTTCTAGCTCGAGCCAGTCAGGTTAAATGGGATTGTGGTGCAGTAGTCTTTCCTTGATACATTAAGGGCTTGACTTCTTTGCTGTAAAAAGAAAAGAAGGTCAGCATAACACCATTGATGTATTGTCTGAAGGTTAGAATCAGTATAGATTTTAAGAGTGCTATCTAGAATGCGTGTGGCTCATCCACGATTGTTGGAAATTAGGGAGAATGATGGGCTGCGTTGTGTGAATGATAATTGGTATCGACGAATGGGATGACGACTAGTTCATTTATGTATAGACGTAGGAGTGTCGGACACGAAACAAAATCCTAAGTAACACCTGAATTGTTTGAATGTAAAACAAAAGATTTACTTCAACACAGGCTACGATGGTACGACTCGATGGGGAGCAACATATGCATGGTTGAAATATGGCTGGGGCCATTTGCTAAGACATTGTGTTGGGAAACATACATACGTATTTTGCACGAAGGTATATCTGACGCCTCGCTAACAAAGTCGGTTTCACCTAAGTTCTTTAAAGTGAAAGCCCACTGGTGAATGATGTAAAATATAGGGTAGTGAATGGGCTTTAGTTGTGTGGAAGCCGTAATCGTGGTCATCCGTGAGACGAAAAGGAGATAATACGAGAAGATAGATAGATGGATAGATAGATAAATAGACAGAGAGAGTGTAAATAGGAGAGTGAAAGAGGGGAGTGAGCTGTTAGGAAACGACATTCATAGTCGGGGACTTCAATAATTTAGTAACGTTAAGGTTCAGAGAAATAGGACAATAGCTGGGTGGGTCAGATTAGTTGCCATTTATTGGAATCAGATTTATTGCGGTGGCGTCGAAATATCTGAATATATCTCAACTGTGAGTTAGAAAGTGAAAAGTTCATTCAGGAATGAGCATTCCTGCAGCGCAACATTCGAATGTAATGGAAAAGACATAGTCATGGCTGGTGATGTTCTTTGTTTGAAGTAACCGGACAGATTTCTGCACATAGGGTATGCACACCGAGTGGAGTGGGTTAGATTTTTAGGGGTTGGCCAAGCGTGTATAGTGTGGAAGTAATGCAAACTGTACAGCGAATGCGATGGTTTTCGTTTAGCATATGAGGAGAAACGGTTGGCCTTGGGATACATTCTGCACATAACTGAAAGATTCGGCTTGAATTTGATGCAAGGAATCCTTGAGATTCGTGAGATACACTAATGCTTTCTTTGTATAAGAGGTGAACTACTGGGCGATTGTCTCCAAAATTTGATGAGTGGATATGCTTTTCAACAAGCTGTATTCCTTATTTCGTGGGTGAAAATCGTTGCGGAACAACGAATTAACCACTTAGAAAATTTGGAGCTTTGAACATCCGCTTTGTTTTTATTATATGAATGGAAATGCCGAAATGATGAAACATTGTTATAATGAGCAAAAAATGATGACGTGCAAAAATGACCACATCGAGATTAGAATTCATAGAACCTGTTCGTCAGAAGGAATAATTCCATTAGACACCCTCATGATTCTTAAAATGCACCGCTAAATTTTATAGTAATAATGCTAATAACACTAATTGTTAAAGCACTTGAGATTTTAGACCGCAGAAATAAATAACGTACATCATTTAATTTCATTATTCTCTTTTGTCCCATTATAGTTTGAACTCGTGTCTTGCCGGGAGTTACGTATCATTTGATCTGTTTCGGATCGATGAAAAATATGGTTTTTTCACTGAGGCTAGATCAATTGATTATACATCTGCCAGCACCAAATTATCTGTTTTGTATTGAAAGAGAATCAATATCAATAGGATGACAAATAAAAGCAATGTAAGAAAAAATATGTATAAGAGAGGAAATAACGACGAGATAAGGAATAACAAATAAAAGAAAGGAAAAAAGACAAGAAAGACAGCCATGAGGAAGATCAATAAATTGCTTTCATTTGTTGTTTCTTGCTCACACTAGAAAATCATCTGAAACATACAGATTGTTTTTGTTTCCTTCTTCCTTCTAAACCAATACATCATTATTAAAATGAATGATATCATTATTTGAGACGATATACCATTATGTAAATACATCCGTAAGATTATAGATATGCCGTTGTTCATTCTCATTAATTGAATACACAAGCAATCAGGTTACAAGAAGAGTAGATACTAATTCAGCATGACTAGCAGTCTAATTTGAAATAATTGTAACGAGAGTAAAATTTATAAAATGAAATTGACGTAGAATTTTCTCGAATTTAAATGCAGTGCAATGATCAAATTAAAATTACGACGTTAGTTGAAGAAATTACCCATTTTATTTGATAGAAAAGTTAGAAGTAAATATATATAGTATCTCTTCCCATTTTCTAGTTTCAGTCATTTGATAGCAGCCATATTGGAATACCGCCTTCAGAAATTTTAGTTGAAGGTATCAACTGCAGTACTTATTTATTATTAATAATCTTGTTCTATCCTTCTCTTTCGCCCAACCACTCAGTTACTGGGATGTAAACATACAAACACTGGCCTTAAATTGGTAGTGTGACATAAGCACACACACAAACGCACACACCAACACACGCACTAAAACATACACACATACGACGGGTTTCTTTCAGAGTTGTCTAACAAAGAATGCGTCGGCCCAAGGTTATAATAAATAACACTTTCCTAAGGTGCAGCTCACTCGAAGAAACTGAATCCAGAACCATAAGTTTGTAAATCCAACTTCATACTACACAGCCGCAACTTAGCCTATATAAAAATAATGAACAAGGAATATTTTGAAAGAATATTTGACTTGTAAGAATGAGTATGTATGTACAGAAGTGAAGGTTTCCTATCGTGCATTTTGGCGTTATTAGAACAAGAAAATCTGAGAAGTATTAGAATATTTAAGTGTATGCTACATAGAATGGTTTCAAATTTTGGCACAAAGCCTGCGGTTTCTTAAAACGCGGTAGAGGTAAGCCAATTACGTCGACCTCTGCTCAACTGTTACTTCTTTTTGTCTATCTCGAGAGATGAAGAGTTAAGTCGATCATGACAGCATTTGAACTCGGAACGCAAAGTCTGAAGAAATGCTGTTAAACGCTTGGTCCGGTGTGTTAGCGATTCTGCTATCTCACCACTTAATTGACTACATATATAATGAAGTCGTTCCCATATCTTATCCAGCGTATAATCCAGTTCCTATATCTTATGCCAGAACTGAGATATCTGTCATCGAATTATACAGTGAGGCCCACAGTATTTCGAAGATGTAAGATAATATTTGGAAGAGAATTAACTACTATTTCTAGCAATTTGAACGACATTATAATTACATGTGTACTGTATTGATTTATTCATAAAATATCAATGAGGTTGGATCACTCTAGATTATCGTATATAGAACCAGCCATTATTTTGTTGATAGTAGAATGACGATTGAGAAGTGGACCTCAGCACAAACATTCATGATATTGAAGAAACTGGTGTCTTCTAGTTTTGCTTAGGTCTGATCGACGAAAAATTAACGTCCATCGATCTTGTATACTTCAGGTGTGGTCTCGCAGGTGCATATCTGCCCGCGTATACAGGTGTGCGTAGCTTATATGCTGTTTACACATATTTTATTCGTATGCGCACACATACACGCACAGATAATTATATATACACAGAGAAAGAGACAGACAGAGTAGGAGTGAAGAAAGAGAGAGAGAGAGAGAGAGAGAGAGAGAGAGAGAGAGAGAGAGAGAGAGATAGTCGTGTGTATGGACGCCCACGTAACTTCAGACAAGGATGTATAAAATGGATTCGTACAAACGATATTCATCACTCTACCGGAATATCAGACCAGATGTCTATAGGTCTGCATATTTATTAATTTATTTAACAAAAGATCTACTAATACACTATACGCAAGAGAACAACTAGTGGTGCATAATTTGTAGATACATTTGCATACATATTTTTTCCAGTCTAAATAATTGGTAGCATGGTTGATCGCTACGGACCTCAGGGTAGACAATCCCAAAACAACTCCGACACTTTTATTCAGTAATTACAAGTTGTCAAAACGTGCTTACTTCAAACTTCAAAGTCTAGAAACAGATTACAACATCCTTCCGTTAATATATGTTAAGCAGCAGACATTACACTCGCAAATTTGTATATGAATAGAATCTGTGCCAGTTATCGTACAGTAAGTACTTGAAAAATGTTACGAAGTGAATTATGTATGAACATGGCTATGAATCCACTTTCTCCAGTAGTCAGGTATTTACAGTCTATTCCATATACATTTTAATTACATTCGAAAGTATCAACGTGATAATATATGCCCACATTTATCTCCTCATTATTGAACTAGTCGGATCGGGTTATACTGCTTCAGAAATGCACACTAAGCCATTTTAGAAACTAATATTAGAATGGTTTTCAAACGTTAGAATTTCTGAGCATTAGCGACTTTTATATGCAGCAGCATTACAGTCATAGTTCTGAACAGTTGCTGAGACAACAATTTCTTAGATTTTAGTCGATATCGAATCGATAATTATTATATAGATCATGTACAAAAGGAAATACAACGTTGCAGTTTGCGGAAAGACATAGCTTAAGGTACGTTTCTTTGATAAACATCTTCCAATCCTTCAACTAGGCTTAAGCACATAAATATATCAATATAAATACATACTTTCATACATTCATACATTCATACATACATACATACATACATACATACAAACACATATAGATAATAAATATATATATATATGTATATTATATATATACATATACATGTATAAATATATATATATACATATATATATATAACACACACACACACACACACACACATACATATATATAGATATATATATATATTATATATATATATATATATATATATATACATAATTTGACACTGAATTGTAAGTATGTATTTTATTATCCTTATGTCTTATTGTTATTTTGATATTCTGGTTAATTACGATGTATTTATGTTGTTTTCATAGGTGTGTTTATGTATATGAGATTGTGTGCGAGTTTTTAGTTGTATAATTTATTTATCTGTATGAGTGTGGTGTGTGTAAATATTGCTGTATATATCGAGTTTAGTGAGTATGTATATGCGTATTGTGAGGGAGTATATGTATCTGTTGTGTGTGTGTGGTTTTGCGTGTGTGTTGTGTTGTGTGTGTGAATTGTGTATGGGTTTGTTGTTTAGGTTTTGGGATGTATGTGTTAATTTGTCTGTGTGGGAGGGAGTGGGTTTTGGTGTATATGAGGTTTATAAGTTAGTATAGGTATGTGTATAAGTCGTGGGTCTGTGGTTTACGAGTGTGTATTTGTGTGTGAATGTTAGGTTAGGGAGATTGCTATATAGGTTTGTTATAGAGTTTAGCAAAGGGAGATTTATCGTTATATGTTTTTTAGGAGTTTTGGTTTATCATGGTTTTTTTAGGGAATTCGTGGTAATTTGTCTATTTTCGATGTTGGTTGTTTTATTACATTGTTTCATTCATAATTTTTGAGTGGTGTTCGTTTTGCCACGTGAATAACCGGGAGGTGGACTAGTGTTGTTTGGAATTGTGAATGGAATAGTGTAGTAGTGAGGTAGGCATAGAGAATGGGATTGGGTACTGTAATTTGTTTGTTAGTCTTTTTTTACATAAGTTATTTCTATGGTAACGTAATTTTGGTTTGATTTTTAACGGCTAAGAATGTAATTTCACTTCATAATTTGACACTGAATTGTAAGTATGTATTTTATTACCTTTATGTCATATTGTTTTTTTGATATTCTGGTTAATTAAGATGTATTTAATGTTGTTTTCATAGGAGTGTTTATGTATATGAGATTGTTGTGCGAGTTTTTAGTTGTATAATTTATTTATCTGTATGAGAGTGGGTGTGTAATATTGTTGTATATATTGAGTTTAGTGAGTATGTATATGCGTATATGTGAGGGAGTATATGTATCTGTTATGTGTGTGTGTTTTGGGTGTGTGTGTGTTTGTGTGTGAATGTGTATATGGGTTTGTTATTTAGGTTTTGGGATGTATGAGTTAATTTGTCTGTGTGGGAGGGAGTGGGTTTTGGTGTATTGGAGGTTATAAGTTAGTTTAGGTATGTGTATAAGTCGTGGGTCTGTGTTTTTTACGTGTGTGTTTGTGTGTGAATGTTTAGGTTAGGGGGATTACTATATAGGTTTGTTATAGGTTTTAGCAAAGGGAGATTTTATCGTTATATGTTTTTTAAGAGTTTTGGTTTATCATGGGTTTTCTTTTAGGGAATTCGTAGTAATTTGTCTTTTTTCGATGTTGGTTATTTTTTATATTGTTTCATTCATAATTTTTTGAGTGTGTTCGTTTTGCCACGTGAATTTTATTTTTAATTCCATTTATTCCCATTTCTCCATTCATTAATTTAGAGATGTTCGTTTCCAGAGCGGTTATACTTTTATATATATGTTAAGTTCCTTGGTAAAGTAATTTTGTTTGGTGTATATGTTGAGGCTTATATGTACTTATGGGTGTGTGTGAGTGGGGGTGGGAGTTTGTATTTGTTATGGGTGTATGGTTTACGAGTGGTTTTGTGTGTGAATGTATAGGTTAAGGAATTGCTATATAAGTATGTTTTAGTGTTTAGTAAAGGGAGGTTTTAATCATTTCTGTTTTGTGAGTTTTAGCTTTAATCATGGTAGTTTTTATAAAAGAATCCATTCATATAATTTTTGTGTTTATTTGTCTGTGTGGGGTTGAGTGGGTTTTTGGAATATGTTGAGGTTTATATGTATGTATTGGTATGTGTAAGTGGTGTGGGTATTTGTATATGTCGTGGGTGTGTGGTTTACGTGTGTGTATTTGTGTGTGAATGTTTAGGTTAGGGGGATTGCTATATAGGTTTGTTATAGAGTTTAGTAAAGGGAGATTTTATCATTATATGTTTTTATGAGTTTTGGTTATCATGGTAGGTTTGATAAGGAATTTGTAGTAATTTGTGTCTATTTGCGATGTCTGTTGTTTTTTATTGCATTGTTTCATTCATAATTTTTAAGTAGTGTTCGTTTTACCAAGTGAATATAATTTTTAATTCCATTTATTCTATTTCTCCGTTCATAGTTTTGAGTGATGTCCATTTTCTAGAGCGTGAATGTGGGTTGTATGTGTGTGTGTGTGTGGAGTATGAATAAGTATTGTGTTGAAGTATTTAGCTATTTTATTTATTTATAGTTGCCTAGACATTTTTATGTGTATGTATAGGGATATATATATAGGTGTGTGATTTAGTGTATGTAGTTAGATATGGTTATATATAATTAGGTGTATGCGTATGGGTGTATATATAGTTTAATATTATATTATTATTATTTTTTTTGTTTTGTTGTTTTATATTTTATATTTTATATTTTATATTTTATATTTTATATTTAATTGTTGATAGGTTTTTTTTAGTTTATATATTGTTTATATATTGATTATATATGGATTATAGATAGGTTATATATGGATTATATACTTATTTTTTTTCATTCATACTTTAATTATTTTAAAATTATTATTTTTATTTTTTAAAATATTGATTTTTAGATTGGAAGTCCACCTGAAGATTGTCGATCAAGACAAGAAACGATTGTAGTGGCGGTTTTTTTGACTATTTATTAAAATTATTATTGATTAAGTCTTTCCTTGTTTGTTTTGAAAATAGTGGTTTTGTCTCGAATAATATTTTATATATATATATATATATATACACAAATGCAAGTATACAAATACTCATATATACATACAACCGCATTTATCAGAACGTATGCGAAGCTGAATGCAAAAGATAATATCTCCGCTGAACTATTGAGAGATCTGTATTTACTCTATCCAGATTACAAGTTCAGGTTTACACATGTAATTATTGGGACCCTGGGATATGTAACACTGCCTAAAGACTGATCGTGAGAAATTAGGTTTCTCAAGACCAGAAAGGAGAAAGCTAACTCGAAGACTACTGATCCAATTCATCACTGAATTCCGTAAAATGTTCCTCAAGTTTGTCATTTAAATATATTTATGAGTATGTCTAGATATGTAACTATATGCATGAGAATACATACATAAAGCAAAAGATGCAACTCAGTACATGTACTTACACACATACATACATACATACATACACACATACATACATACATACACACATACATACATACATACATACATACATACATACATACATACATACATACATACATATAACAATACACTGTTGTTGATGTTGAAATTCCAGTGAAAAAGACTGGGATCTAGGTTAGAAACCGGCACTTTTTCTATAGGCAAGGAGTCTTGAAATAAGACTGAAAAATGACACAAAAAACAAGCGCATGAGTCAGTGGCTAAAGCGTCGGGCTCATAATCATAAGGTAGTGAGTTCGTTTCCGGGACTGAGCTGTTGAGCAAGACACTTCATTTCACTTTGCTCAGCTGTAGGAAGGAGTTGCGATGTCACTGGGGTCAAACTTTATTGGTCTTCGGGTTTCCCTTCAATAACATCGGTGGCTGGGAGAGGGGAGACGGGTCTTCCATAAACAACCTCGGAGGGGAATTTTTTGATGGAATTTCGTTGTTATTCATGACCGAAAGGTGACTTCACCCTTTCACACAGGGTTTAGTGAATTTAAATACAGTCTTGGAGAAGAAATGCAACATCAATAACATAGAAAAGAACAGTGGTCTTTTCTAAACCTGAGGTAAGGCATCATACTGCACCTAGTAGAGTACGCTTCGATACTTAACGACAGGAGAAAATCACTAAATAATTGATCAACAACAGAAATTATGATGCATCTAGATTTCTTCTGTTTGACAGAAAATGCTTATTGTTCCATACTAATGCGAAATGAAACACGCATAACATTAGTTTCGGTTCGAAAATGATCCTAAGATGCTATCTTCCTATTAGATTTGACAACATTCATATACTCAGTTAACTCTCTCTCTCTCTCTCTCTCGCTCTCTCTCTCTCTTTATATATATATACATACATATATATAACAAAAGAGGATGGGTTCCACGCATGAAAAAATATAGGAAAATGCATTGTTGTTGAAAATGCAACTACATTTCAAAAACACGTAAATGTTTAAAGTACATTTATTTACATATATACCAAACCAGTTTCAACAATATTTTTGGGTTTATCAATGATAAAACATAAAAATTATGAATTACAAAGAAAACATCGTTAAAAGTTTTGTTGTTGGCAAATAAAAATATTTCAATGTTGACAAATTGAAATGTTTCAATGTTGACAAATTAAAACGTTTCACTGTTGACAACTTAACATGTACAAAACAGATAAAAAATAGCATTAATGAACTTTGTACATTCAAACAAATTGATATACATTTTTAATATTATTGGCTGCTATGAACACTCAAACTTACACCTGTCCTCCTAATTCATAATTCTAAATTTATCAGTTTTGAACATGTTAATTTGTCAACATTGAATCTTTTAAAGATGTTAGATGTTTTTCTAATTCATAATTTTAAGCTTTAACCTTTGATAAACAAAAAATATTGTTGAAACAAGTTTGGTATGTATATAAATATATGTATTTTAAACATTGACGAATTAAATAAGGATATGAATCCTTTTTTAATTTGTCATGGAGTTATAGAGACCATAATAGTTGTACCTGTAGAGATAAAAACCAATGAAAATTTTATGGAAGATGTAACGTTAGTGACGTAGTATATAAATGTGTGGTTTCGGTAAAAGGAGATGGGAACGAAAATAGTGGAATAAAAATACAGATATTGAAAAATACCCAGATAGAATGTACATGGATTCGATATCGAAAAATTAAACAGTGAATGGCACAGCATTGAATTCATGTAATAATAAGAAACTTAAGGATTCTACAGGACTAAGTAAATACGTTTGGAGTTTAAAAATGAAAGAAATTGATTATGAATTAAAGTGGGAGATAATATGTAAAGCTAAATCTTATACGATAGGAAATAGGTCATGGCTATAATGTACCCCTGAATTCATGGTGATATTATGGTATAAAACTGAGCTTCTTAATGGCCAGGATGACCGGAAAATTAAATTTAAACATAGAATAAAATGCCTTATTAATAACGCATAACCCTTAATTTTAGCGTACGTATTGTTAATTCTATAATTCTATAATTATTTGATATGTAAAAAAAAAGTTAGTATTAGATGGGGGGTGAATAATAACCATTGAATGATTAAATGGGCGGAATAATACGGAATTATACGAAATAAAAAGAAATAACGTAATATTCCCATGATGCATTTTGAAGTTTCGTGAACCATGTTTTACTATTTAGACAATATGTTAATTAAATAATTGTTTAAAGTAGCAGGAAATAGGGCATGAGTACTTCGCTGGACTTAGCAATGTCAGGCCAAAATTAAGACGTTGTAGGATAATGGAGCTATCGATGAATTTGCATATATTCTTTACTTTACCATCAAGTTATCTTTATTTTATTTTATTTTATTTTACTTTGTAATTTTTTTTAAATGTTACCATTCGTATCAGTAGAAATTTTGCAGTTCGTATTGGAACTATAGCTCTTTTATTTGAAAGTATCTTTTCGTCATTGCCTATATGTTTATTAACTTTTATTCGTGTATATTTCCCTTGCCATCCCGTTTATTTTTATTTTTATTTTTATTCGTATTTATTTTTATTCGTATATATTTTTTCTCCCTATTCCTTTCATTTTTATTCATATTTTTTATATATTATTAACATAGTATTTGTAAATTTAAGTTTATTTGGAACACTATATGTTACAAACATATTTTTTTGTAAATTTTCGTTTTTTTAATTTTTATTCCTTACTTTATTCGTGTAACTTTTCTTTCTGTAACTTTTTATCTTTATTTGAATTTTTGTCTGAATTATTTCTTGTATTGTAGAGTCCAGCGAAACTAATTTACACATACCTAATTTAAACATACCTATTTTACATATACTTAAGGGTTTTAATAAGTTAAAATATAGTTTATTGTATTGGTCGTTGATAAAGTTATATAACGGCCTGATGATTGGGGTGGCATCTTGAGAGGGGTTCCTGGGAAATACGGAGGGAAATACGGAGTGGTTTAGGAACCCGAGGATGTACCTCATGAAATACGTGTTGCCAAGTAATAAAACAGTAGGTATTTAAAATAAAAATAAAAATTCTTTTTATTTGGTGAGATGTAGGGGGTCAACCATCTCTAAATTAAAATATATTTCTTCATGAGAATAATTTGAACCTCTGTTATGACGGAATTTTTATTCCCTAAAAAATAATATATATATATGTATATATATATATATATATATATATATATATATATAATATATATATATATATATATATACATATATATATACATTTTCATATATATCAAATAAAATCAAAAAGAGAACACAAAGAATGTCGCGGTACACGTGTTTCAAGTTTTGTAAACGACCTATTCTTACATCAGTGTATTTGGAAGTGGTCTAACGATTGGGACCTGTGTCTGAACGTGTCAAAATGCTGTCATCTGCCTGTCGGCTCTACTCCTGCAACTCAACTTGATATCGAGCCGGGTCGTCTGCTGCTGGAGAGGACCGATCAGGTAAAGGACCTGGGTATCTTGGTGGATTCCTCCTTTTCGCCTTCGGCCCAGTGCGTCCATGCTGCCAACAAAGCACGCGGAATTCTGTTCTTGATTCGACGGTCATTCGGAATGCTCACAGCAGCCATATTCCTACCACTCTATGTCACGCTGGTGAGACCCATATTGGAGTATGGGATTCAAGCCTCTTCTCCTTATCTCCTCAAAGACATACAGCATCTCGAAAGCGTCCAGAAGCTGGCTACCCGCATGGGTCATGGTCTCAAAAATTTGTCCTACGAAGAAAGGCTGAGGACGCTCGACCTTTATTCTCTTGAAAAACGCCGCCGCCGTGGTGATCTCATTCTCGCCCACAACATCATAAGCGGAAAGTGTAACCTCTCGAAAGAGCTGTTCTTCACTCCTGCACCAGAGCGTCGGCTGCGGGGTCATTCCGAAAAGCTCTACCTGCGACGATTTCATCTCAATCGAAGGAGAGGAGCTTTCTCCGTCCGGGTTGCGGAACCGTGGAACAAGCTGCCAGACGAGATGGTGAAGATACCGACGACCGCTTTGTTCAAAGCCTCCCTGGACCTCAAGTGGCCTGAACACTTTACATGAACACCACCCTGTACTTAACTCCATGTCCCCCTACATGGCCTTGCTATTTGCTTTTGAGCCAAATTAACTAACTAACTAACTAACATATAAAGGATTGTTTAAAGCTCTCTTCAGTCGCATGCATTGTTATTCCAAAGAGTTACATCACACTATGAAAAATATGAAATGTACATGTAGTATTTATATATAGTAATAGGAATATCATATCTCCCTGATAAAGTGTATTTGTAAAATTTCACAACCAAATAGGTTGTACTTGTGTATGTACGTGTATATGCATTCATATGTATGTATGTATGCATATATGTATATATATATATATATATATATATGGGGGACATACGAGGGTGCATATGTATAGGTATATATGTATGTGTATGTGTGTGTGCATCTATACATGTGTATCTGTATATATATATATATATATATATAATATATATATATATATAATATATATATATATATATGTAGGTGTGTGTATGTGAATGTATATATATATATATTATATATATATATATATATATATATCAAGTGTTCACCCTAAATTTACAGTACCTACATTTTCATATATATATATATGTGTATTTGTATGTATATGTATGGAATAACAATGCATGCGGCTGAAGAGACTTGAAACCATCCTTTATATAATACACTGATGTAAGAATAGGTTGTTTATAAAGCTTGAACCACGTGTGCCGCGACTCCTCTGTTTTCTGTTTTCGATTTTATTTGATATATGCCCTCTCACCTCTGCCACTAGCTGGCGTATACAGGTGCTTACACTTATCAAGTGTTCACCCTAAATTTACATTACCTACATTTTCATATATATATATATGTGTATTTGTATGTATATGTATGGAATAACAATGCATGCGGCTGAAGAGACTTGAAACCATCCTTTATATCTATTATACACTGATGTAAGAATAGGTTGTTTATAAAGCTTGAACCACATGTGCCGCGACTCCTCTGTTTTCTGTTTTCGATTTTATTTGATATATGCCCTCTCACCTCTGCCACTAGCTGGCGTATACAGGTGCTTACACTTATCAAGTGTTCACCCTAAATTTACATTACCTACATTTTCATATATATATATATATGTGTGTGTGTGTGTGTGTGTGTGTTTGTGTGTGTGTGTGTATCTGTGTGTGTGTGTAAATGACATTGATGCCTTATTATTTTCAAATACTGAACACCTTTACAAACAGTGGTCAGTGCGAATTATATTCGAAGAACTGTCAAATTACGGTGAAATAAATAATTAATTAGATTCTTTATTTGCTGCAATGAATAGATTTAGAGTTGTTTAGTTTTTGAAAACTGACAATCTTCGTGAACAAAGATTTAAAAAAAAAATTGTTTTCACTGATGATTGTTCCCAGTGGCATGTGGGATATGTACACAATACTAATATTTGTTTGTTCCAAGGGAAGTAATTATCTTATATCATGAAATGCTGCTCCGACATAAATGTTTTCATTGCACTAATCATATTTTCACCTGCTCTGAAAAGTGAATGACGTGAAATTTAAGTTAAAACATGGAATGTATATAATATGCTAACAAAATATTTTTGGCTACATATCCGGTCTTCCGCTTCGTGTCAAAGGTTGTTGCTCTCTTAAGGTTCACATCATCAGAATACCTGGCTATAATTTATAGTTTGCGCTTCAATGAAGACGGAATACGATATATCATACTCTTGTAGTTGATAAAGTAATTTAAAGTGACTTCCTAGAAACCCATTCAGTAAGATTTACTAATTCCACACAGATTTATGACAAGTAGGCAATATTGAATTTAAAGATATATAAACCATCGTAGCATTTATTTCTCCATCAGTTTATTCATTTTCAAAATCCTCAAGTATTTACAGCCGTCTCTTCTATCTGCTTCCCTACCTCTCCAAGTGGAATCGATAGCCCGTCCATACATTTGATTTTACCTCTCTTCAAGAGTAACACACCACACTTTCTCAGTCCAAATTTATTCTGATATAAGCACTAAAAGTATACACCGTATGAACTGATTTGGGCTTCCTCTTTACCATAAAGTTTGAGGTCATCCATCAATAACAAATGGTTGACATTTTGTTGGCGGCTTTTGAATACATACCCAGCATTTGCTTTCCTGAAAATCGGTGTTAGTTGTATGAAGCACAGTAAAAATATCAGTGGGAAGAGGCAGTCCCAACGGAAGATGCCCCACCTAATTTCTACTGTCCCTAAATTTCTTTCGTATGCTGTCATGTCCGTCCTCCAGTTCACCATACTTTTGCCAAGCAATCGCTCAAATAGGTCCATACATTCCATCATACAAGTGTGTGGAATCATATCGTACACCTTACGATAGTCGATCCATGACATGGCTGTTAGTTTCCCTCTTCTTGCAGTCTCTAAGTACAGTTTTGTCTATCAGTTGATAGACCTCTGTAGTTAGGCCTGAAATACTTCTGCTCATGTTGCAGGACTCCGTTTTCTCCTAGATGTTCATACATTGACTCTGCGAGCATTCCAGTCAATAATTTCCACAAACAGGATATCGGCCTGTATTTGTCTACCCTATTGCCTTTTGCAGTGTTTTTTCTAGCACAGCACTGTCCTACCCAATGTCAACCACGCTTGGTTGGCATTTAACAAGGTGCTGAGTTGCGCAGCTATTCGTGCATGACATTCACCAAATCATTTGATCCAGTAGCCTTGAACTCCATCCAGTCTCGGGGACTTTCAGTTTCTCACATTTTTGCTGATGTCCACATCCCTAACTTAAATTACTAGCTCTGTCTGTTTGCGACAGACTACTGTTTGTTTCAGTTCTTGAAACTATTCAACATCCTTCTTGTGTTCCTTGTTTTTGCTCCAGATATCACTCCAAAACATCTGACTTTCATTGTTATGCATTATCTACTTTTCATATGTACACTCTCCATTTATTTCTTTATAGAATCTATTCTGATCTACCCTGAATAACCTATTCTGGTGGTGACCCTTCATTTTTGGTCGAATCTTACCATCTTTGCTTTCTTCGTAACAAGGCGATTTTTCAGTTCCTCCATTACTAATTTTAGGGCCTTTCTGTCAATATTATACTTCTTTTCAGAGCCCTGTATTTTTGTTCGCTTTTAAGCTCCCCTTTCTCTTTTCGGCCTAAGTCAGAAATTTCCTTCGAGAGTATACCTAACCCTACTTGTCTTCTTTTCCACCATGGATCTGTCAATCCCATTATATTTATTTTTCTTGTGAACAACATCCGCATTTTCTGGTACAACAATACTTGCTGCCTTGATCAAAATTTTGTTTCTGTGATGGTGTTTGTTCTGATGTATTTCAGAATGACGTTGACATTTTCGTTTCTTGGCTCAATTTCCACCGATCAACTTTTTAAAGTTTGCAAATAATGTCGCTATCGTTCTCTTAATTAAATGCCTTTATTTTGTCGTAGATTGCCTTTTGTTCATCTCTCATATCACCATTAGATTTATTGTCTTCTTTCGGATCAGCTCCTACCTGTGCTATGAGGTTACTTCTATTAGAACTACATTTTCATCGTTTTCTCTGCTGGTATTTTCCATGACCTGTCTTTGATAGCTTCAAGCTCTAATTCAGTGAACCAATGATTTTTTCTTATTGTTCTAGCTTGATCACATTGTCTCTGTTCCGTGAGTTGAAACGATACCTTTTCTCTCCAATGGTCATACAGACGTTTTCGGTAATAACTGATTGAGCACCATTTTCATGCACCAGGTTGCTCAAGTAGTAACAATCCATGACCACATCATTAATTTGTTTCCTGAATCTATGCCGTATTTGGTGGTCGTTTTCTGGATATCGACAGGTTTGAGCCGGACCAGAATAAATATCTGAGCCTGCCGGGTACAATACTATTACCATGAATGTCTTCAGTTTCATTACCACCGTTATTCACAATATTTTTCCCATTGTCACTCATATGATGTAACAATTATCATGTTGTGCAATTACCAGTGCTTTTATTTTGACACCATCACTAGATGTGTCATTAATCAGGACATGGAGATGATCCTCTCGCTTCCTTTCATTATCATATTTTCTATTATCTCTGATATCACTGATATTATTGATCTTATTCTTTTTATTCTTGTTATATTAACAGAGTTTACACAGGTGGGTGTCAGATTCCTGTGCTATCAGAATAGTTGTAGTTGTAGTATGAACAGATGCAGCATATTACCATTATATTCATTTTTAACATTATTACCATCACCACCACTGCTACAATTATTACCATTATTACTATTTATACTTATTATTATGAGATTTTCTTAAATGTTGTTTATTTTCAACTTTTGTCTTGGAATTGAGTTAATCATAAATACGTATTTACTGGATGAAACAGTTGGGAGAAAACTAGTATCTTGGTGAATAGATCAAATTCTACAGGTATATAAATAGATTCGGCAGATGATGGGGATGTCAGCTACAGAGTCAAAAGAATATGCACACCCTTAGTGTCAGCAGAGGTCAAATGTGTGTACTACTACGATCGACCACTAACAGTGCTGCACTTGGCTTTGACAAGAAGTAATTCAACTTGCTCTATATGTAATTACTGGTTGAACAAAATTGATAATAATTACGTATATATATATATATATATATATATATACGTGGTTGAATTTTCGAATTTCTGACTTCAATTGTGTTGTTACATTATAAGTTATGCATACATATTTCGGTAGTCAGGGATATGTTTCATACAAAATATAATATATTGAAATATTAAAGATTTCTTGAGATGTTTCTTTGTATTTTGAGTTGGAGTAGTCAGTCGTATACTTGCAATGCAAAGGATGTTTCCATTTTCGAATACCCAGGGAGAAAGGAAAATAATGAAATGGAAGAAAAACATTAACAGAAAATTGGAGAAATTTAAAGTTTTGATATTTACCAGAGATAATCTTTTGTCTGTCCGACCAGAGAAAATTGTAGTGTTCTTGGAATAAAGAGGATGTTTACATTTTCTAATACACCGGTGGAGTAGAAAGGATAGTTATTCACAGAAGTTGTAGATATTAAAGTTTTTTTTTTTTGAAAGCTGGTCGTTTGTGTTCGAAAGCTGTAGATATGTAAGGTTCCTAACTTATTTTAAGGGATTCTATATGTAAGAGATGCAGAGTTATGTACATTTGTCCTCATTTTGATTGATGTTAACACAATGTTTCGGCTGATATATAATCCAGCCGTCGTCAGGTGTATTGGGAAAATTTCGAACCTGACTTCTCAAACCTAATGCATTTTTCGATGTTATTATTATAATTATCATTGTTATTATTATTATTATTATTATTATTATTATTATTATTATTATTATTATTATTATTATTATTATTATTCATGTCATTGCCTGGAATCGCACTCGGAATATTGGGTTTAGTAGCGGAATCCTGGGGCATATGGCGTTGTGGTTAAGAGCGCGGGCTACTAATCTTAGGATTCCGAGTTCGATTCCGGGCAGTGACCATAATAATAATAATAAGAAGAAGAAGAAGAAGAAGAAGAAGAAGAAGAAGAAGAAGAAGAAGAAGAAGAAGAAGAGAAGAAGAAGAAGAAGAAGAAGAAAAACAACAACAACAACAACAACAACAGCAATAAGGATAATAATAATGATAATAATAATAACATCGAAAAGTACCTTAAGAGTGAGAACCCGGGTTCGAAATTTCCCCAAGACACCAGATGAAGCCTGGAGGGTATATCACCCGAAACGTTCTGTTATCAACAAGTGAGGACAAATACCCGTCAAATGTAAATAATGTAAATTTATTTTGAGTGAGATTTTAAATATTCGCAGGGAATTGTAGATATTCTAGTCTTTGGGAACAGGAGGAAGAGACGTTATTGTTGAATTTTTGAATTTCTGAATTTCTTTTTCTTTTGGAATTTTTCGTTTCTTTTTAAACGATTTGCTGTGGTTTATAGTTTTTGTCGTTGTGCAGTATGTATATATTAGCAGGTTCTTAACTCCTTAATTTTTTTTTGTTGTTTTTTTCATACATTTAATTGTGTTGTTACAATTATAGGCATGTTTACATATTCAGGTAGTCATGTAAGAAATAAAGGTCAACTGTTCACAGAAAATTGGAGATATTAAAGATTCTAACTTCTTTTTAGTGATGTTCGTTTGTATATCCGTTCAGAGAAGACTGTAGTGTTTTTGCAATACAAAGAATGTTTACATTTTCGAATACTCAGGGAGAAAGGAAAGGAAAGACAAGGAAGGTAAGATTTTTAACAGAAAATTGTAGATATTAATGTTTCAAAATTTACTGGAGATAATCTTCTGTCTGTCAGAACAGAGAAAACTGTAGTGTTCTTGGAACAAAGAGGATGTTTACATTTTCGAATTCTCAGTGAGAGAGGAAATGATAAGTATTCACAGAAGTTTTAGATATTAAGGTTTTAAAGCTGATCGTTTACGTGTTCGAAAACTGTAGATATGCCTCTTAAATTATTTTGAGGGAAATTCAAAATACTCACGGGAAATTGTAGATATTCCAGACTGTGCGAGTTATTTTTTAGTTGTCCTGCTGGATTTGTAGTAGTGTTCCCGCATCTCCAGATGCTGACTCGTCAGAGCAGCGAAGAACACGTTGTGGACATGACAGCGGCTGGATGTATTATTATTATTATTATTATTATTATTATTATTATTATTATTATTATTATTATATTATTATTATTATTATTTTATTATTATTATCTTTATTATTATTATTATTATTTGCACAGCTTCTAACGCTGGAGCTGTACTACAGCGTCAGCTGTTCATTACCAGTGAACTAAGATAACACTTATTTTTCGAGCACTTTCAGGAGTATTCGAGCACTTCCCAGCAGTACTTTTTCTGCAAGTGCTCCACCCTTATTGTAGCCCCGATTTATTCCACTTACTTTCGCGATTTTCGCTCACTCTTCCCAGACCCTCGACAATTATTGGTACTTCTATAACCTTTTTCATCAACCACAGCTGCTTAACTTCCTAGGCTAACCTGTCATATCTCTCGACTTTTCTTTCTGCCTTATCACATGCATTGTTGTCAGGTGGGAATGCTATGATGCAGTGAGTTTGTTTCTTTCTCAATTAATACTATATCCGGCTTCCTACTCCCTATCTCTTTGGACGCACTGAATCATAAAATCCCACCGGATTTTGCATTCCTATTTTCGACGATGCCTTCAGGTTTGTGATCGTACCAATTTTTGTTTGCAAATCCATATTTGTTGCAAAGTTTCCATAATGTCGCGGCATCTCACATATTCCTTCTGGACTAGTGGTGTACATTGGCTGGTAATATGCCATGGGGTTTCACCGTTTTGTCCACAGATTCTGAACTTTTCACTTGCTGCTGTTTTGTCTACCTTGTATTTCATGTAGTTTGTTCTTAGTGCTTCCTCTTGGGCAGCACAGATTAGAACATCTTTTCCGGTTTCAAATCACTTTTAGTCATCCACAGCCATCCTTTTTCTCTGTTAGTCTTATCTCCAACAACCCTATGAAATTGACCATCTATTCGTTTCTTTACCCACCTATTTTCAGTTTCATTCGTTTTCAATTTCTTGTAGAGTGCCTTTTCTTTGCAATCTTTCATCCTATACAAGCCTAGCCTTGTTACTTAGCAGTTCTGTGGAATTTTGTACATACCATGCTATGTTCTTTTCTTCTGCTCTAATGCTGTGTTCGCATCTTATTAGCCCTCTTCTCTTCTTTTTCTTGGGCATACAGTCTGTCTGTGTCACTTTGGGGTGGAGTGACCCATATCTAGTTAGCAACTTCTTTGTTTTCTGTTTGAGCTGTTCATTTCGTCTATTGTCCATGCGATTTTCCCTGCTCCGTATCTAAGAAATGAAACTACCCAGGTGTTGATAGCTCCGATCTTATTCCATCCATTAAATTTCGACTTGAGTATCAGTCTCGGTCTGCACAAGTACTCCACCTTAAATTTTTCTTTCATTACCTTCTCCATCAATTTATCCATTTCCAAAATACCCAAGTACTTATTACAGGTCTCTTCTATCTGCTTCATAAGCTCACCCGACGGTATCGTTTGCCCGTCCATACATTTTATTTTGCCTCTCTTCAAGTCAAACATGCCAAGCTTTCTCAGTCCGAACTCTATTCTGATATCAGAACTGAATGTATGCCCCGTATCAACGATGAAACTGGCTTGGGCTGCATCTTTACCATAGAGTTTGAAAACTAACCAGCTTTTGCTTTCCTCAGAGTCACTTTTAGTGGTATCAAGCACACTACAAAGATCAGTGGGGCCAGCCACTCACCTTGGAAGATGCCTCTCCTAATTTCTATTGTCCCTAAACTTCTTCCGTATGCTGTCATGTCCGTCCTCCAATTCGCCATATTTTTGCAAGCAATCGCTCAACATTCGAAGCAATACCAAATAGGTTAATACACTCCATAATCGAAGAGTGTGGGATCACATCGTACTCCTCACGATAGTTGATACATGACATTGGTAAGTTACTTTTCCTCCTCTTGCAGTCTCTATGTACAGTTTAGTCTATTATTATTATTATTATTATTATTATTATTATTATTATTATTATTATTATTATTATTATTATTATTAATATTATCATTATTGTTATTATTATTATTATTATTATTATTATTATTATTATTATTATTATTATTATTATTATTATTATTCAGTAGTTTTATTTTTATAGCGTGCTTTCACTTCACTACCGAGCGCAGCTCTGTGTGCCTTGGGTATGTGCTGTGATTTGTTGTGATGCTGTGATGGTTATTGTATGGAAAGTGTTCTGCGTAGGATGTGTGCAGTGCCTAGTAGTGCAATTTTCTGTATGTATATGTGTTTGTAAGTCCTGGTGTTTTTGTTATGTATTTGTCTGAATATTTTTTTATCAGCCTAATGCACATACTATGATAGGAATTGTTTCTGTTTTCAGGTTCCACATTCTAGTTACCTCTATTTCCAGGTCTTTGTATTTTGAGAGTTTCTCCTGTCATCTGCCGGTATTGATACATCAATTAGAAAGCATTTTTTTTCTTCATGATCTCTGACAACTATATCTTATTATTATTATTATATTATTATTATTATTTATTATTATTATTATTATTATTATTATTATATTATTATTATTATTATTATTATTATTATTATTATTATTATTATTATTATTATTATTATATTATTATCATTATTATTATGAATATTATTAATGTGGTTGCTATTACGAATTTGTCTATAAATTACGCACGATTTACATCC
>NC_042997.1:5287563-5295063 GCF_006345805.1 Octopus sinensis | reverse complement strand
GTGGCAAAGTAATTTATTTTACTAAGCCCTAATTATATAATGTAATATTTTGAATTCGCCTTAAATGGTCCTTTTACATACTGAACACTTGGTGAAATTGATTAATTAATTAATTTTACCCTCAATTGTTGATATATATATATATATATATATGTACAAACATATATATATATATATATATATATATATATATATATATATATATATATATATATATATATATATATAAACATATACATATACATATAAAGTTAATCCAAACATGAAAGCACGAAAAAACACAACAACGGGAGGACGTGGAACAAATATAGTATTATTGGATGCTCAGGAAAGAAGGAAAGAAGGAGGGTTTAACGTTTCGAGAGGAGCTCTTCGTCGGAAACATAGGAGAAGGAAAGATCCAGAGAAGGGAAGACAGAGGAAAAAAATCGCCAACGGTACACACGCGGTCATGTATATATATATATATATAGAGAGAGAGATATAGATTTTTTTTGCTTGTTTCAGCTTAGAGCTGCGGCCATGCTGATGCACCGCCGTTTTGTGCTACACTGTTATTACAAAGAACCTCCTCTAACATGTGGCACTTGGTGAAGAATGACGTTTGACATAGCTACTCTCATTTGCACCTCTTGCCGTGAGGTAGGTTCATCTGGGACTCTCGACAGGAAGATGTCCAGCTTTGATTTAAAAACTGCTACATCTACTTTGTGCAAGTTCCTCAGACTCTTTGGGAGAATATTAAAAAGCTGTGGTCCCTTGAAACCCAGGCTGTTGCAGAAGCTGGTCTTGAAGCGTGATGGCATTGCTGGGATCTTTGGCACTATGCTGTGTCGCCCCGTTCTAGCATTGGTGTATCTTACAATGCCAAAATTTGGCTCAATTCCTTCCAGACATATATTACTGCATACCTCTCCCGTCTTCTCTCTAGGGAGTAGAGTCTTAGCTGTTTCAACCTTTCCCAGTAGCTGAGCTGTTGCAAAGAGACGATTTTTTTTGTGAATCTTCTCTGGATTGTTTCAGGTTCCGCTGTTAAATTTTCACTGGTGGGTGACCATAGCTGTGAGCAGTAATCCAGGCGGCTTAGGACGAATGTCCGCCAGAGGACCATCATGGTTTCCTTATCTCTGGTTCTGAATGTTCTTAGGATCCAGCCAGCCAGTCATCTGTGATTTAATTTCCCTGTGGACCGGTGTATCCTGTAAGTTTAATATTCAGTTTTGGATGCTGGTAGCGCAGGGCCTGGAATTGTTCAGCATTAAACTGCATATTATTATCCTCAGCCCATCTGTAGATTGAGTCCAACTCCTGCTGCAGGTGTGCAGCATCACTGGGGTTATGTATTTTCTGCGAGACTTTCGTATCGTCTTCATAGATTGCCAGAGTGGCTATCCGGGCATTTGAGGGCATATCTCAGAGGGCCACTAGAAAAAGCAGTGGTCCCAAGACAGTGCCCTGTGGAACACCACTCACTATTTGTGTGTTCATAGAGGCGGTTCCATTAACCACTACTGCCTGACTCCTATCTTTCAGAAAGCCATGTAACCACAATCCAATTTTTCCAACAATGCCGAGGTCACGCATTTTGTGGCATATCATACCATGATCCACCTTGTCAAAAGCTTTTGCAAAATCAAGTTAGATTACGTCCACATTTGATTTCTTGAGTAACTGCCTCAACACCCAGTCATAATGTTGTAAGAGCTGGGTCAGGCAGCTCCTACCTGGTCGAAAACCATGCTGGGTATCACTCAGCATGTTATTTTCCTCAAGGAATGCGATTAGTTTCTTTCTGACTATCCGTTCCATGACTTTGGCATCTGCTCTACTTCCCCTTTTATGTATTGGGCATATTATTCCCTCCTTCAGCTTGCTTGGCAGTTTGCCATTCGCAAGAAAGCTCTGGAAGAGAATCTTGAGGGGTTTTGCCAGGGCATGCTTACACGCTTTGAGGAGGATTGCTGGGAAACCATCTGGACCAGTAGTTGAGTTTGTGTCCATTTCATCTATGGCTAGTAGGACGTCTTCTTCGCTAATGTCAATACATTCTATTGTAACCACCACGCTGGTTATAGGTGAAGCGGCAAAGAAGTCCACTGGTTCGTTCACTTGTCTGTGTTCCAACGGGGTAGTAAAGACACTTTTGAACTGGTCATTCAGCATCTCACTGATCTTAGTTGGACTGTCTGTGAGGGATCCATCCTTTTGGGTGAGGGATCCTATCTTGTAGTGTACTGAGACTGTTTCGTTCGCGTAATGAAAGAAGACCTTTAGGTTTGATTTAATGTTTTTTATAACCCAGGCTTCTTTGTCTGCTTTTTCCCTCACATAGGTTTGTTGCAGCCTTTTTTCGATGTCCATCAGTGTTGTTTTTAGGCGGGACATTTTGCTACTTTTGGGATGTTGGTTGAGACGATTTACGACCTTCGTCCGTCGTCTCATGAGCATCGTCCTGTCTCTTGGAATCTTGCTCCTATTTATTTTGGCCTTGTGCTCTGGGACATATTTCTGGCATACGGCTTGCACAGAACACATGAAACATTATAGTTTCATGTCAATGTCTGGTGGGAGAGACATTCCGTCAAGTCCTCTCTGAGGATCGCTTTTTGGATCGATTTCCAATCTGCTTTGTGGAAGTTCAGATTGGAGAAATTTTGGGTGATTCCTTTAGGCTGTATATCTCTGGTTACTTTTGGCCCAAACATAGACAGCTCTATTATATTGTGATCCAAAACTAATGTCGGTGTCACTTTCACACCATCAATGATGTCCATATTGTTCGTGAAGCAAAGATCCAGAATGTTATTTGCTCTAGTTAGTTTGAGTACAAATTGCTCCACGAATAAGATTTTGGTGAGATTGAGCAGGGGCTCCACTGTACATGCTTGCAATGATTCATTCGTGAGAGTATGAGACCTTCAGGCCATTTGACATTGGGGAAGTTGAAATCACCCATAAGAAATATGGTCACTTGGTGTTCCATATTCATGAGGATTTCTTTAATTCTTGTGAGGCAATCTTCAAACTTGCCTATGTGATTTGGGGAATCCGGTGGGCTATAGGTATTGCAAATGACTATATTATGTTGTCTTATGTATACAATTAGAATGTCACATACCGAATTTGAGTATGTCATTAGGACCTAGGGTGTGAGGTCATCTTGGATGTATACAGCAACTCCACCATGGGTCTTTTTCCCTTCTGGCTGTTCGCAGTATGGCATAGTTTGGTATGTGTACTTCTGCGTCTTCTATATCAGGGCTGAGGTGAGTTTCCACGAGTACTATGCATAGGGCTTGACTGCATGCAGTAAGATCTCTCAGGAAATAAATTTTGTTTCTACTTTGATGCAACAGGCCCCCAATATTTAGTAAATATTTATATATATACATACATACATACATAAGTATACATATATATACATATATATACATATATATATATAATGTGTGATTTTGTGTATGTACACATATGTATATATATATATATTATATATATATATATATATGTGTGTGTGTGTGTGTGTGTGTTGTGTGTGTGCGTATGCATGTATATGTCTGTATGTACGTACGTATGCATGTATGTATATGTGATATTTACATATACAAATATGTAAAAATATTCCTATTTTCATGCTGAGCGTGCAACATCAGACCCATCATATCAGAATCTTTGTATTAACGTTCTCTTTATCTCTCCTGTTCTACAAAATACATGCTACAAATATTAGGGCCTTGATGCTTATAAAGATGAAGGTAGTGGGAATAAAACAGAATGTACCGAGAATAAGAGATTAATAAAATTGGCAGACGGAACTCTATATTTCCAACATGATATCTTAAACTGCACTTGCCTTTACGTATGCGGGTATGATTATTTAGGATATTTCGCTTGTATTTAGTAGGAATCCACTACATAGACATCGTCATCTGCAAAGTACTGACAATGAATGAAAATCTCTATAGAAAGAACGATATGGAGAGTGTCTACTGAAGAATAGCTGTTGGAGTTAGAGGTATGAAACCAGAAACTGAGAGCACAATACAAGGAGCACAAAACCAAAATTTGGCCAACCGTAGGTGTGAGCGAGCAACAGTCCCCTCTGTGTCGAATCTTTAACGGAGCTGACGAAACCACTGTGAAAATTGCGAACGAATGCTTTGTCCAAAACCAATATAAGTTGTGGCGACACCATGAGGAAGCAAATTGCTACGTTGCAAAGTGTGTGAAAATTGTGGGCTCTAGAGGAGCAAGACTTGCTAGTAGCCGAAACTGCAGATTCCTGAACAATCAAAATAGACCAGGTAATGTGAAGGAAATTGGAATACAAAGCCAAGTTGGGCTTTTGCAATAAGTTTGCCTCCTTGGCACGGCCAGAATTGTTAAGAAAGTGTTAGATAGTTCAAATGAATACGTAACATGTTACTGTATGCAACATGTTGCAAATTTGCTACTTACGCAAGACTCCAGAAGTTCCAAAAACATCCGAATTAAAAGAATAATAATTAGGGTTATAATATATGACGAAGAGCAACAAATAAACACTATAAAAACCAAGACGGTATAAATATCACAATAAAAATTATTTCTGATGCAAACACTAAAGAAGAGATATATGTGGATTTATATATTTCTATTGTTTTTCTTCAACACAGAGTACTTCTTGCCGTCTAATTCTATCGTACTGAGCAATAGATCATAGTAGAAGAACACATTGTTGAGGTATCCATCTCAAGAGAGGAGAAATATCACATAACTACATAAGTATTTCTGATAGGGACACACGCGAATTTCAGAACAATCAAAGGTCATCTGGGACTGAGAAATTTGGTACGGTGTTGTGGAACGAATCTATGTTCCGGCCTACTAAAGAACAATGTGTATACACACACACACACACGTATGCACGCACACACACACACACACAACACACACACACACACCACACACACACACACACACACACACACCACACACACACACACACACACACACACACACACACACACACACACACACACACACACATACACACACACACACACACACACACACACACACACACATATATATATATATATATATATATATATATGTATATATACATTGGTGAAACTTATGTTCTCTATAATTGATGTTGCGAGCATGTGACATTGAAGTTAAAAATATTAAAGTGAATTACTCTCAATAATTAATTCATATATATCAAAATATTGTTAGAGATAGAAACACCCACAATTTCATCAACTCGAAACGATATTAACTCAACCCAACCATAAAACGTTAAATAATATACTTACTATTTATATTCATAATCCCAAAAATGTGCATATTACAGACCACACGCGTTTCATGAGGTTACGTATGGTATTGTTAAGACACAAAGTCACATTCCAAAGCTCATTATGTATACGCACTCCCAAAAGTCAGGTCTACTTTCCCCACATTTATAAATATAACTATTCCTTATATATTACTATGCTTGTCAAAATAAGTATATAAGTATAAATAAGTAAATAAATATCTTCATAAACTTGATAAATTTAAAACAAAAATTTAAGGAATGAAAACGGATATGAAGTACGATAAAAAATTATGAATGAGAAAATGAAAACATTTCGAATGAAAGAAATACGAATGAACAAAAATGTGAATAAGTCGGATAAAAATACGACTAAAAAATATGAATAAAAGTATAAACATTTAATAAAGCGATTTAAAAAAGGAATCAAAATACGACTAATTAAATACGAATGAAAAAAATGAAAAAAATATACGAATGAAAAACATGTGAATAAGTCCACATAAAATTACGACTAAAAAATATGAATAAAAGTAGGAAAAATGTAAAAAGAAATATAAAAAAATAAAGATATAATGTAAATAGTAATAACATTATGAACAAATCGTTTTTCAAGTTACTCCCGCCAATACTAAAATATGTCTCCATCTTGTCAAAACCGTTCAATCTATTCTAAAAAATTCCGATTTTGAGTTGAATCTACTTTATATTAGAAGGTTCATAGAACGTATTTATATCTTAATATACTTGCTGTGTATTAATGGTACGGTATAAAACTGCCCAATAATTCCCACAGTACAGTCAAGGGAACCGGAAATAAGTGCATTATGGAACAGTCTATTTTACCTCCATTTCTTTTATTCTACCTACCTGTCTCACGATCGATCATCGATATTCCAGTAGTAATGTCTATCCGAGGGTCCATTTCCCCCTGTAACCGTCTACTTAGAATAGTCTCTTCTTCAGTTTTCTATCGCCGTTGGCATTCACTACTTTTCTTTCCTTTATTTTAGTAATCACATATACATATATATACACACTTTTATATTTGAAAGTTTTAAAATTTTCTTCGAGATGTCCGTTTGTCTATCCATTTGAAGAATACAGTAGTGTGTTTGCAATGAAAGGAATGTTTATATTTTCCAATACTTAGAGAGAAAGGAATGAAAAGGAATGTAAAATTGTTACAGAGAATTGTAGATATAAAAGTTTTAAAATTTACTGGAGATGATCTTTTGTCTGTCCGAACAGAGAAAACTGTAGTGTTCTTCGAATAAAACGATGTTTACTTTTCCAGGGACAAAGGAAAAGATAGGTATTCACAGAAGTTGTAGTTAAAGATTTTGAAGTTGATCGTTTATGTGTTCGAAAATTGTAGGTATGTATGTAAGCTTCTTAAATTAGTTTGAGGGAAATTCACAATACTCACAGGAAATTGTACACATTACAGTCTTTGAGAGTTATTTTTCAGTTGTCCTGCTGTGTTGTATATTATTATTGTTATTATTATTATTATTATTATTATTGTTGTTGTTGTTGTTGTTGGTGGTGGTGGTGGTGGTTTTGGTGTTGTAAGTAGGATTTGTTGGGTCTTCGTTATGGTCTAAAGTATTTCGTTCGATGCTGGGATTATGTGTATGTTGGGTGCCTGTGTATTGAGTATTGTTTCGGTGTATATTTTCATAGTAGAGAGAACGTTTTCTTCTATTAGAGACTGTTACAATATACTCTAATTTGGGCGGTGAACAGAAGGATAGCTTTCAAATAGATCTTTTTAATATAGAGTGATATTTTTGTTGACCAGGAAAGTTGGAGTCCAATATATTAAATGGGGATTTGACTATGTTCTTAACATTTAATGAGAAGAGAGGTGTATATCACAGAATTGACCGTCCGGCGCTTTTTTTTTTGCATGAGAATTGTACAATCTATATTTTTTATTATTAGAGGGCGGTTATAAGGTCCGTTATTGTTGGCAGTTTTCATATTGACCTAGTTTTGTATATGCGTGTGTGGGGGGCAGTTCTCATCTGTCTTAATCTGCGTTTTCTCAGGATTCTAGTATATTGCACATATATTCTATTATAATTATGATGGTTAGCGTGTCCTGGTGATATGACTTGAGATATATGTTCTTTGAGCATAGTATTAGAGATGTATTTTATTTTTTGAGAGAAGCCACTGGCTGTGAGCGCTTG
>NC_042997.1:5277563-5282563 GCF_006345805.1 Octopus sinensis | reverse complement strand
GAGCCTCCTCCTTCAGAAAACATCTAGACATTTGCCAGAACACCGAAAAAAGCATAACAGTCACAATTGAAGTCATTGAAAGAAATTTGGGTAATTTAAGAATTAAATAAGCAATACTAATACACAGACTAGGGCCCGAAATTAACAACAGCCTGGAGGCTTGTAATCAATATGTTATTTCGCTACACCTGGATGCGTGTAGGTTCATTTGTGATAACATGCTCACATATTGTTTATAAAAACAAACAAAAAAAGAAAATAAAATAAAAGAGAAAATGAAGAGCAAAAAGGAAGCTGCGTGTATAATACATAACTTAGAAGCAGCGCTACGGATGTACTAGCACACACGAGATTGAGACATAGCCGACCTCACGCACTTCTCATGAGGAATTCCAGAAGGAGCTTCGTGAGACTACTGCTAAGACGCTTCCAAAACAATAAAAAGAAAAGCCGTTGGAAAACCGATTGTAGCAGTGACTCCATCTAAAAATATCTGAAGAAGGAATTTTATTCCGAAATATCAGACTGAATTGCAACAGGTTTATAGCCCAATGTTTGTATTATAGTGTATGGTAGTACCATTCAAAACATTTGATCTCTCTCTCTCTCTTTCACTCTCTCTCTCTCTCTCTTTCACTCTCTCTCTCTCTTTCACTCTCTCTCTCTCTCTCTCTATATATATATATATATATATATGTATATATATATATATATATATAATATATATATATATATATATATATATTATATATATATATATAGATATATATATATATATATATATATATATATGTATGTATGGATATGTATATATATATGTATATATATAGATAGATAGATATAGATAGATAGAGAGATAGATAGATGCAAATGATATATTTCATTGTTTATGATAGACTTTTAGATATAGGTCCACCACTGTTATCAGCAGCATGCATACCATTATTTCACAGGCACACTAATACATAACTCACAGCAGTTTATTTAAACAGAATAAACCGTGTAATCTTAATAATTAAAAGTTTGTAGTAAGCTTTTCTCTTTTTAACAAATAAGTAGTTAACTAATACAATTGCAGCGTGGAAGGTGCTTATAAGCCATTTAAGAAACACACAAAACCGTTAGATTCACTTCAACATTTAAATTTAATTTGCCAAAATATTTTCGTCGCTTTGAGACCGAGACCTGTTCACTGAGAAAATTTCGTGCTGCATCTCAAATTTTGTCAGTGAACAGGTCGCGGTCCCAAAGCGACGAAAATATTTTCGCAAATTAAATTTAAATGTTGAAGTGAATCTAACGGTTTTGTGTGTTTCTTAAATGGCTTATAAACACCTTCTTCGCTGCAAAGCTTTCGTTCCAACACACGATCTCAGATCAAGTCACTCACTATGCAAGTACATCTCCGTAATAGTTGACAAATATTTAAGAGAAACATGTATATGCTTTTTGCTATCGATATTTATCCGCTAAAACATAATATATTGTTGCTCTCAACATAAAGGTTTACATTTCCAGAAAGCATATATTTTAAAGATTAATTATATATGGAAAATATTGAATTAAGTAGTACTGTCTATTGGAAGTGAGAACTATGTTATATATTTATCACTTTTAGATGCGGCAAAGTGAAATGAGGAGAATATCTCATGTAAATTTCACTATTCTGCCAGATATCTTAATGCATATCTTAGATCTTCACTGTAGCAGTCTATTTCATCGTAAACATTATGAATCCTCAAAGATTTTATCAGTTTCATATGGGTGAAGTCTATATAATATAGACTTCACCCAGATTTTCAGTTTCTGTAAACATGCTATATTTTATTCATATCATATTTCTTGGGGTTATTGTTTATATTTATTCACAGCTTCACTGAGAGCTGCGCGGCTTCAACCAAAGTCTGCTATTTTCAGACATATTAGAAATTAGATTCAGTCGGTAGCCAATCAATTATTAAATCCTTTCACTTCCATAATATATGATCGCATCTATAAAATATACTTTTCGCCGGTTTATTGCGTTAGAGATATTTAATTCATGTACTTATCTTGAAAACTAGATTTGTTAAATTTACAAAACATGTAAGAAAATCATCTGAACGTGTATCATATCTGGAAGACAAATTAGTAGCGATATAGGAACTACGAAGTAATGATGATATACGACAATATATATATATATATAATATATATATATATAATATATATATATATATATATATATACTAAGCAATAAGGGTTTAGCAACGAATTGCTTACCACATACCGAATTTAGAAATAGCAGTCAAAGGTTATAGCTATTTCTTCTACTAAAAAGGTAGATCTCAGTAAAAACAGCATATACTATATATATATATATATATATATATATTATATACATACACACATATATATATATATATATATCTATATATATATATATATAATATATATATATATTATATATATATATATATATATATATGTATATATATATGTCCGTGTGTGTGTGTGTGGTGTGTGTGTGTTGTGTGTGTGTGTGTGGTGTGTGTGTGTGTATGTATGTATGTATATATATATGAATTCCATGAAAAATTCCTTCATAAGCAGAGCAATAATGAAATAACATTTTGTCATTTCATTCAAGTTTTGTATGGGAAAGAAAATATATATTTAATACAACAACAAATGATGGTTTTATTACAGGAGATTTTTCTTGCCAATGTGCACTTATTGTCCCTGAAACGGTTCAATGGGATGATCGTGTTATGTAGCCGAAATACGACAAAGCATCTGCATATCATTACGTGTTTAAATTAAAATTTTCTGGGGTGACACTTTGACAGATCGATTATAGCATAATTGCGGGAACGGACTTAGATTTAGAAAAAGTAGCTGCTTAGAATAAGAATTGCAAGCTTAAGCAATGAGTAGGTGAAAAAGATTTTATGTCGCACGTTCAGATGCCCTCTACTCTACTGAACTGTTCTCTACTTAACTACTCAACTCTGCTCGACTCTTGACTATCTACTACTGTGCACTCATCGCTACTCAACTATTCTCTTGACGTCTAGGCTACTCCCTCTGTATCTACGTATTGAGCTAGCCTACTTCATCGTCTGTGGCGTCCACACAACAAAAGATGAATGCTTATCGCTAAGATCTAGAAATAATACACAACAAACCAATGATTACATTTATTTCGGTGTTCTTTGTGTGTACATCTGACTACTTGTAGCGAGGGTTTATATGACGTTATATTCCTCCATAGATTTAGTAACATAGTGTTGTTCAGCATGTTAGCATTGTTTTTCATAAGCAGTGCGTTGCATGGTTCATTATTTTTCATATGCTTTTTTTTTTATTTCACGTGACGCAAATGGATTTTATAATATCAATACAATCTCTGATGATATTTAAAATTCTTTAACCGAATCAATTTGTCATCGCTTCGAAGTGATTCGCCAAATAACCTGTCTACGTTTGATGGTCTCTAAAAAAGCCAGTAAAGTAATTTATCGTGATCAGTGTCATAATCAACTGTTTTTATTCAGAAGCGTTTGTTATGCACACAATGTAATCTACAGATTTCGACGTTGAGAAAAAATTTTACTAATTACCAATCCATTTGTAATCCCATATGAAACTGATAAAATCTTTGAGGATTCATAATGTTTACGATGAAATAGACTGCTACAGTGAAGATCTAAGATATGCATTAAGATATCTGGCAGAATAGTGAAATTTACATGAGATATTCTCCTCATTTCACTTTGAAGATGTGTACGACAATCACCCTTCATGCTGTCAGATTAACATGTGGTGTTGCACACTGCGATAATATGCAACCAGATTATAAATGCAAGATTAAATACTGAAAGCCAAGTTGCTAATGTATTCGTGAGAGTTAGAGTAGCAAGATTCTGATGTTTATAATGATGCAATTAATATAAATATTCTCTAAGTTGCGCCAATCTGCAATTTGGTATTAAAAATTGATATACCAGAATTTGATATAATAAAGCTAAAAGTGAAAAAAGGTTTTACAAATGTTTGTAAGGTATAAAATAAGACTACATAAAGATAAAAAAATGTAATAACAGATCTTAAATGGACATATTTTGTACTTAGAGGAGGAGCGAAATAAAGAAACTACTAAGACGAAATTGATAAAAAAATTATCACCATATATGAAAGGAATTGGTTTATCAAATATATAGATACATAATGCAGTAATTAGGAGAGTGTAAATTTTCTGGGTTATAACATTGAAAATTATAAATGATTATTTCCTAGGTTCCCTCTGTGTCCCATATGTAAACCTCACACGGTGGTTACATAACGCCCAGCGATACAATCCAAGACATGGGATTAAATATAAATATAAGTAATAATACTAATCATAATACCCAGAGCAGCGGAGACGTAATCTTTGATAATAATTCTATGAATTTTAACTATACTCTGAATGATGATTCTATAATTATTAATAATATGATGAGAAAAATGATTTAATAATAAGGGCAATTGCCACTGTAGGTGAAAAAACATTGACCGCTACTAGGTCGATGTTTAGCAAATAACATATATAACATGTACAGTTATGACAAAAAGTAAAAATTTTACTTATACCAGGTGCTCTGTAAATATGGAAAAAGAAAAGTTTGAAAACCGCCTTTCATACTTTAGGCAAAGACATAAATCTAGCAGTGCATCATTATCTATGACAATCTGTGAACCCAAGGATAATAATAATAATTTCAATGTAAAGTGGGATGTAGTACGTAGAGCTCAACCACACACAAATAGCCGATATGAGTGTGGACTACGCTGTATGGAGATATACGAAATATTCAAATATAGAGATAAAGACAACCTGCTCTCTCTTTGAGGACATAAGTTACTCACTGTGCCCTATCATACAGAGTTTACTCTCTGTAATATTGCCTGTTTAGTAATGTGTTCTAGTGAATCTTAGCACCTTTGATCCTTTATGCATAACTATCTTCTTAATATAA
>NC_042997.1:5122563-5272563 GCF_006345805.1 Octopus sinensis | reverse complement strand
GCGACGTCCCTCACTCCATTTGTGTTATTCGATTCGGTTTCCATATATATTTATCTTTAATTGTTAATTATGTTTATCTTCATGTTGTTTTATCAGTCATTCCCCGACGCTTTGTCTGTCTTTTTATTGTCCCTGTTTATTAGTCCTACATGGATAATTAAGATTAAAGTTTATATTTTATATACCTTGTCGTATATTTTATGCCTCTATCCTCAAATTTCAAATACATTATATTCCTTATTAGCTTATGAGCCTAAATTCTAAATTTGTATATCTAATACGCTCCTTTATATATTTAAAAAATAATTTTTTCTTCACTTTCTTCTAAGAAATTTAATATTCTTAATTCGTCACCTATATATATATATATATATATATATATATATATATATATATATATATAATATATATATATATATATATTATATATATATATATATATATATATGTATATATATATATATATATTATATATATATATATATATATTATATATATATATATGTATATTTCTAAATTTATTTTAATGCTATAACATTATGACTATGTTAAATTGTAATACACTCCCTTTTTTGCAATTGGGATTTGATTGCCACCCCTATTTTATGTTCTTTTATAATTTTATCTCATTATTTCTAAATGCTTTTAATACGGTAATGAATCGGACTAAATTAAACTTCCCTGTCTTACTTTTTCTCATTATCATCCCCTCCCCTTCACTCACTCCATTGTTACTACTCTATGCTTTGCTCATTTTGCAAAGATGAAGCCGACATCTAGTCCCATCACTTATTATATTTTAGCAGGCTGAGTTGGCATCGATTGCTTCTCTCACAACTTAATTGAAATAAAAAGATAGACGATCAGAGCCGTTCCTTCCTCTGTTGTTAGAAGTTAAGATAAATGGATCATTGGGTCAATGGAGCCAAAAGACATAGAAATCCTTGCTTCGGATCGAGTTGGATGGCGAACAAAAGTGTGGAGTTGAGTGAAAGCCTTTGAAGAGGTCAGGATAACGCATGTAAAACTCAAAGTGATCCAAGGAAGAATGAAACGATCGAGAAGATGAAGGGAAATGAACTTTATGTGTGCACAGACAGTGACAGAGTATGCCTGTCTTTTGCTGGGCTCGAATCTCATTGGCGAACTCATAGAAAACGAAACCCCACCGAATATGCTGTCTATATATCTGTGCAAACCTTGGAATGCAGTGTATGCCAGAAGGTTTGCAAATCCAACGGAGGCCTCAAAAGACAGTTTAAGTTCCACGAATTTCAGAACTTATCTGCAGCTCTTGGTGATCCAAAGCGGATAAGTAATCTGAGTGAGTGTTTTTCAGAACATTGTCTTGTTTAAAAACCCACATCAGATGCCACGATGGTCAACAGATGTAGGTACAGAAGGTGGTCAAACTGCATAAAAAGTAGGTAATCACCATATATAAATGTATATGTCTTTATATATATATATATATATATAAAGAAAGAGAGAGAGAGAGAGAGAGAGAGAGAGATTAATAATGTACCTAAGTTGAGGCACCAGTACGTTATTATCCATACAGTTTCATATATATATATATATATATATATATATATATAAATAAGGGTATCTGAGAAACACCACCATGCCGAAATAGCAGTCAAAACCTTGACTCTAAAAACCACCTTAACTGTCCATATCGCACCATGAGATAAGACATAGAGACAAAATAAACTAGCAAAAAGATATTACTGGATAATTCAAGATCCTGGATTTCTAGCTTTGTTTCAAATAAGCTCTGCCTTCATTAGTTGAATATACCAGATGGGCACATAAATACAAATATACATATACAGAACACACGTTATACTTACATACATGAACGTCCATACATACATATATATACACGTATGTACAAGGCAAGTTCAAATTGCCCACCAACCACATCATAAATGCGATATGGTCAAAATAAACACCGCAGTGAATATAGTGACGAATTATATAAATTTATAAATAAGGGTAATATCGATATTTGAACATCGATATTATCTCTTGGCCAGCGTTCATTATCTTTATATGGTATTTATTCCCATGCTGGCCACTAGATAATATCGATATTATCCTTATTTATAAATTTATATATATATATATATATATATATACCTATATATATATTATATATATATATATATATATAATATATATATTATATATATATATACCTATATATATATATATACCTATATATACATATATATACATATACGCATATGCATATATATATACATATATATATATAATATATATATATTATATATATATATATACATACATATATACATATGTATACCTGCATACATATATCTATATAGATATATATATATATACATATATATGCATGTGTATATAAATATATATGCATGTATATATGTATATATATATTATATATATATATACATATATCTATATACAAATATATACACCTATACACACATATACATACATATAATATATATTATATATATATATATATATATATATATTATATATATATATATATTATATATATATAATATACATATATATGTATGTGTGTGTGTATTTCAAGTTTCAGCTCAGAGCTGTGGCAATGCTGGTTCACCTCCCGTTTTGCCACACTGTTATTATTGAGTGCCTAATCTAATATGTTGCATTCGGTGAATAAAGGAGTTTGATTTCTCAACCCTCATTTGCACCTCTGGCCGCGAGGTCCAGTTTTGATTAAAAAAACACCTATATCTACTTTGTGTAGATCTTTCCGGCTGTTTTGGAGAATATTTAAATGCTTTGTACCCCTAAAAGTCAGACTTTTGCAGTAGCTAGTCCTGAAGCGCGATGGCATTACCGGCATCTTTAGCACTGTGCAATGTCGACCCGTTCTTGCATGTATGTAGATTTCAATGCTAAAATTTGGAACAAATCCTTCCGGGATCTTGCAGATGTATGTTACTGCATGCCTCTCCCGCTTCCGCCCCAGAGAGTAGAGATTAAGCTGTTTCAGCCTTTACCAGTTGTTAAGCTGTTGCAATGAGTGGATCTTGTTTGTGAAGCTTCGCTGAATTGCTTTAAGATCCGTTGTTAATTTATACTGTTTGCTGACCATAGCTGGGAGCAGTAATACTGGCGGCTGAGAACGAATGTCCTCCAGAGGAACATCATGGTTTCCTTCTCCCTAGTTCTGTGCGTTCTTCGAAACCATCCAGCCACTTGTCTGCACTTAGTCGCCATCCTGGTAATATGCACTTGAAGTTGTTATTATCACACATGATGATACCCAGATCCCTCACTGATGTAGACTGTGGGATTGTAAACCTTTCAGCGCCAGTATAACCTGTAAATTTTATATTCAGTTTTGAACGCTGGTAGCGCAGGTCTTACAATATTTCAGCATTAAACTGCATATTATTATCCTCAGTAAATTAAATTCAACTCCTGCTGCAGGTGTGCAACGTCGCTGGGGATCTGTATTTTATGCGAGACTTTCGTATCGTCTGCGTAGCTAGCAAGAGTGGATATCCGAAGAGTTGATGGCATATCTGAGAAGGCCAACATGACAAGCAGTAATCCTGAGAAAGTGTCTTGTGGAACACCACTCATTATTTGTGTTTTTATTGAGGTGGCTCCATTGGCCACAACTGCTTGACTTCTATTTTTCAGAATGTCAGATTACCACTCTCCAAGTTTTCCATCTCTGCAAACATCACGCAGCTTATGGCATATTATACCATGATCAACTTTATCAAAACCTTTTGCAAAGTCAAGGTATATACATATATATATATATATATATATATATATATATATATATATATATATATATATATATATATATATGTGTGTGTGTGTGTGTGTGTGCATATATATATATATATATATATATATGTATATGTGCATACATATATACACATATACATATACACATATACACACACATATATAAATATACACGCACACGCACATATATATACATATATACATATATATATTTATATATACATACATATATATACATATGTATCAATATATACTTATGCACTTATATATATATATATATATATATATATGTATGTATATCTTATTTTTAGTTCTTGAATTCCGTTTATGAAGATTCATTGTGCTTTGTCGATCTCCTTTCAAGTATTAGCTGCCAAATGTACCTATTAAATCAGCTGTGTATATATATTAATTTTATTTACAGGGGTCTTTTTCACATGGTACAAGAAAAAATCAGCTCTCTTTTTATTCGCTCTCCTCTGTAGATAGCTTGTCACTTTGTGTCTCATCATAAAATTTCTATCACCTAATCGGTTCTATATTTTCCCATTTAATGAAGATAGGCGCCATAGAGTTAAATAATACATGTTCACAATATTGGATATAAGTGAGGTTTGTTGTCTCATAGAACCATTAAAATAATTTCACTGTAAATGTTCTTGCTTCGTTATAATCCACTTATTTTGGCATCAATGCATTGAGAAACTTAGGTAAGATTTTAATAGTTTTTATGTTTTCACAAGCGTCACTTCTTTTTCGTTAGTAAATTTTTAGATTTAAAAATTTGGTACTATCGCTTATTTGCTTTCATTTTTTTACCTTTCGTAACTATATTGTTTTTGTGAAATTGCATATTACTCTCAATTCGGTAATTGGATTAGTCTTATCCGTTTACAATATTTCCAACTGTGCTACATTTCCAGAATATTTCTGAATATGTGAATATTTTCGCGTTGTTACAATGAATGTCTGTTGTTAAATCAACACTAAATATATGCAGTGTTTCAAAAAGTGTCCCGAATCATCGACAGTGATACAAGGAAAATATAATAAAAAATGAATATATGCATAAATAATGAAGAATTTCCAAGATCTATTCCATAATGGCAAATAGAACGGAGATAAAAAAAGGCAAGTAAATTAGCAATAATTAATGTTCTATTTATATATATGTTTCTCCTTTCTTTTCCAAAATAAATATGCATATCTAACAGGTGTTAAAAAAATATACCAAATGTCCAGCCTATCCCCTTTTCTTATATCTCTCTCTCTTTTATTCTCGACCTACATTTAATCCTTGTTTTCTTTTTTCACATCTCAAAACACACACGCACAAAAACAGCAACGCACATTAAAAATGACTGGTATGTCTGAATAATTAGCACCTATATGATGTTTATTGAAATCGTTTGAGTTTCATAGTTTCCTGAATATCGAGGAGACGTTCACTTTCAGCACACATGACAAACAGGTGTTAGATAAAATAAACAGACTACACATTAATTCGAGTTTGAGTGAATAAATATTCTATACCTATTGTATATAATCTATCTGGCGGTGTCCACACACTCTGTATGTCCAGTATAATTCTTAAAACGTGTATTCAACCAAAGATATCATAAAACAGATTTGTTTAAGACACTTCGCAGCTAAATCAATTTCTCATGAACGTTCACAAGTCCCTGACTTTATTGTATTTTTATATCTGCATGTATGTATATATTATTCTTTGAATTTAATTTAAGTTCTTAAGATAGTTTAAGGCAGTCGCTAGCAAAGCAACAAGAATTTTGAGTTAAGAGAGTTCCCGGTGTTTGTAAGTACGTGATTGATTTGCTGTGTTGCTTAGACCAAGATGTGTGCATTTATTTACATAAGGACCTCACATGGAGAATTTTCGGAATGTCTTGTAAATCTGCAGTGCGCCACAAATACATTGGACTTGGAGATTCCGCGTCAGATTATTTTGCTCTTTTTTCTGTGTAACCAAATATTTCTAGGCTATTGTGTAACGTAATACACCTAACACACCTATGATGGTAGGTACAAGTGAGAATACGTAGTCATGGTACAAGACCTGTAAGTTCCATATTAATCCGCCATAAGCGTTGGCAATATATGTATGTACGAATGTATAAATGTAAATTCATGTATGCATGTATTGAAGTGTGTATTGAAACGTATGTGCATGTAAAAGGGCATGTGAATAAAAGGGTGAGAGAGAAATATGTCATTGCTTAGAATTCAACAAAACAGTCATAACATGCTGGTTTCGATCAACCATTTACCATAGCTTCATGTCGACATTAGCCTTAAGTACAGTTAAGCATTTGCAAACGGAAACTAAAACCAATAGAAAGAGTGCCCTTGGAAATCAAATGACAAGTTTTTTTCACACACTGTATCACAGGAAATAATCAGTTCGAATATTAAATTAGAGTAACGCTTGTCGGTAGATTATTGTTCCATGTCATGAGGTTGGTTAACTGGTCGAACAACGGAGGATTTATGTAGTTCTTTTTAATGTAATATGTGTAGGAATGTATAGGTATGCATATAAATTCATATATATTTTCGGCATATTTGGCATTAGAATTTTTCGTTTGCCCTTATCTTGTAAATAATTTATAAATTTAACCTTTAAAGGTATTTTTTGATATGCTGGTCATTGATAATTTTTTTTCCCGAAAAGAGTTTTATCCTATATTAGTTATAAATTGATTAGTGTTCACTCCGGATTCTATCACTCTGTGAAAGTTTCTAGTTCGAATCACACGTGTCTCGAGATGTACCGAACAGTTTTCTATTTTGGATATATTTGGGGTACTTAGGTCTGCTCAGGACTTGGTGTTTGCTTTTTCCATGGGTATGAGTAAGTATTTCACTTATATCTCGCGTATTTTCCGCTGAAGAGGGGAAAATTTCTTATTAATTAACCCCGAAATTGGACCAATACGGACATAATGAATTTTTTAGAAATTTCTATCGGTTTGTTTCGAGACGCATAAATTATGATGGTTATTGAAAAGCTTTGTCTTTTTTTCGGCATATTTGGCATTATAATTTGTCTTTTGCCCTTATCTTGTAAATTATTTATAAATTTAACCTTTAAAGGTATTTTTTTAAATGCTGGCCATTGATAAAATTATTTTCCCGAAAAAGTTTTTATCCCATATTAGTTATATATATATATATATATATATTATATATATATATATATTATTATATATATATATTATATATATATATATCATCACAATCAAGGAACGGCCATAATAGGCCATTCACCCACTAGAAATAACAGCCAAAGCTTCAACCGCAAATAAACATCAATTCCGTAAACCAGGCCGCTGGTGGCAAAAAAATTCTACAAAATTTTTTGCCACCCTATATTGATTAATTATATATATATATATATATATATATACATATATATATATATACATATATATATATATATATATATATATATATATATATATATATATATATATATATTTATAAATATATTGAAACTCACACACAAGGTACAGGAAATTTATATATACACCATCCTGCATAAATAATGGAACTACAAATAAAATATTTTTACGTTTCTCACATATTTTATTCCTCCACTTTACTCTGTATACCATATCATTTCTATAACAACTATTACTTAAACATTTTCTTGCAACGTCTGTGATGAAGGGATATATAAAATATCCCAGAAACAGATGTAAGGCCTACTCTTTATGAATGTTCTGTAAATTATTCACAGTCTTGTATTTTTTTATCTCATTCTGTTAATTTATATATATATCTAAATCAGTACACATAATTGGAAGTATATAAACGAGAAAAGGTGCACACCTTTTTTAAATATTTTATTAATTTCAAGAACATCATTTACATTCCATTACATAAACAGACTTTATACATACATACATACGCACACACACACACACACACACACACACACGCACACACACACACACACACACACACAAACACACACACACACACACGCACGTGTATATATTAAAACCTTAGAGAGTTATAGCTTCTTTTGGGTAATTATATCTAAGCATGTTTTACAAAGCAATGTAACAATAATAAATATATTTTACATAAAATTCATTTTCGAAATTATGCTACACATTTTTTTTCAAGTGCCTAAAAACTTGGTAGCAGTTGCTTTTCTTTAGCACCGTCCGTCATGATACAGGAGATCTAAAACCAAATCAGACCTTCTATATTTTCATATATCTCCAACTGCGTTATTTCATCTTTTTCTGGTCTTTGATGCATAGGATATCGTGTATCTTTTACTTGTTTCAGTAATTAGGCAGCAGCCATGCAGAGGCACAGCCTTGAATAATATTAATGGAATAATTCAACCCCAGTATCTATTTTTTAAAGACTGGACACACACACATACACACACGCATATATATATATATATGACGAGATTTATTTTGTTTCCGTCTAAGAAATCTAATCACAAGATTTTGGGCGGTCCGAGACTATAGTAGAAAACACTTGCCCAAGGTACCACTCAGTGGAACTGAACCCGGAATCATGTGGTTGGGTGGGTAGTAAACTTCTTAACATAAACAGCCGCGCATAATTATAGAGGTTTCAGTGACAACTTAAAGATTATTTCATCTGCTATAGGATTTCTGCTTTTGTAATTTTGCATATTACTTTACTTGCAATAATACTAGTTGAAAACTATTAGTTCAAATAAATTTAACGAGAACTGTAGCTGCCCAAATGAAATTCGATAGAAACGTGGCAAGATATAGTTGAAAATATAGTTGAAACGTAAATGAAACCAAGTAAAAAATTCTGGAACTCTGACGCTTTCATGTTAATCCTCTAACACTTGGAATTTAAGTTCTGTGAAAAATAGCTAAAATGTAAAACAAACTACTTTTCTTTGGGGTAAAATTAAAAAAAAAACCTATATTAAAAAATCTTAACATGAACAATACGTGAAGCTGTAAAATGCGAAAGTGTTTTTTAAAAAATATATTTAAATAGAGAACAAACATTTACTTACAATGACGAATTAATGGTATAAACATTGATACCAAAACTGGTATTGCACACATTACCAACTTATGTGATTTTATTTTATTGGTATAGAACTATTGGGGAAGAAAATTGCCGGAAACAATTTGTCACACATGGACACTGCTTATTCAAAAAGGAATAATTATTACAACTTGTAATAATATTCTACAATAAAAGTGGACAACCAACAAAAAGCACTGACATATAATTAATTTCACATAAATGTTATGAATATAATTAAATTGTTTTAAAGAAAGGAAATCTAGACGAATAATGATTTCTGTAATTGACAAACAAGACACTGAATTACATATGAAAATGAAAGAACAATCAATGATTTCGAGGAAAGCTCCCGATTGGCTATATGTCACGCAGAGCAGAAGAAATCGACTGCATCCTCCTCTCCGAAGAGGTAATGAATATTAAATAACAGATTCAATCGTGCCTTTCCGAATGTTATATTCATATGTATAATTGCACTTGTTAGAGATATAAAAGAATCAGTAGCCGTTACACATACATATTCGTAGTCAGATACACACACATACACACATTACACACACACACGTAGATATATATATATATATATATATATATATATATATATATACACATATATATGTATATATAAGCAATTATTGGGATATGCAAATTAGACATCAAATATATTGAATATAACATATATATTAAATATATGTGTGTGCATGTGTGTGTGTATGTATGTATATGTGAAGGTACGTCGGCTTAGTGACTTGGAATATTCAACTCATGAACCTAAGATCATGTGTGCAAACCTGGTGTCGATTTGTGCCAGACGCTTTATTTAAATTTTCCCACTCCAGCGTGCTGGCAAATATGATTTGTACCTATAATACAAAGGGCTGGCCTTGTCCCATTCCGTGCAACGCTGAATCTCCTTGAGAATTACGTTAAGAGGACACGTGTGTGTGGGATGTTCTACCACTTGATCGTTAGTTTCACGAGCAGGCTGTTCCGTTGATCGGATTAACAGGAACCCTCATTGTCGTAACCGACGGAGAGCTAATTCGGAAATTTTCAGCTTATACACACACACACACACACACACACACACACACACACAGAACGGGTGTTTCAAAAAAGTTGATACCATTTCAGATGTAAATATCACAGAAACTACATAGTCAAAGCAAATGAAATTAAACAGGTTTAATGTTGGGCAATATAAGATTTATTCCTCGAAATTTGAATGAGAAATTCAAAGGTGCGTGGATTCCATGAACGATTTTACAAATGTTCAATATGCGCACTGTCTGAGACAAGGCACACGTCTCCTTCTAAACACGACCTGCAGCTTCTAGAGTTTCATTAGCAAGGGCTTCCTCAGGACGCGCCAAAATCGCTGGAGGAATCTGGGTTTCAAGACTTGTTAATCTTATGGACTTTTTGGAGCTTCGCAAGCGTTTTTGGCGAACCCGCTCCACAGTTTCTTCCGATGCTAGTGGTCGTTTATATCCTTTTGCCCTGCACAGACAGCCTTCGTCTTTGATTTTTTTGTGCCATGTTCAAATATGTATTGATGTTGGTAAATTTTTAGAGAACACTCTCGCAACTGCAGGCTGCACAATATTGTTCGACTGTATTGGAGCATACTAAAACGCACAAAACGTCTTTTCTCTTCCAGTGAATACCATTTCTATACCCAAAAATATAAACATATCAAATATTAAGCATAAATTTGGACCTGTTTCTACACATGCTGTTAAAATTTGAATTCATTTGAACAAGAATTGGCAAAGTTATGAGATTGCTAAATGATATCAATTTTTTGTAAACACACAGTTTTGCAAAATATCTTCTCATTTTGTGTAAAGAAAAGCAGCAAATTAAAGACTATATCTTCATTTACATAGATCATTAATACAATAATGGATGCAAAAAAGGAACGAACAATCAATACAAGGAGTACATAATTAAAAAAAAAATTCACGGATAAGGATGTATAATGGCCTCGTACGCGTGCATACACTGCACAGGCTCACTACACAAACACATACACACACACGTACATTTATGCAGCACAAAATACATCACGATGTATTTCCAAGTGGCAGATGAAGTGTTCGATACAAACATCTGAGGTATTGTAGTACAGTGTTGAGCAATGCCTCAACCACTGACACAGCGCCTCTTCCTGTTCGACAATCCATTCCGCAACTTGTGATCATGAATTCCGTTTCGAAGGCCTTAAGCCTCATTCCTTTTTCCCCGAAGCCTAAGAAATGGATGCTCAAATCAAATTTGTCGAGATTTGAAACCATAACTTAAAAGCTCGTAATAACGGAAGTTATGTTATTCCTCCTACTCTATGGACTATCAATATTCCACCCGCCCACCCACCTCTTCATAGATATTGGCAGATATTCAGTTAGAAACTAGAGCAATTTAGTCAGATCCCATTAGTATACCAGCAGCAAAATTATAAACAATAGTAAGTGCTTTGTTGACATGAAACAAGAGATTTGGAGCAAGCAGAACAACAGCAAACTGCCACATGAAAGAAATATCAAAGAAAATGCATAATAAACGATATTAGCAACAAACGTTCAATAACAACATCCGCTACTGATATAGCAACTTCAAAAACAGTTCTTCTAAAGGCAGCAGTGTAAATGTATAAAACGACAGAAAAAAAGTACAATGAACATAATATTTAGGAGACCATCAACAATAAATAAATAATAATAGTCACACTGAGCAATCACAACAAAAGTTCTATTGCCCCGATTCTAGTTATTATATTATTAGATATTACCAGATTCCATCGATAAGTTAGAATGCTGAGAGCTAAACAATTAGGATCTATTCCACCCGGAGATACAGTCGAAAGCAACATTCTGATCGATTGTGGTAATCGCAAAAATAAATTACATACGATTACAAAATAAAAACGGAGAGGAAGAGGGGAAGAAATTACAAATAAGTGAATTATTGTTGCTTCTCGGCAGACATACTTCTCAATGTGTAAGGACGAAATATGAACTGAAACACTTTTAGAACAATGTAAACTTGATTATAGATTTCTATAAACTCAGTGTGTGTATGTGTGTGTATATGTGTGTGTGTCTGTCTGTGTGTGTGTATAAGCAAGGAGAGAGGCAGAGAATGAGAGACAGAAAGGGTGCGAGACTGGTTGAACAGAACCGTATGTCAGAATAGCTGTTCCACTGTTTAACTAGTATATGGATGAACGTAAGGCAGAGAGTGTACATTCTTAATAATATACACAATATATATATACATATATACATATATATATATATATATATATATATATATATATATATATATATATATATATATATTATATATATATATATATATGTATGTATGATTATACACATCATACACATGCGCTTTCATATGCATATGATGTACTCTATTAAAAGAAATTCAGAATGATGCAGAACCGCTATACTTCATGCAAAATTTTCAAACGAATCTTGTTTTACTTCAATGATTACAATTTATTACAAATATTGTTATAGGATATCTCTTATTTTTCAGATGTGATAGAAGATAAAGGGATACCATATGAAAGTAAATTCCATAGAAGTGGAGCATCCAATTTGCAAAACAATAATGTATCATTGTATAATTTCAATCATGGGTTATACTAAGGGCGTAAATTAAAAGGGACACAGGTTAAAAGATTTAGAAATAGTGAAGGAATATAAAAACAAAAGAAACTGGGAAGTAATAGGAAAAATGGAGGGGAAGATATGTGTGGCATATGAATATCTGAAATGAGACGCATCTATTTTTATATAGTGTAAGATAACACCGACTTGGATCTTTAGTTCCACTGGTATGTCGAGTCTATAACTAGACTTCCACACAAATACGCCGTGCACACATATATTTAATCATACATATGTGTGCGTGTATATGTGTGTTTGTGTGTGTATATATATGTTTGTGCACATATATATATATATATATTATATATATATATATATATATATATATAATATATATATATATATATATATATATATATATATATATATGTATGTATGTATGATTATACACATCATACACATGCGCTTTCATATGCATATGATGTACTCTATTAAAAGAAATTCAGAATGATGCAGAACCGCTATACTTCATGCAAAATTTTCAAACGAATCTTGTTTTACTTCAATGATTACAATTTATTACAAATATTGTTATAGGATATCTCTTATTTTTTAGATGTGATAGAAGATAAAGGGATACCATATGAAAGTAAATTCCATAGAAGTGGAGCATCCAATTTGCAAAACAATTAATGTATCATTGTATAATTTCAATCATGGGTTATACTAAGGGCGTAAATTAAAAGGGACACAGGTTAAAAGATTTAGAAATAGTGAGGGAATATAAAAACAAAAGAAACTGGGAAGTAATAGGAAAAATGGAGGGGAAGATATGTGTGGCATATGAATATCTGAAATGAGACGCATCTATTTTTATATAGTGTAAGATAACACCGACTTGGATCTTTAGTTCCACTGGTATGTCGAGTCTATAACTAGACTTCCACACAAATACGCCGTGCACACATATATTTAATCATACATATGTGTGCGTGTATATGTGTGTTTGTGTGTGTATATATATGTTTGTGCACATATATATATATATATATATATATTATATATATATATATAGATATATATATATATATATATATATATATATATATATATATAATATATATATATATATATATGTGTGTGTGTGTGTGTGTGTGTGTATACATATATATATATATGCAGTATATATATAGTGTATTATCTTTCTGACCACTACCTCCGTAAAGAAAACAACGTCCTTATACTGTTTCCTTCATAAGCTCGTCTTCCTAACGTTCATAATAATTTTTCTATCTTCTTGGCTCCGCATCCCTCACCGTTTGTTTTTACCGTTTTGTTCTCACTGTCCTGTTCTTGTTACCACTTTCACTCTCCGTAAAAAATCCAAAATTTTATTTAATTTGCTTAGCGGGAAGGAATGTTTCAAGGAAGTCGCATCTTATCGTTACCTTCGAAACGATTTAGTTTCGAAATGGTTTAGTGAAGCTAAATAACTGCTCACTCTCTTACTCGGAGTTTTACTTAACTGGTTGTCAGACAGAAGGGAATTTTGAAGAAAGATAGTGGTTTATAATTGCTTGCGAATAATTAAATAGTAAGTATTTGATAGCTCATCAAGTAAATAAAGGAAACGTATTGGGCACTGCTTAATTAATGGTGTTCTTAAAATTAATGGTGTCAGTTTTATACGATTGACCGATGATAAAATTATTTACATAAAATACGGGCATAATTAAATTAAATAACTGAGACTAAAACAGATCACAGTGTATTCATAAATGTTTATAGTTATAAATATTTGCAGTAACGGATAAATTTCAAAGAAAAATTCTTTTATAAATTAGGAATTTAATAAATACAAACGCGATAAGTCAACAATCTACATAGAGGAGCAAACTTGTAGCCCATTTTTTTTCAGTGCAGACGTAGTGAAACAGAGTCTGTGTAGCAGAAAGGAAAAAAGATAAAATTAGTAAGACTGAAGATTGGGAAGCCAACATTGAAATACGTCATTATCCACATTATTAGTTTATATAAAAGAGACATGCGCACTTATACACACCAAAGCTTAACCAGATACCCAAAGACACAAATATTTATATGCACAGGATAAACCCGATTAGAAATCTTGCATAAGATAGATAAATCAGATAGACAGAGAGAGTAGGTAAGTGTGATGATAAAAAAGAAATATATTTATTTGGTGCAATGAAAGCAAAATGCAACGCATAAACAATTTGTTCGAAAAATTAAAACTCCTTGATCAGTGAGATATTAATATTTATTTCATGACTTACCAAATAATTACTATTATACAAGTTATAAAACATATATAAACTAATATTAGTATCTATTACTGAATATATCTTTATCGATATATCGAACAGTATATGTGTGTGTGCGCGTATGCGCGTGTGTATATATATATATATATGTGTGTGTGTATAGATGCATACATACATACCTATATATATATATATATATATATCTACATATATATATATATATATATAGTGAAAGAACGAAGGGATAGAAGAAATTCTGGCAAATACGTCAGTTAGTACTCCATGAGTTAACCTGACTTAGAGATTAAACAAACCGAGTAAAAGGTACAAACTCTACATCCGAGGCAACTCACTAATTCATTCGTTGGTATATTATTCTCCAAATAAATCATCGATCAGACAACGAAAGAAAAATAAAGTTCTTACACAACTTTATTCACTTACGAAGGTTTTGAATTTGCTAAGGGAACTGTTTCTGCATCATACAATAACCTGTATGTATAATTATATATCACAGTCAAGTGAATCTTGTTAACTATTGACAAAAGAATAGGATTGCTAGTTATCTGGTTAATGGGAAGAAAAATAAAGTGAAAGCAGTTAATGTAAATTATATCCAATCTAAAAGATAAATAATCTAAATAAATCTAATGTTTCACGTGATAATGTACCGATTGGTCAATAAACAGATACATGTAATAAGAGAAAGCATAGCACTAAGGACTGAAACCACAATATTTCGTACAACCATGAGTGAGCTAATATATAGTACTATCAGTACTTAGGGAATGCAAATTCAGGTTCACTGTCTAGTTTATTGCTGGTCTGTCCTTTGCAGGTCCTGCGCCTGTGAACCTTATCCAGCACTCTCTATACGACATAAGAGGTCCGTATCCTTCCATGCCACCGTTCAGTAGATTACAGGAAGGTCGACTACAGTAAGTAGAGTTGAGATGTATACTTGAATGCTTCCTCGTGCCTTCACCTGGCAGCGAGATTTGGACTCAGAATGTAAAGAGCCGGAGGATATACCTTAAATCATTTATTCCAACAACCCCAACAATTCTTCCACACTCTCACCAGCAGGGCAGTGTGAAATGTCGTGTTTTGCTCAAGAACACAATGCACCGCTCGGTCCGGGAAACGAACCCACCATCTACTGATCGAAACTGCAACAGTCTAACCACTAGGCCACGCACCTTCACTATACTTCAATACGTACTGCGCAAACATTAAGTATGGCACCAATTTTAGATGAAATAGTGTGAGTAATAGAAATACTATTCTGCCCGGATTTCGTCTAATGACAGAGATCTCAGTAATGTTCTTTAAGGCGTTAGACAGACATTTCCCGCCTTCTAGCAGATATAATAAAATATTCAATGGACATAGTTAGAAGTTTGGAAATTCAACTAGACATATAATTTAGCGGTTACTATTGTGGCTATTAAGAGTTAGAAAACTGAATATATTCAGCATGAATGCACCCTCATGTCTTCATGCACAACGTTAGTTTGTTAGTTAGTTAGTTAGTTAATTTGGCTCAAAAGCAAGTAGCAAGGCCATGTAGGGGGACATGGAGTTAAGTACAGGGTGGTGTTCATGTAAAGAGTTCAGGCCACTTGAGGTCAAGGGAGGCTTTGAACAAAGCGGTCGTCGGCATCTTCACCATCTCGTCTGGCAGCTTGTTCCACGGATCCGCAACCCGGATGGAGAAAGCTCCTCTCCTTCGATTGAGATGAAATCGTCGCAGGTGGAGCTTTTCGGAATGACCCCGCAGCCGACGCTCTGGAGCAGGAGTGAAGAACAGCTCTTTCGAGAGGTTACACTTTCCGCTTATGATGTTGTGGGCGAGAATGAGATCACCACGGTGGCGGCATTTTTCAAGAGAATAAAGGTCGAGCGTCCTCAGCCTTTCTTCATAGGACAAATTTTTGAGACCATGAACCATGCGGGTAGCCAGCTTCTGGACTCTTTCGAGATGCTGTATGTCTTTGAGGAGATAAGGAGAAGAGGCTTGAATCCCGTACTCCAATATTGGGCCATATTTAGTGGAACACGTCTATCATGTGCAGATGACGGTGAGGATAATATCTAAGAATTCCCTGTGTAAGAACAATAGCACTAACAGAATAAGTAAGGCCTTTTATGACATGTTTAAGAGAATGTGAAACAGTAGCATTCTTCTTAGATAACAAATGTCTAGTGTTTGATCAGAACACTTGAGATTGTCTTTTGTTATATGGACTCTTCACCTAAATGTTGAAGGACATTATTACATTATACCATTCACTCTTATAAATAAAACAAGATAACTGCACATCGCTGACCAGTTACATCAGAGAACATGGAAAACGATGGAATATCCAACAGAGGAATATTGTTTTATCACTTTCGCAATCAAATATAAATAGTGCTCTTCTTTTCTGAGGGGCCTGTAGCAGTTGTAATTAGTGCTTGGTTGAGGCGCTCGAATTATTTAGTTGTAAATGGAACCTAATTAACAAACGTAACGCACAATTAAATTGCTATTCTCGTTCTTAAGCAAAACATTCCTAAAATTTCCTCACAAGAATTCCACATGAATAAATAACCTGTATATAAGTAAATAAAATTAATACCTGCGATGTGTTATTAGGAATTCTTTTTCCTTCATAATTTACTAACTGTGGAATATGCTAATTTCCCTTTTCCTAACTTAATCTTAGTTTTTAATCTAATCCTTAATTATTGAGTCGAACATAATTTAGTTTAAATTTCATTTAATTGAATTCACTTTAACCAGAGTAAACCTGATATTGCTCGAAATGAAAGTGAAGCAAATAATTAACTTATACGAGGGGCGTTCAATAAGTAATGCCCCTGATCCACTTCCCATAGCAGTAGAGCAACGAAACTTGGCACAGTTATTAGTCTTTTTCTTCATAGGAACAACCCAGAGTTACGCGTTTCTCGCATCGTTTTATGCAGCTCTGGAGACCGTTTTCGTAGAAGACCCGAGCTTGGTCCTCCAACCACGACGTGACTTCAGAAATCAAGGCTGCATCATCTGGGAAACGCTTTCCTTTCAAAAACAACTTCATGGTCGGGAAGAGGTGAAAATCAGAGGATGAAAGGTCAGGAGAGTAGGGGGATGGGGGAATAGTTCATAGCCGCACGCCTGTGCTTCTGATCTGGCGACACGCGAGTTGTGGACCGGAGCGTTGTCCTGCAAGAGGAGGATGCCTTTGCTGATCTTGCCCGCCTCTTGATTTTGATAGCTTCTCTTAATTTCCTCAAAGGTGAAGCATGATAGGCTCCTGTAATTGCGGTACCCTTTGCCAGGAAATCTGTCATCACTAGTCCGTCCTGGTCCCAGAAGACTGTAAGCATGACCTTGCCAGCGGAGGGCTGCACCCTTGCCTTCTTTGGAGGAGGTGAGTCATGGTGCTTCCACTGCATTGACTGGGCTTTGGTCTCTGGAACATAGTGATGGACCCAGGTCTCATCCTGTGTAATCAGTCTTTTGAAAAATTTTGACTCATCTTCTTGGCACATCCCTAAATTCATCCTCGAGCACTCGACGCGTTCTTGCTTCTGGAAAAGTGTGAGCAACCTGGGAATCTATCTGGCAGACACCTTTTGCATATGCAAATGGTCATGAATGATAGTTTCCACAGACCCAGTACTAATCTTGACCTCATGGGCTATTTGGCGAATAGTTATGCGTCGATCATTCAAAATGGCAGCCTCAACTTGACGGACAGATGCCTCATCAATGGCAGAAGAGGTGCGACCAGATCTGGAAGCAGTTTCCACAGAGTTCCGACCATGTTTGAATTCAAGATGCCAGCGTTTTACAAGATCATATGATGGGGCATCATCACCATAAGTTACTTTCATTTCATCAAAAGTCCCCTGTGGTGTGCGTCATTTCAAATACAAAAACCGGATCACTGCTGGACACTCAACAGGCTCCATTTCCCACTTGACTCATTTTAAACACCTGTAAATCAGACACCACAATTAGTTCGGAGCTGTAATTTGCCACGTAATCTATAGAAATATAAATAATTGCACATGCAAAGTTTCAGCTAGATCAATCAACGGCAAGTGGGTCAGAGGCATTACTTATTGAACGCCCCTCGTATATTCTACTCACTGTTAATTGTCATCCACTCGACATTCCCTCAGTTCTTCTTATATTTGCTTTACACACATCTCTGTTGCTGACAACCAAACAAATAAAGCTGCAACAGAAAAATTACATTCCCCAAGTTATATTCTCACAGACTAACATACTTTTAAACATGACCTCTAAAAACAATGAATTCGGTAAGGATGTAATATACCATGGGAGGTAATCTGATATGTTTGTTATTTGCAGCAATATTTTTCCGTGTTGTTTGCAGTATGTTCTGCTGCAAACTATAACATTTCCTCTCTAAAGAAATGGATTGGGGTGTGGTGGCCCATCATGTAATTGATGCTCTGACTAATTAAATGATTGCTTATAAAAACATTTCAAAATAAACATTTCTAAGTTATGTTAGATTAAAACACTTTGTAGTTTGTCTGCCTGCATACATTATACATAAATGCATGATTGGGCGTATTTAAATATATGCATGTACTTATGTATATAAATACATATATATATGTGTATATATATATATTATATATATATATATATATATATATATTATATATATATATATAATATATATATATATATATATATATATAATATATATTATATATATATATATATGTATGTATATATATGTGTGTGCGTGTGTGTATACGCACACACAGATATATATATATATATATATACATCGTAGCATTCCTTCGGTTATAACGACAAGAGTTCCAGTTGATCCAATCAACGGAACAGCCTGCTCGTGAAATTAACGTGTAAGTGTCTGACCACTCCACTGAAGCATATAACCTTAACGTAGTTCTCGGAGAGATTCAGCGTGACACATGGTATGACAAGACTGGCCCTTTGTAATACGGGTACAATAGAAACAAGAAGAAGGAGTGAGAAAAAGTTGTGCTGAAAGAGTACAGCATGGCTCGCCACCATTCCGCTATCGGAGCTTTGTGGAGCTTTAGGTTTTTTCGCTCAACATACACTCATAACACCCGGTCTGAGAATCGAAACCACCATACCACTACCATGAGTCCGCTGCCCTAACCATTGGGCCATTGCGCCTCCACTATACACACACATACACATACACACACATTCACACGCACAGTGGTGGGCTCAGCTAACCAATCAGTTAGCATCACTAACTGCTAATCCGCTAACTGAAAGATTATCTTCGCAAACGCATAATCCCTAAACAGGCAAAAAGATAAAAGAAACCCATAGCGAAAACTTACACTAACTGATAACCGCTAATTTTATCACATGAATTTAGCTTCGGTTTGGATTTTTGGCTCTACAACCCTTAAAAACAAACTTAGATAGCAGAAAATTTCGAATTGTAGCTTAGACACAGAGCTTTCAAAAAAAGTATAGCATACCAAGTTCAGATGATGATGAAGGTTCATGCAGATAATCAAATGAGCAAATGAAATTAAACGTTTGATTTTCAGTCAACATACACTTTATTTACTGTATGAAACTTATTAAAAAGTTATAATATAACAAGGAAGCACTCCGTCGGTTACGACAACGAGGGTTCCGGTTGATCCGAATCAACAGAACAGCCTGCTCGTGAAATTAACGTGTAAGTGGCTGAGCACTCCACAGACGCGTGTACCCTTAACGTAGTTCTTGGGGATATTCAGCGTGACACAGAGAGTGACAAGGCCGGCCCCTTGAAATACAGGTACAACATAAACAGGAAGTAAGAGCGAGAGAAAGTTGTGGTGAAAGAGTACAGCAGGGATCACCACCATCCCCTGCCGGAGCCTCGTGGAGCTTTAGGTGTTTTCGCTCAATAAACACTCACAACGCCCGGTCTGGGAATCGAAACCGCAATCCTATGACCGCGAGTCCGCTGCCCTAACCACTGGGCCATTGCGCCTCCACATAATATAACATAGGTATCATACAAAGATCAAATGATGACGGGATTCTGGTTCCCCTTCATAAACATCTGCCTTTCAAAATTACCATCTGATAGGGTGACTCTCTTGACCCTCAAAATATCTTTGTTGAGCATGAACGCACTGGATGGGATGGCGGCGTACTTGGTGAACAGGTCGAATAAGTCTTGCTCACCCAACAAGACGACTTCAGTCAGGACCTTTTTCGTTACGGCCTCCAATCAGGTATTCACCAATTTTAACGCCTTGGACCTCAGTGACCTGTAGCTTCTCCTCTCCCGGAACGGAGTAATGTTGCTGAAGAAATCATCTTCCTCATCCTCATTGCTGTCCTCCACATTGATTTAGACATTGTGATTTGGACATTGCCTTCTTGTAGGCCAACTTGAACGAAGCGCTGTCAAGAGCCTTGTCGGCATCCACGCTGGCTACCAAGATGAAGTTCAGGGCTTCGCACTCATGTGCACTGACAGCTGGACTCGTCAAGGACGGCCTCAATAGTGATGTACTCAACTTCATCAACATCTCCAGCCTCGGGATCCTCATCGAGGTCCACATCCGCGACGCCTTCCACATTCGGGTCAGCAGAAGTCTCAGGAATGTCTGGCAAGATTTCAACTTCTCTACCAAACTGCATAAATGCCCCAAGAAATTGTTTGCCGTTGTCCGTTGGGGTCTTGGTCACCTTGTCTTGCAGATGGAATATGTAATGTGTGTCCACCATGACCTGGGCGAGAACATCAGAAGTGTGATATCCTCTAAACTGAGAGCCGGCCAGGATGACGTGCTGGCTCGTGTGGGTCTTGGTGTCTAGCAAGTGTGCTGTCATCCTCACGTAGAACCTGATGTGGGCTGAACAGTAGTCCGCGGTGGATCCTAGCAGGGGACATCCTTTAGCAATATATATTATATATGTGAACATTTGATTATGACATATAAGCATGCATCTTTGCCGTGAAAAGTACAATACATGCGATTACGCGACAAGAATGAACAAATCGGAAATGAATACGCGAAAGGATAATTGCAGAGAAGTACACATCTTCAAGACGAAACCGATAAATTTTTTAGTTGATGTGTATTATATTCTACAATAAATGGCGAAGCAACAAACAAGCAGTAACGAATGAGATATATACGCAACTGAAAAGAAAAAAAAAACACGATGAAATGGAGGAAGAAGTAGATGAAAAACAAAGAACATGAGGAAGAGGAAAATGCAGTAAATTATAGTAATGGAGAAGGAGGCAGGAGTAGTAGCAGAGAAAATAATAAAGGAAGGTTAATTAGAAGAAGAAGAAAGGGAAGAAAAAGAAGGGGAGAAAAAGAAGGGGAGGAAAAGAAAAGGGGAGGAGAAGAGAAACATAAGGAGTAGGAGGAGAAAAGGAAAGAAAAGTAAAACAAATAATAACAGAGGAGAAAAGAATGTGTGCAGATTAGATATATGTGGAAGTTGTTTGAAACGTATAAAAGAGAACATGAACATGTACGTTCAAAAATGTTTTACTTGAACTCAGATAACTGCATGATATAATAAAGTTTGAAGCTCAAAGTTCATCGAATGTTTTAAAATAGAAAATTGCTATTTGTAAATCTCTCAACGAGAGATAATGATCAACAGTACTCTAGAGTAAAGATTATTCGCCAACATAACATGGCAGTCCTGGTTTACATTCGACGGATATTTGTTCTCATCTTCTTTGTTGTTAGCACAACGTTTCGGCTGATATACCCTCCAGCCTTCTTCAGGTGTCTTGGGGAAATTTCGAACCTGGGTTCTCATTCTTAAGGTATTTTTTTATGTTGTTGTTATTATTGTTGTTGTTGTTGTTGTTGTTGTGTTTCTTCTTAGAGGAAAATAACTTCTTCTAGGGCCAGTTGCATAAGTACAGAACAACAGGTGGCTTGCCTACAATCAATGTGATGTACCACGTATCAGGTAAAACCAGTTTCCTCAAACTGTGATCTTTCGGTGTGACTCAAAGAACAGCAACGACATGCCATACCGTACATTTGAACAGAGCCCTAGGCTTAATTCAGACGGTTACGTGAAGCTGCTGGTAACTGTGGTCAATCTCTGGCTGGAGAGGGTTGCTGCTTGAAGGCAGTGTATCGCAGTAACATTTGGTTCCTTTCCCTATCACCGGAATTAGTCAGAGGTGGTTGTCATTTTATTTTTACGAATTTACAAGAACTAAATTCTCGCTTCCTAATTTTTCCGAATGTAATTCAATGGATTACTATGTGCAAGTTATGTTTGAGAAAGATACTAACCGCTCTGCATATAACATCAAGGCCGCGCAGGTGGTCAAGATTAAAGAAGTGTTCGAAGATTTTCACAGAAATACTGTGAAGGAAGCACACACCAGTTTCCGGAGCCGCCTTGAAGCCTTGGTTGAAGCTGCAGGTAGCTACTTTCTGTAAATAGATATCACCAGCAGATTGCAGCAGATGTCTTTTCTTTAAAACATCATTATTGGATGTTTGGATTTTGTTCGGTTCGTCTGTTGATGTCTTAGCGTTTAGAGAAAGAGTGTAGATTGCCATTTCCCGAACAGGAGCATTCATACACACACATGTATTCATACACACATACCTATATATACATACATAGATACGCACATACATGTATGCATAGGCGCACACACTGACACATACAGATGCGCACAAACAAAGAAAAAAAACGCAGTGTGAATAACGGACAGAGTCAAAACTATTGAAAAGGTTGCAAGATGCAACGAACATTTTAGGAAAATAAAACTAAGAAATAAGTGGAAATTTTACCGGTGAGTGTGTTAAATTATAAAGCACAAAAAGAAGGTGACTCTCCCCAGACACAACAGTATATATATATATATATATATATATATATATATATATATATATATATATATATATATATATATATATACATATATATATATATATATATATATATATATATATATACATATATATATATACAGACACACACATATAAATGTGTGTATGTGTTCATTATTTTTGCGCATGTACAATTACAGGTATGGTGGCAGGATGATTATAGTTCACATGTATATTTAATAAACGTTTGGGTTGACCAGGTATATGTAATACTAATCAGAACTCGGTTCACTTCATTGCGTTTGACGTGAATAGTTATATGTGTGCCGAATATGTTGGGCAAATAGCCAGTCATTGCTAAGGCATCCGAAACGGATGTGTGTCAGCTCAACAATGAGTATGAATATTGCTTGTTAATGACCAAGCTCTAAAGCGGAGGTGACGTTGTAGGCCTGTTGAAGATTACAGGTTTTCAACAATTCTTGAATAAAATAATGCTCTCAGCTGTATGCATTACTAAATCATTGTAACTCACATTATGAGTGAATACTTGCTTCTTAGACAACTAAAAATGAATGCATTGTCGCATTATTTTTTGTCTGGGGAGAGTCATACTGTTGTAACGCCTTATTATCTAACACACTCCATTGACAATTTTGCATAATTAACGTAACTGTTGGAAGGAAAAATATAAATAATGAGTGAAAATCAAAATGATGAGTGTGTTAGATAACAAGATATTAAAACAATATTATTCTCCCCAGATACAATGTAATTTGCTTTAACACACGAATTCACATAAATAATCTTGCAAAGCCAGATACAGAGTCGAAGTATAAGTTGAATATTCGATGGCATTATAATGTAACTATAGGTTTCATTTCTCTGCGAGTTGTTTCAGCTATGCATGTTAACTGCAACTCCTTCGCAATATATGTGTATGTATGTATGTGTATGTATATATATATATATAATATATATATATATATATATATATATATATATATATATATAATATATATATATATGTGTGTGTGTGTGTGTGTATGTATGTATATATATATGTGTATATATATATGTAGACATGCATAAATTCTATAGGTTTAAAACCTTTCATCAGATCTCCATGAATCGAACTTTCTTCAATCTTACAACCTCTTTTGTATCTACCCCTTTTGATGTTTGGGAATTCTCTGATATTTTTTCGGCTGACGAGTACGAGCCATCTGTATTCACTGCATTTTTTGTAGCTTATTAAAGATGTCCTCGTACGAAACGATCGTACCGAGATTTTAATCCATTCTTGTTGCTTTATATATATATACATATATATATATGTATATATATATATATATATATATATATATATATATAGGTGTGTGTGTGTGCATATATATATATATATATACATATATATATATACACATATGTATATGTATATATATATAAATATACATATATACATATGCACACATATATATATGTATATATATATATATAAATATACATATATATATACATATATATATATACGTATATGTATATATATATATATATATATATATATATATATATATATTATAAATAGATGAGTGTATTTTTACCTTGTTAACAATTAACACGGAAAAATAAATAAATAGTTACCAGGGCAGCAAAAATCTCACAAGTAAAGATGTTGTAACTCCTTGTTTATAAAGGTTGAAACTTCGTGTTTACGTTGAATATTTTGAATAATATGAATAAAAAATGGAGTTAACGCAGGTTTAAACAAGTATTTTTACTTTCGACACATCTTTCGAAAATTCCACTGATACTATTCAAAAGAATAAATGGTATAAACAATGCAATCTTCTCTTCGGGAAAGTGAAAAAAACGAAACTCGTCAATACGACATTTTAGCAAAAAATGATGGATTTGTATAGCGATAGACAGAACGCTATTAATATTGTTTAAAAAAACGTTATATGATATAACGTCATAAGTAGCTAACAGAAAGAGTAAGGATATTAATAGTGAATGTTAAATATAAAGGAAATTAAAGTTTAAATTATATATAATGATAGAGACTACTTATATGCACTAAATGTATGTTTCTGCCAATGCTTACATCTGTATGCTCGTTCTATAACCGTGTTTACTAGAGTATTTTTAGAAAAAATAATGAAAAATAGCTAATTTAATTAGCTAATACCATCCAACCCTCTAGAAATATTAATAACAAGGTTATTGTATCTGAAGTCAATTCCAATAGAATTAAATTTATGTCAAGTAACTCTAAGATTAAAAATTCTATATACCAGTGTATAATCAGTACTCGTAATAAAGTACGATTTTACATTGGAAGCACATCGTTAGAGTTATCTAAAAGAATTTCTATCCATTACTCAACATTTAGGGATATAAATAAACGGAATAGTACCGGTCTCAGCAAACTGATTTGGGATTTAAAAGACCACAATGAACAATTTCATTTAGAATGGTTGATCCTCTCAATTTCGATACCATATGACAAAGGCAAGAAATTCTGTCTTCTCTGCAATTCTGAGCTATGTTTCATTATTTTTTCTAAAAATACTCTAGTAAACATGGTTATAGAACGAGCATACAGATGTAAGCATTGGCAGAAACATACATTTAGTGCATATAAGTAGGCTCTATCATTATATATAATTTAAACTTTAATTTCCTTTATATTTAATATTCACTATTAATATCCCTACTCTTTCTGTTAGCTACTTATGACGTTATATCATATAACTTTTTTTAAACAATATTAATAGCGTTCTGTCTAATGCTATACAAATCCATCATTTTTTGCTAAAATGTCGTATTGACGAGTTTCGTTTTTTCACTTTCCCGAAGAGAAGATTGAATTGCTTATACCATTTATTCTTTTGAATAGTATCTGGAATTTTCGAAAGATGTGTCGAAAGTAAAAATACTTGTTTAAACCTGCGTTAACTCCATTTTTTATCCATATATATATATATATACAACTAAAGCGTAAAGATCCCCTTCGGTTATGTATGACTGTGATATTGCCCCTACAAAGTAAACCTCTGAGGTTCAAGACCAGTTAAGTTTGTTCATGGAATCCCAGCAGTTGCTCATGTATGCCAGCCTCCGCTCCCCATACCACCAACGAACTATTACATATCTGGAGTCTCATTTTAATTCCGATCTGCTTTTCCATAATTTCCGTGTGGCTTCGAACAATGCAGCATCAAAGGAAATATATTTTAAAGCCAAAGCGTGCTTTCGTCTTCTGAAAGGTCGAGAATCATTGCTTTTATACATTGTTACGTGTCGTTTATTTATTTATTTTTTGCTGATTTGCCTGCAACCACACTGAAGCACCGTCTGGAAGAATTATAGCAAGGCGAATCGACTCCAACGCTTATTTCTCTTTTAAGACTGGCACTTATGTTATAGGTCTCTTTCGCAGGGTCCATAATTAAGGGAACGTAAACACACCAACATCTGTGGTAATGCGAAATGCACAAAGATACAGTCTTCCTTTCTTTTCTTCTCCATATCTTCTCTTCTTTCATGTCCCATCACAAGGCTTTGAGTGGCCTGAGGCTACAGTAGAATTAACGTGCCCAAGGAGCCATGTATTCGGACTACACAATTCAGATCGGAAGCAACCTTGTTACACCACAGTCAACCCTGCAGCTATGTAAGTTGTTTATATAAAAAAATAAAAAGAACAAATATATTGAAATTTCCCACATATAATTTATTTAATACTGATGTTTGCAGTTAAAATCTTTTCGAAATTTATATAAAGATGATAGAAATTATTCTTGCAATTTTTGGCGTATCATATTCGAGGCAACAAACCTGGTGCGACATGCCAGCAAAAGAGACTTGTATCTTTTGTCACTTTTCTTCTTTAAAGATTTTGAAATAAGTGCTTTTATCTCGAAATCTCTAATTAATTTTTTTCTGAAGTAACATTTCATTATCTTGGAAACGTCACAGTTTATCTAATATTTCTATTCTAATTGAAATGAAGTCGCATTTTATGGCACATGAAATGTGTAGTTATTTCAAAACTTATTCGTGTAATTTTGCATAATCTCTAAATTATGATAAACGTAAAATTATTGACATAATCTCTATGTAGCCTAAAAGCAATCTAGTGTCATGCTTCTTGACGGAAATTTATTGAAGCGGAATCGAATTATGATTTTTCCTTCTTGTAATTCACATGTACGTATGCATGTTATAATTCTGGAGAATTTTCAATTTTTAAATCATAAAATTATATGATCACAGAAATCAATTATATATCATCTGGTACTTTCTGTCACATCCGATCGTTATTCTAACAATTGTGTATATCTTAAAGATTATGCAGACGCTAATCAAAAGAATGTACTAATATTCCTTTACTCAAATTAATACATAACTCGTGTTCGAATGAGGCGTTAAATTGTTTTCTGTCCTAATGCAAGCTATTTGAATTAAATCGTACTCAAGTTTAATCGAATTTTTATTTTGAGAACATATTTCGACCTTATTACCTCTTCACTTATTATGTGAATTCTTTCACTAACATGTGAAGTGCGAATCACGAAATCTAATTACATAGAATCGAATGTGAAAAACATTCGTTAACAATGCATATTGTCTGAACCCTGTATCAAATTATCTTGCCTAAATAGTATTCATTATTCGTTGGAAAGAGTTCAGCAACTAATATAAGGTGTACTAAGAACTTGACTATTCAATTTTGGGATGAATTATGAATATTCAGCGTTTTGTATCAAATAATCACCTGAAATTAAACTCTGCAGAACTGATTTTCTTTCCATTGCCGTGAGCATCGAGGGAATTTTGGAGCATTTAGAGTATTAATCCTTCTTTTGCTTATTAAGCATTGATGTTACCATTGTAGTTTATCATTGAGTTTTAGGAATGGCATATTCATCGTGAAGAATGTAGTAACTAATAGGAATCTTAATGGAATGGAATTTTTCAGTCGTTATATTCGTATTTACGTCAAAAGAAAAGCATAATGGAAGCTAATAGAATTACAAAAGAAAATCACTACATTTCTGACCGATTGGAAATATGGAAGCCATGGCTTGCAAAACTAAATTGAATTTCTTTTATTGAATAGAATGAAAATAAAAATTACAATAATAAAAGCAAAGACAGCAGCAGCCACAAGGTAGACAAGAACAGCAACAGCAATAATAATATTAATCCTTGCCCTTCCAAAGTATTCTCTTGTGATATTGCTTTTCATTGGTTCGTTATGTATAGCACCAACATCTAAAATTCAAAGATATTTATATCACGCAGTTGTATGAAATTCTCGTACTGTCTCCTCCTTTAGTGTAACCATTGCATCACTTTCATGTTAATTTTTTTTCTTCATCACGAGGTTCTCATATTTGGAATTTCTAAATTCTATTCTGATATTGTTGCTAAATATTCTCAACGAATTAGCAATAAGTCTGAATTTTCTCTTTGTTGATAATTAACTTTGTTGATAATTAACTATTTGTTATTCAGAATGGATAACAAATAGAAATGTATCTCCTGGTCGTTTCCGAAAATGTATTCACATTTCTTATTTTTAGGACAAAATGTTTAGTCTTTCTATAAATTCTACATTCGTTGTATTATGAATTCTTAACTTCAAATTAACGTTTCAGTTTAACCTGTTCCAGAGAGTGGTTACTTGTCACATATTTTTATCGCTATTACTTGTCACGTATTTTTATCACTTTTACTAAAGAAATTTCCTGAATTCAAAGGCATCTCCAAGTAGCTTTATGAATTTGAAATGACATGTGGTACTCCGTTAATACTGAGTAGTATAATTTTCCATTGTCACAGTTTACTGTTATAGTTTTCAGCAATATTTTCCCTAGATTTCGAATACCTCCTGAATTCTTCTGGTGGTATTTCTGATTCTCTAATCACAGATATGTTCTTAGACATTTCTTGTGCTATATCCTTCATTTCAAGAAGAAACTAACTTATTGATATTTAATTTTCTTCCTTTATTGAAAGTCAGTGACAAGTCATTGTTAGCTGTGACCAAGGGATATTCTTGATCGTCGACATTGTTTCTGAAAGTGAACAGTATTTTTTACGAACAACGTTCCTAGTGATGAGACTGGCGATATCTTTTCTTTGGTGGAGGGAGCAGAAAGAGCATCTTCCAAGATATGCTGCTGCTATTGTTACTCAGAGCTGCTTAAATTTCACATATTTTGTATTTCGGACTCTGCGAAGCAGACAGATTGCACAAGCATTTTAATGCCATTTCTCTTGGAAATCAGGAAGAGAATTCAACGTATTTTGCCGACGTTGGAGTAAACCACATTCTTGATTAGAGTTTAGCAAATGTTTTGTGACAGTTAGATTTTCCTCCCTTGTTTTAAGCTGCTGAATAAAGTCTTGGATAAAGAATATTTTGTTCAAATATTTGTGCTAGGACCTTTTATCTGCTTGATATCTTATAAGTAAAACTTCGCTGTTCACAGTAACTCAAGGGAAGATCATTTCTTTTTGCTGGCATATTATACATTTGGCTAATATATGCTAATATTATGGTGTCGAAAGTCGACGAGCTGGCAGAATTGTTAGAAGGCTGGGCAAAACGTTTGGCGGTATTTCGTCCGTTTTTACGTTCTTAATTCAAATTCCACCGAAGTGGACTTTGTCTTTCGTCCTTTCGGGGTGAAAAAGTATGTACCACTTGAATACTGGGGCCAATGTTATCGACTCATCTCCTCCCTCGAATGTAGTGGCTTTGTACCACAATTTATAATCTATACTAGTGCAGCGTGCTGGCAGAATGATCAGGACGACGGACAGAATGCTCAGTGACATTTCGCCTGTCTTTACGCTATGATTCAAATTCCGTTAATCTCGTCTCTGCCTTTCACCATTTCAAGGTCGATAAAATAAGTGCCAGTTGAGCACTGAAGTCAATGTAAACAGCTTACACCGACCTCTCGTACTTTCTAGCCTTGTGCCAAAGTTTGAAGCCAATGTGTACTAATGTGTGTATGTGTGTGTGCGTGTTTGTGTGAGCGTGTAAGAAAGAGAGAGAGAGAGAGAGAAAGAAAGAGATTTCATATCTTCTGTATATTTTGAATTATGACTACGTGTTATCGTGTCCATTTATCTTTTGGATTGTCATTTTGCTGAGATTTTGGGGTCGTGTGCTATTCTAACTGTTAACATTTGAGCTGCTTTCCCTCGAAAGGAACAGTTAAGAGTATATTTTACATCACCTGTGAGAAAATTCCATTAATAGAACTTCCTAAAAACTCTCTGAATATATTTCACACAAAAATTTGTTGTTCTATAAGATAGTCGTGAATATGTTGTGCGGCACAAGTAAAAAACAATGCCTCTTCGTCCTCCGCCAAACTGAAAGACAATAAGAAAGACAACAACAAGAATAACTTACCTGTCGTTCAGCAACACAATTCGTCATTCAGCAACACAGCACATCGTTCAGCAGAACAATTAATCATTTTTTACACGTGGCCTATGAACCACCCCATCCCGATCCACCACCATTGCATACAGTGGCACAACGAATCACACATGATCTTGTACCATTTTTGTCTTCCCGACTATCTTATTTGTTTTGATACGTGACACTCGTCCCTTCACCACCGCCATTGTTGATGTCCTCTCCTCACCATCACCATATTTGATTCTGTGAAACTCAATCAGAAGAGTCTTGGGGAAAGACACAGGAACGAACTGCAAAGGAAGGTTAATATAAAACGCAAAAATTGTTGAAGCGGATCTAAGACAAAGTATCAAAGCAGTACAGTATAAAAAAAGAACACACAAAAGAAAGTAACTAACAGAGAAAAATCTGCATCAGCAGGATGGTCTCTTGAAAAACAACGAAGGAAAATATTAAAACAACTGAAAATTGAAGAGGAACTTTAAGGAAATGATTTGGCAGACGCTGAAACAACAACGAAATTCTGGGGAGAAATCTAAAGCAAATAAGTGCAACATAATATAAAAGCAGGCTGGTTACTGAAATTTAAAAAAAAGAAGTGGGAATTGGAGTAACACAAGAAAGGTAACTATCACGTATAAGAAATTAAAAGAGATGATTTAGTAAATTTCAAATTGGAAATCCCCCATACTGGATTGTATTCCGCGTTTCTGGATCATGAATGTACCAAGTAATTTACTATGTATACAGTTATATACAACCATGCTTTATTAACTTCATAAAAATGGAAGACCAACAATGATAACAAAAGGAAGGGCACTGATTAGCAAAGAAACAGAGATTAAGTTAGAAATTGTAGGCCTATTACTTGCTTACTATTACTTTGGAAACTATTAACTGGTCTCATAGCATGTGAGGTATGCAATTTTCTAGAAAAGGAGATATATTGCCAGATGAACAAAAACATATGAAGACATCTAGGTGTACTTTTCATCATCTATGCATAGTTAATAGAGTATTAAATGAGGCACGAGTAAAGAAGAATTTAGCTGTTAGATGGATATATTACAAGAAGGCTCACGACAATTTTCCACACAGCTGGTTTGGGAATACCTGAGGACGCTCGGATTCAATGAGAAGATAAACAGTTTTCTTCGAGAATGCAAAGATAGTGTGTGAAATAGAAACGACATGTGAATGAATCACTAGGCAACGTGTAAATATGCAGGGCATTTTCCAAGGAGATTCGCTCTTTCCATTACTGTTCGTCATAATGCTAATCGACTAGGCAAGCAAATTAAGAAGTTCCACACCTACCTATGAGTTTACAAATTTCAGGAGAATAAATCACCTTCTTCAAAGAGATGATCTGAAGCTGCATACAAAAATGACACAGACCAAGACTCTTTGTTCCAAACAGTGAAACAATTTAGTAAAGATATTAGTTTCGGGTAAATGTATGCACACTACTAAGTATGAAGAGAAGCTGGAAGATGTGTTACCTTAGTGCACTGGTAGTGACCAGCTGACACGGTAGTACATCTCCAGCGTTAGAAGATGTGAAAAGGCAATGACAATGACGATGATGATGATAATAATAATAATAATAATAATAATAATAATAATAATAATAATAATAATAATAATGATAATAATGGAAAATCACGAGAGACGAAAGACGTGGAAAATCACGAGAGACGAAAGACTGGATGCTAAAGCTCGTGGAAAATCACGAGAGACGAAAGAAGCTTCATTCTATCATAAAGGAAAGCAAAAAATTTGCTATTGATCTCGTGCAGGATACCCAAACTGAACAACCCGAGGGAAGTACGGCAACTATTGTTGCAAAGAAGGTGAAAATGATGGCAATGAAAAAAGCGCACGAGCAATTGGCTGATAGGTAGGAGCAGAAACCTCTGCACGGCAAATATGCGACGCGCAGCAAACAAGCTGATGTTGACCAGAAGCAAACCCATCAGTGGCTACGGAGCTCAGGGCTAAAAGCAGAGAGCGAAGGTTTCATCCTGGCTGCTCAAGATCAAAGCCTATTAACCCGGAACTACCAGGCCAATGTGATGAAAAATGGAGCAGACCCAAAATGCCGATTCTGCAACGACATGATTGAAACAGTGGACCACCTAATCTCTGGATGTAAAGTCTTAGCACCAGTGGAGTATAAATTAAGACATGACAGAGTTGGCCAATATCTCACTGGCTAATAAGTCGGCATTACAATATCAAAACTGCCGACAAGTGGTATAATCACCACCCTGAGGCTGTAACTGAAGGAGAAAATGTAACCATTCTGTGGACTTTCCAGTACATACAGACAGAACCATCAAGGCCAATAAACCAGATATTGTTGTGAAAGACCAAAACAATAAAGTTTGCTTATTGATCGACATGAGCATCCCCTGTGATCATAATATCTCAGCGAAAGAGTTTGACAAGCTCAGAAAATATAAAGACCTACTCATTGAAATTGAGAAAATGTGGAATCTCAAGGCGGTTACAATACCAGTGATCGTAGGAGCACTAGGAATGATCAAGAAGGGAACCGAAAATTATATGAGAATGATCCCTGGCTTACCATCCCTGCAAGAAGTGCAAAATATTGTCTTAACTGGTACATCACACGTATTGAGAAGAGCATTGTCGATGTGAGAACTGTTGCTGCTCATGTATTTTAATTTAACTTAAAAAAAAAAATGAACGAACTAGTGAGTTTAGTTTAATGGCCTACCAATGTATACTATGAGTTTCTTTGCCCTAGGAGTCGGGAAGACATTCGGCAAGAAATGGAAGCAAATTTGAAAGAAGAAAAAAAAGTAATAATAATAATAATAATAATAATAATAATAATAATAATAATAATAATAATAATAATAATAATAATAATAATAATAATACAGATTACATCGGGGACGTTAAAGAAACAGATTACACCGGGGACGTAAAACATGTGAGAACGATACAACATTGCTCCAAAATATATCCACAAACATCGGAAACAAAGACATCGCATGGAGCTAAAAAATAACTAACAAATGATTGGACTATATCCGAGTAATTAATACTCATTGAAATTTATTACTATTTTCAAAACGAAATGATGTATTTTAACTCGATATCATCTCCACCTCTAACACAAAACATGTAAACATGCTTGATACATTACGATCCATCAACACCAGGTCATCTCCGGCCCCAAACACTATGTGCAAAAAAAATACGAATAAATTAAATAATACCGGTATTCAACCCAATAATAACATTCGGGAAGTACGTACTGTAAACTTACAACGTAAAATGTACCAAAAACTACACGTGCAAAACAATGTGACAACAGAAATGAACGGACCGGTACCCTACGAAAATGACGACCGTCAAAATAATGGGCCAGACGTTGTTCCTCATGTCCCGCAAATAAAACCCAAAAGACATAAATGGACACGTGAGGAACACATTTCTATCCTACAAACTTACTTTACAGCAATGCTCTACCCAAAGAATGAAAATAAAACACATACATACAAAATATGGAAGAAAAATTACATAAATAAAGACCTGGATAAAACAATGAAACCTAAGAAACTAGCACATATGCGGAGATATATTCTCAAAGGAAAACGAATATCAGAAATAGAAATAGAACATTTAAAAGAAAAAATACATCAGGAAAATTTAGATAGAAGCCACAGAGCAATGCCAAATAATATAAACACTGAAACAGTAAAACACGAAGACAAACGTAACATTTCCCAAAAAAAAGGAAGTAAACAAAAAACAACAAATCCAGACCGTAAGGATACATAATAATACACGACAAACAGCAAGCCAAAACACGACAAACAAACATACAAATAAGAAAGAAAGCGACACAAATCTAAAACCTGGAAACAACGACGGGGAGCTTAATGATTATGATACTATAAAAAGTAGAATAATCAAAGAACTTAAAACCACAGAGCTCAAAATGGACCACCGACCATACCTCCCAAAATTCAAAATAGACAAAACAACAATATCAATTATAAACAACAGAAACCTAGCCGTCACGGAACTAATAGCCACTGAAACAAAAAGCGATATCACTGAGCTAAATGACTTAGTATACGCAGCAGCCACTGCAGCCACAAAAGAAGCTGGATCTGCACTCAAACCCATCCAAAGAGGAGAACCACCACCCAAACAAACCCTGTGGATAAATAACATCCAAAACAAAATACAAAAAATGAGAAAAGATATGTCGATTCTCAATGAAATCAGTAGACAGTCAACGCTACTGAGCAACAAAAAGAAAACAAAAATACTCCGCAAATACAACATCACAGAAAAAGATTTACCTGAGATAAAAGAAAAGCTGAAGCAAGATATCCTTGCCAAAGCACAAAGGATCCGCCGGTACGAGAAACGCCAACATCTCTTTGAACAAAACAAACAGTTCAACTCCAACCCAAAAAAGTTCTACCAAGAATTTGGCAAAAATAAAAGAGAAATCACTGCAGCACCAACAGCAGTAAAAGTGGAAGAATTCTGGAGAGAAATATGGTCGGCGAACGAACAACCAAAAACAAGAAGTATTAAAACAACAAACTCAGCATCTGAGCAATTTGGAACCCCATAACAACTGAAGAGTTCACCCAGGCACTGCAAAGACTAAGCAACTGGAAGGCGACTTGTCATGACAAGATCCCCAACTTCTGGTTGAAATATCTAACAGGAATATACGAAAAGCTGGCTGAAAATTTTAACAACATACTGGCAGAGCCAGAGACAATGCCTGAATGGCTCACGAAGGGGAAAACCATCTTAATTCCCAAATCAAATGAGACGGCAAAACTAGAAAACTACAGACCTATAATGTACAAAGCATTTACTGCAGTAATATCGCAAAGATTGAACAAGTACCTGGACGAAAACAACCTGTTTCCAGAAGAGCAGAAAGGATGCCGTAAAGGCTCATACGGCTATACAGATCAACTAATGATCAATAAAGCCATAACTGAAGACAACCACAGAAAGAAGAAAGGCCTCAGTATGGCCTGGATCGACTACAAAAAGGCGTTTGTTAGCATCCCCCACACATGGATCCTCGAAACACTAGCCATTAACAAAGTAGCACCAACAATTATAAAATACATAGGACATTCTATGAATAAATGACAAACAATGCTACATCTTCAAACAAAATAGGGACTTGTGAAAACCAAAGCCATCCCCATTAGAAGAGGAACATTCCAGGGAGATATGCTCTCTCCACTCCTTTGCCGTTTGGCACTTTCATTTCTATCGGATATGCTAAACAGAACTGGATGCGGAGATAAATGTTACGGCAAAACGATCAGCCACCTTTTATATATGGATCACCTAAAAGTATACGCTACAAATGACAAACAGCTGGAAACACTACTAAAGACAGTTCATGGATTTACCAAAGAAATAGATATGAAATTTGGATTAGAGAAATGCGCCAAAGTAACCCTGAAAAACGGAAAACTTGTTAAGAGTAGCAACATCACACTAGATAGAATCAATGAAATAAAAGAATTAGACCAAAACCAAACTTACAAATACTTAGGAATCCATGAACTAGATAAGACACAACACACAAAAATGAAAGAGAAAATAAAAAAAGAATATAATAGACGAGTTAGATAAATACTGAAAACAGAGCTCAATGCTAAAAACAAGATAATAGGTATCAACACTTTAGCCGTCCCAGTTATAATTTACAGCTACAATATCCTTAACTGGACACTAAATGAACTGACCAAAATAGATAGGAAAACAAGAAAAATAATGACAGGATCTAGGATGCATCACCCAAAATCTGACATAGAATGGCTAAATATACAACGTATAGAAGGTGGTAGAGGCCTTATACACCTGGAAAACTACTATAAAATAACTACCATATGATTGCAAAAATATCTACTTCAGAAAGAAGGAAAACTGATACAAATAGCAGCAAAACACGACCAAAACAAAAAACTGTTCTCAGTATTTAAGGAAGCTGACAAATGCAAACAAGAAAGCATACCACCTAACAAATATGAAGAAGAAGAAGAAGAAACAACAAAAGCTATAAAACAAATGAAATCCAAACTAAAAATAGAACAGCAACGAACCATGATAAAACGATGGCAAAAAAAGCCCCTTCATGGCAAATACTGGACTAAACTAAATGCAAAAGGAATAGACAAAGAAAAATCCCAACTATGGTTGAGAAGCTCAGGACTCAAAGCAGAGGCAGAAGGATTTTTAACTGCAGCACAAGACCAAAGCTTCCCCACCAGAAATTATCAAAAACATGTAATGAAAAGAAATATAACAAGTAACTGCAGAATATGTTGAGATGGACAAGAAACATTAAATCATATTATCTCTGGCTGCCCAGTCCTGGCTAAGAAGGAATATATTCACAGACACGACAGAGTTGGGACCTATAGACACTGGAAACTATGCCAACATTATGGAATAACAACAGAAAAAAGATGGTATAGTCACACACCAGAAAAGGTCACAGAAAACGAGAAAGCAACCATACTCTGGGATATGCCAATACACACAGATAGAGGAATGAAGGCCAACAGACCAGATATAGTTGTCAGTGATCATGAAGAAAAAATGTTTTCTAATTGAAGTATCAATACTAACGGATGACAACGTGACTCTAAAAGAAATGGAGAAACTTTCAAAATACAAAGACCTGGAAAGAGAGGTAACCAGAATGTGGAATCAAAATCAGAAACAATTCCTATCATAATAGGTGCATTAGGCATGATTAAAAATATTCAGACAAATACATAACAAAGACACCAGGACTTACAAACACATATAACATTTTTGGCAGGCATATAATGCTTTGCCAGGTCATTGAACAGTGAACCACGGTGCCCATTTAGTCGACCCCCAACGACTCTACGCTCCATACTATCACGGTGGAGAGGTTGGGGAGCCACTTAAAGACGAAATATCGCAGCGTGCGTGGCACATCACATGTTGGAGTTTAGTTGGCGATGATAAAACAGAAATAATGCTTTTATGAATTTCTTAAAATGCATTATACTGTCTAATTTAAACTTCAAAAAATATTTTTATAGAATTCATAAAATGCCTTGTCCCTCCTTTTCTCCAGGCATGTTGCAATAGATCTGCTCTTTAGTGGTTAAAAAAGAAAAACATGGATTAAAATAACTGATACGCGTTCATTTTGTCTGTTTTCTGCTTGGAAATTTCATGATGTTACAACACACATGAATCAGGTAAGAACAAATATGTAAGGCTTTTACCTTCAAGTTTAAAATGCGATATTGTTGGCATAATTGTGTTCTATCTACATACCACAACACAAATACATAAAAAATAAAACAGGTACACAGACACACAGACAGAGAGAGAGAGAGAGAGAAACACGCATGCACACTCACACACATTGAAACAAGCATGCACACACACACACATACACAAACAAACAAGAACAAGCATGCACACATACACAAACAAGAGCGTACACACAAACAGAGGAATGAGCACGCACACGTACACGCACACAGAAGAGCAAGTACGCACACAAACGAGAACGAGCATGTACGCACAACCCATTAGCTTCTCTTCCTATTTTCTTGTCAACTGTCAGTTGACAAGACAACACGTGAGCACGGAAACTAACGAATTCAGTGTTTACATCGAGTCAAAATGAAAGAGTGCCCAAAAGACCATTTTTAGTAAATTTTAAAACTTCACCATCTAAAACTTTCTGTGAAAATTGCACTCCTTTTCTTTTAATTCCTCTCCCCCCGATTATTCGAAAATATAGACATCCATTTTACTGCAAAAACACTATTGTCTTTTCTGATTGGACAGATTAATATAAAGAACCTCAACCTTTAACAAATACCCCCCACCAAGAAAAAAACCCCAGCTTGCTGTGTGTTAACAATTGTGTAGAATACGAATATGACAAAAAAAATTGCGCAAACAAATTTGGGCGGGATGGAGAGACGACTTTCGGAAAATTCACAAGATCCTAATTTTTCCGTCATAACATTCGGGAAAATGGATATATATTGATTTTATTTTACAGAATCCCACGTTTTTGGTTATGCAGAATCTGATACTCTGGGATATGCCAATACACACAGATAGAGGAATGAAGGCCAACAGACCAGATATAGTTGTCAGTGATCATGAAGAAAAAATGTTTTCTAATTGAAGTATCAATACTAACGGATGACAACGTGACTCTAAAAGAAATGGAGAAACTTTCAAAATACAAAGACCTGGAAAGAGAGGTAACCAGAATGTGGAATCAAAATCAGAAACAATTCCTATCATAATAGGTGCATTAGGCATGATTAAAAATATTCAGACAAATACATAACAAAGACACCAGGACTTACAAACACATATAACATTTTTGGCAGGCATATAATGCTTTGCCAGGTCATTGAACAGTGAACCACGGTGCCCATTTAGTCGACCCCCAACGACTCTACGCTCCATACTATCACGGTGGAGAGGTTGGGGAGCCACTTAAAGACGAAATATCGCAGCGTGCGTGGCACATCACATGTTGGAGTTTAGTTGGCGATGATAAAACAGAAATAATGCTTTTATGAATTTCTTAAAATGCATTATACTGTCTAATTTAAACTTCAAAAATATTTTTATAGAATTCATAAAATGCCTTGTCCCTCCTTTTCTCCAGGCATGTTGCAATAGATCTGCTCTTTAGTGGTTAAAAAAGAAAAACATGGATTAAAATAACTGATACGGCGTTCATTTTGTCTGTTTTCTGCTTGGAAATTTCATGATGTTACACACACACATGAATCAGGTAAGAACAAATATGTAAGGCTTTTACCTTCAAGTTTAAAATGCGATATTGTTGGCATAATTGTGTTCTATCTACATACCACAACACAAATACATAAAAAATAAAACAGGTACACAGACACACAGACAGAGAGAGAGAGAGAGAGAAACACGCATGCACACTCACACACATTGAAACAAGCATGCACACACACACACATACACAAACAAACAAGAACAAGCATGCACACATACACAAACAAGAGCGTACACACAAACAGAGGAATGAGCACGCACACGTACACGCACACAGAAGAGCAAGTACGCACACAAACGAGAACGAGCATGTACGCACAACCCATTAGCTTCTCTTCCTATTTTCTTGTCAACTGTCAGTTGACAAGACAACACGTGAGCACGGAAACTAACGAATTCAGTGTTTACATCGAGTCAAAATGAAAGAGTGCCCAAAAGACCATTTTTAGTAAATTTTAAAACTTCACCATCTAAAACTTTCTGTGAAAATTGCACTCCTTTTCTTTTAATTCCTCTCCCCCCGATTATTCGAAAATATAGACATCCATTTTACTGCAAAAACAACTATTGTCTTTTCTGATGGACAGATTAATATAAAGAACCTCAACCTTTAACAAATACCCCCCACCAAGAAAAAAACCCCAGCTTGCTGTGTGTTAACAATTGTGTAGAATACGAATATGACAAAAAAAATTGCGCAAACAAATTTGGGCGGGATGGAGAGACGACTTTCGGAAAATTCACAAGATCCTAATTTTTCCGTCATAACATTCGGGAAAATGGATATATATTGATTTTATTTTACAGAATCCCACGTTTTTGGTTATGCAGAATCTGATACTGAAAACAATTTTCAAAATCTCATTTTCAAAATTTCAATTCCAAGGCTCCATCACTCTTCATTTTTCATTTTTCCGAAAATTATTTTTGCCAAATGAAAGAAATATGTAATCTAGCTACTCACCTTTTTGCAAAGATTTCTTTCAGAGAATTTTTTCGCAGCAATATGACATAGTAATTCACATGAAATTAAAGAGTTTATTTGTTTTTAAAAATTTCGTCGATTTTTTTAAAATCAATCTACAATGGAAAATATGGTCATTAAAACGAGAAAAAGTAAAAAAGACAGTAATCCATTTTCCCGAAAGTTATGACGGAAAAATCGGATCTTGTGAGTTTTACGAAAGCTCTCCCCTCACCCAGTTTCGTTTGCGCAATTTTTTTTGTCCTGTTCGTTTTCTACACAGTTAATAACACCCAGCAGGTCGTTCCTTTTTATGCTTTCCTTAACGGGACATACAAACGAACACCCCTAGAATTCTTTAAAACTATAATATCTACAATTTTGTTGAAATTTTTATCCTCCTTGTCTCCCTGACTACCTGAACATGTAAACATTCTTTTCATTGCAAAAACACAATTAGATGCACAAAAAAGGGAGGTAAGCCCCTGCGAATATGTACAAACTGCACAATTACAAAATGTGTAAACCACAGCAAAACTTATTAGAAAGAAGGAAGTGAAGGAAACAAAACAAAAAAATAATAATTCAGAACTTCAAAACGTCAACGATATGAAAATCAGTATATTATTATTTTTTCTAATTAAAAATAGAACAAGATGAATTGCTTCTTTTCAATGCCAAGGTCGGTGCTCTCATTTATCGCTAGTAGTAGCAAACACATTTGATCTCTGCAGCACACAAGGGTGTGAGGCCTCTTTTGTCTCATTGTCACAAACGAATGCCCACTGCTGACCTCTTCACCATCTGCTGAATCTATTTACAGAACTGTAGAATTTGGTATATTCACCTAACTGCTACTCATCCTACTATTCCCTTCAACAGTCACATATTTATGATTATCTCAAGTACAAGACAAGTTGAAACTAAATAACATTTAATAAGAAATGGAAATTATAATACTACATTTTAATAATAAATGGAAATCATAATAATAATAATAATAATAATAATATTATTATTAATAATAATAATAATAATAATAATAATAATAATAATAATAATAATAATAATAATAATAATAATAATAATAATAATAATAATAATAATATATAATAATAATAATAATAATTATAATAATATTAATAAAGACCAAAACAATAAAGTTTGCTTATTGATCGACATGAGCATCCCCTGTGATCATAATATCTCAGCAAAAGAGTTTGACAAGCTCAGAAAATATAAAGACCTACTCATTGAAATTGAGAAAATGTGGCATCTCAAGGCGGTTACAATGCCAGTGATCGTAGGAGCACTAGGAATGATCAAGAAGAGAACCGAAAATTATATGAGAATGATCCCTGGCTTACCATCCCTGCAAGAAGTGCAAAAGATTGTCTTAACTGGTACATCACACGTATTGAGAAGAGCATTGTCGATGTGAGAACTGTTGCTGCTCATGTATTTTAATTTAACTTAAAAAATTTTTTTTTTTAAATGAACGAACTATTGAGTTTGGTTTAATGGCCTACCAATGTATACTATGAGTTTCTTTGCCCTAGGAGTCGGGAAGACACTCGGCAAGAAATGGAAGCAAATTTGAAAGGAGAAGAAAAAGTAATAATAATAATAATAAATGCCCTGATGCAGTACCAGGCAGTGGCTCTCATGGCTTCTGATCTTAACTGATTGGAAGTGTTATCATGTACATTGTTTTGTCTTGGTATAAAAGATGGGCTACAGCAAATATTCTGCTCAATACCACAGATTTGCTTGTCAGTTGTTTGACCATAACCATTTGAGCATGTCCCTTAGTGGCGGACGATATGTGCATCTCTGATCACGAGCAGAAGTAGTGGGGGAGCATCATAGCCATGTGTTGTGAGGGATTCTTTGGGGTTTGAATAATTCACCTCTGCAAACATGGGTGGTTCTTTCAACATCCTTAAACAACCCTTATTCAGGGACCTTTTGAGCGGGATGGGCTACTTAACCTGAAGAAAATTCTGACTGGGCCCCACCTGCAAGATCATGTGCTGTTTATCTTGATATGAGATCACCATGTCGCGCACATATGGTTGTGATGCATGTGCCTGGTGTACCCTTACCAGACGGGTACTCATGATGGTATATTGGGCTTCGTATATTTTACCACAGTGTCACTTATGGCATGAACTGCTCTCTCACTCAATAATAATAATAATAATAATAATAATAATAATAATAATAATAATAATAATAATATTAATAATAATAATAATAATAATAATAATAATAATAATAATAATAATAGTAATAATAATAATAATGATAATAATAATAATAACACAATAATAATAAAATAACAACAAATCACAGCACATACCCAAGGCACACAGAGCTACGCTCGGTAGTGAAGTGAAAGCACGCTATAAAAATAAAACTACTGAATAAAACTACTGAATATAATAATAATAATATGAGCACTAATACCACTCCCAAGTGAACTGTATAGAACAGGATATGGCTACAAAATTGACAACAGGAAAATAAGCCATCTATTTTATATGGATGATTTAAAGCTATATGGCAAAAATGATGAAGAGCTTGAAGGATTATTACATACCGTGAAATGATTCAGTGATGATATCGGGATGGAGTTTGGCCTTAAAAAGTGTGCCAAAGCCATTTTTAAGAAAGGGAAATTGGTAAAGTCTAGTTCAATCGAATTAGATGTCGAAACAGTAATAAAGGAACTTGAGCAGGAACAAACCTATAAATACCTAGGAAGAAATGAAGGCTCTGGTATCCAGCATGCAAGCATAAAAGAGAAGGTTATAAAGGAATGTTACAGAAGAGTTCGAGAAGTCCTGAAGTCTGAGCTGAATGCATATAATAAGGTGTTAGCCGTAAATTCCTTAGCAGTACCAGTTGTTCTTTATAGCTTCAATGTGCTTAACTGGAATACCAGTGAAATAATGAAAATTGACAGAAAAATCCGCAAGCTACCGACTTGTAACAAGATGCACCATCCAAAGGCAGACGTGGATCGCCTTTACCTTCTCAGAGCTCAGGGAGCTCGAGGTTTGATCCAGCTTGAACTTACATGCAAAACCACCGCAATCGGACTGACCAAATACCTAGAAGCAACAAACGATTGGATGCTAAAACTTTTGAAAAATATGAAAGACCGAAAAAACTTCACTCTATTTTCAAAGGGAGCCAAATATTCGCTGCTGGTCTCTTAGATACCCTCCAGATTGATCAGGCTGACGGAAATGCGCCAATTGCAGCTGCAAAGAAGATAAAATAAAATTAATTGCTAAGACAAAAGCACATGAAAATTTAGCTAGCAGATGGGAACAGAAACCTCTCCATGGCAAGTATGTGGCCCGTAGCAAACAAGCTGATGTCGACCAGAAACACACGCACCAATGGTTACGAAGCTCAGGACTAAAAGCAGAGAGTGAAGGTTTCATATTAGCTACTCAAGACCAAAGTTTATTAACGCGGAACTACCAAGACAATGTGATAAAAAAATGGAGCTGACCCAAAATGCCGATTCTGCAACGATGAGATTGAAACTATATACCAACTAATCTCAGGGTGTAGAGTCTTAGCACCTGCAGAATATAAAGCAAGACATGACATAGTCAGCCAGTACTTACATTGGACAATATGGCGGTATTATAAAATCAAAACCACGGCCAAATGGTATAAACACCATCCTGAAGCTGTGACTGAGGGAGAAAATGTGTCGATTATATGGGACATCCCCGTACAGACCGACAAGATTATAAAAGCTAATAAACTGGATATTATTATAAAAGATCAGACAAAAAAGATGTGTTTATTAATTGACATGTGTATCCCTTGCGATCACAATAGAGCGGCGAAAGAATTTTACAAGATTAGTAAATATAAAGACCTGCTAATAGAAATTTTAAACATGTGGCATCTCAAGACGACTACAGTACCAGTAATTGTAGGATCTCTAGGAATGATAAAAAAGTTACTGAAACCTATTTGAAAATGATTCCAGGCTTACCATCCCTACAAGAATTGCAAAAATATCGTATTAACTGGAACGGCTCATGTACTGAGAAGAGCATTATCGCTGTGAAAACGACATCCATCCATGAATTTATTTATTTATTAATTTTTAAATACATATTTTATCTGTGAATTTGTGTGTGTAATCTGCAAATGCATACAATGAGCTTCTCTGCCCTGGGTGTATGGAAAACACTCGGCGAGAAAGGGGAGAAAATTTGAAGAAAGAAGGCAAAAACAGGATAAAATATAGATAATAATAATAATAATAGTAATAATAATAATAATAATAATAATAATCATCATAATAATAATAATAATAATAATAATAATAATAATAATAATAATAATAATAATAAGAAGAAGAAGAAGAAGAAGAAGAAGAAGAAGCAGAAGAAGAAGAAGAAGAAGAAGAAGAAGCAGAAGAAGAAGAAGAAGAAGAAGAAGAGGAAGAGGAAGAAGAAGAAGAAGAAGAAGAAGAAGAAGAAGAAGAAGAAGAAGAAGAAGAAGAAGAAGAAGAAGAAGAAGAAGAACTATAATAATACAAATAATATTCACTTAGCTGCCTCTCTTTCTCCCACTCTTAAGACGGTTACAAAACCAGTGATTGTTGGATCAGTTGAGATGAGTAGAAAAGGAACGAAAATTTAGTTGAGAATGACTCCTCTATTACCATTCATGCAGGTAGCGCAGAAGATATTATTAAGTGCTAACTGCAAACGTAAACTGACTGTATATGAAAAGAAAGAATGGTAGCAGAGGACTGATTAGTATAGACCATTGGATAAATTTTGATAAATAGTGACGAAGATCTGCTGCAATATACTGCGACCCATATTATCTCTCTATATATAAACGGCAGTTTGTCTGTCTGCGTGTCTGTGTGTCTGTTAGTTTGTATCCTCACCCTGGCCACGGCTTTCAACCGATTCTGATGAAACTTGACACACCCATAGCCCAATGTGATAATTCAAAACTAACGCAGCGAAAATTTTGAAAAGTTCCCCCAGTTCTGAAAAAAAATCGATAAATTCGACATGGGGTCGAGATTCAGAGACACAAACCACAGACTGTCAAGGGGACGCAACTCGACCTTTTTAACTCTCAAAAAAAATTTACCATAATTTTTTTTCTATTTTTTGCTATTTTTTGGCTATAACTCTCTAAAAATGCTTTATAGTTATTTCCCTTACAAACCCGAGCAACGCCGGGCGATACTGCGAGTTATTGATAATTTTAAAGGCTATAGGTAGAAGGATTGTAATAATGATAATCACTGTGGTTATGGTGGTGACACAATGCAAGCACGTTATATATATATATATATATATGTATATGTACATACATCTGCATGTGTATATACAAATAAAGAGAGGAAGAGAAAGATGGGATCTCAATAACTTTTCGTGGGAACCCCACGAACAACACATGAAATCAGGATGCAACACAATAATGAAAGAATTAACGGCGGGAATGTAGCTATAGCCGATCATAGTGAAGGTTCCTCTCCTCCGGCTCGTCCGAAACCACCCGCATCAAGGATAGGGATCTGGCCACGGACGGTCGTTATGTGACAACAGATCACATACATGGTGTGCTCAAAAACAGACATAAGTGGACGAAGGAAGAGTACCATACACTTATTGTATGTCATAAAATAGCAAAGCTAGAAAGAAATCGCGGAGTAGGCCGACGTACCTTGAAATTTTGGATAGAAAAGGACATGTATCCAATTTTAGAAAATAAACTAGTGAACCAAGTAAAAGTGATTAGGAGAAAGAGTTACTTAAATGGAGTGGAAATTTCTCGAATTAGTGAGATTCTGAGATACCCAGCTGATGGGAACAAAGGATGGTCGGAACTGAAAACAGAGAGGTAGGAGTTGAAAGCAGGGACAAGAGTAGAAAAGAGGAACAGGTGAATGGTGATGGGGCTGTAAAGGATGAGGAACAGAAACGTTATAGATTGAAAGCTGATACTGTGGTGGCTGGATATGTAGGAGAAATGAATTACTTGAAATTCAAAGACGACTCACTGAGTTCATGAAAGCTGCAGAAGAAAAAGTCCCTATGAATGTGAGAAGAAAAGTTAGGAGTATGTTAAATAAAGTAACACAAAAGATAAATACTGTCATACAAAACATTCAGACGGAGGACGTAGCACAACAAGTAATCTTCTCCGAGTTATGGGGCTACTTCTTGAGGAGAAACAAAAAATGGTGGAGCAAAGAACCATGGCGGAAATGACGCATTCAAAGGGACATAATGTGGGCAAGGGAATATGTAGGTAAAATTGAGGAATAGATAAGACGAAAGTGGAAAAAATGAGAAAAAGACCGACCGAGAAATATTAAAGAAATATAAAATACGAAGAACGGGTTTAATGCAGTAATAGAGCAGTTAAAACAGAGTATCATGGCAAAAAGCCACAAGACCAGAAGATTTGTGAACAGAAATAACCAATACCAGGAGAAAAGATTGTTAAAAAATAACCCAAAGCAATTCTTCCGAACGTTAGAAGGAAACAATGACAAAAAGTTGCTCCTGGTGAATGTCAAGCCAAGGAGTTCTGGAGCGTATTATGAGAAAACAATGTGGAGCATAAAAGAGGTGTAATGTGGATAAGAATAATCAAGACAGAATTACAAGGAGGAAAGAAATAAAGGAATATTGTCATAAGCACAGGTGGTGTAAAAGAACAAGTGGATAAAGTGCTTAAGTGGAAAGCCCCGGACCAGATGGGATTCACGGCTTCTGGCTGAATTGATGCCACACGGTGTGAATGTTTGTTTTCTCTTACTTCCTGCATCAGCGACGCTATTCTTTCTGGTGAAGTTCATATCTTTGACCGAATTAGACACGCTACTAGCTGATGTGTGTGGGGGGAAACAAATACAGACACACAAACAAACATACACACACACGCACACACACACACATACATATATATATATTTATACATATATATATATATATATATATATATATATACATATATGACAGGCTTCTTTCAGTTTCCGCCTACCAAATCCACTCACATGGCTTTGGTCGGCTCGAGGCTATAGTAGAAAACATTTGCCCAAAGTGTCACGCATTGGGACTGAACCCGGAACCACATAGTTCGTTAGCAAGCTACTTACCACACAGCCACTCCTACGCCTATATCGTAGTTGTACTGCTTGTCTCTCCCGTCAAATCTTTAATGTTGTTGTTGTTGCTGTAGCTGCTGCTCTTGCTACTGCTGCTACTGTTTCTGTTGCTGCTGTTACATTTATTTTGTGGCTGTTTTTCGCAGTGTTATTGGCAGAGGTGATGACAGCGGTAGCGTCGATGCTGTTATTATTGTTTGTGAATGGATGGTCATCATGTTTTACTTGATTGCTGGTCTAGTAGTCACGCCAGTAGGCGAAACAATGTCACTCTCCCTTATTTTGGTTGCAAAACATTCCCCTGTTTCGCCCCCTCTCTCATCGGTAACTGAAAGTCCCTCGAAATTATTTGTTGCTGCCATTGAGCAAAATTCTAAATTTTTCCACGTGGAATAAGAAATGGAATAAATTGGATAAGTCCCACAAGAAAATGAGGACATTTATCAGACAAGAAGATGGATTCTTGATTCCCCAAACTAATACGGAGCCGAGGTCAAGCGTGGCCTCCTCGGCTGACGGCCAATAATAATAATAATAATAATAATAATAATAATAATAATAATGTTTATTATTATTATTATTATTATTATTATTATTATTATTATTATTATTATTATTATTATTATTATTATAAACCTCACACAATAGGTCGACTTTGCCTTTCATCCTTTCGGGGTCGATAAATTAAGTACCAGTTACGCACTGGGGTCGATATAATCGACTTAATCTGTTTGTCTGTCCTTGTTTGTCCCCTCTGTGTTTAGTCCCCTGTGGGCAATAAAGAAATAATAATAATTATTATTATTATATAATTATTGTTATTATTATAAGAAAGAAAAATGATGGTGATGATGATGAGGAAGAGGATGGTGATGAATACAATAACAGCATAAGCAACAACAACAGCAACAACAACAACAACAACAACACATACAAAAACAACAATAATAATAATAATAATGATGGTACTCGAAAAATAAGCTTTTGAAACTGTGCGAAACGGTAAGTTAGAACAGTTGTAGTAGTAGTAGTAGTAGTAGTAGTAGTAGTAGTAGTAGTAGTAGTAGTAGTAGTAGTAGTAGTAGTAGGAGTAGTAGTACTAGTAGTAGTAGTAGTAGTAACGATAATAATAATCATAACAACAAAAACTATTAAGAAGAGCAAGTATAACAATACAATTTGTGAAATAAAATCATTATAAACCTCACACAATAGGTTCAGTTTAATATTCTTTCGATTTTATAGAATATAGGTAATAAACAAATTCAAAATCGTAGGCATTTTAATGCTTTCCATACGGAAAATTTGACAAAATTATATTTCACAAAAAGGAAATGAATCATGCTGAGACATATTTGAAATAATTGCAGTTTGCTATACATTTATACAATTTGCATACAGATGGGAGCTATAATTCGGATTTATATAATCGTGAAATATATATTTAAATAATCCATTATCTTGCAGAAAAAGAAAAAGAACAAAATACTTTTCTGAAATGTGGCGTGAATCAAAATCCCCTTGTTCGATGGAAAAATAATATTCACCTTTTTTTTAAATCTTCGATTGTGTGGAGGTATAATCTTTGAATAATACTCAGTTCCCTGTAACTAAATATAGAATTTGATAACGTATACTATCTAAAAATATATGATTTTTATTTGAAAATCCATGCAATTGTTTAATAGATACACGCAAACTATCAGAATTAAGATGAGTATATTTGATTCCTAACTAACAAACATAGACCATCCTTAAATATTACAAATTATTGGTTCTAGTAATATCATTTTTCTTAGAAATTTTCAGTTTGTCAGTGAAATTTAAAAAAATTCAGATCTGTATTTATTAGCATAATTAGATCATCCTCAAGATGAATGCAATATGAGTATTGTTGACAAAGATAAGGATACAAAAGAAAAAAAACGGAAGAAAAATATATGAATGATATCAAAGGATATCAGAAAGGGTATTGAAGGAATTTGTATAACTGACACTGTGTACTATTACGATCACTACTATAAAAGTATTTTAAAAGTCAACGTAGCCTCTCTCACCATACGATGTAATTGATACTAAAGGACATATTGACAGCTGGTAAAACAATGTCAGAAGCAAGGGACGTCATCTTTATTTCCATGTACCATAATTGTTTCCTCCTACTGCATTTGACAATTTAAAAATATATTAGGCACCACTATTAAGCACATTGGACCTCGAAAACAACTTTTAAGCATTGACTCAAAATTTATAGATTGGGATGTATATAGAAAAATCACAAATAATGCAGAATTGGCTGTTGTTAGAATTTAAACTCAAATATATTCTATGCTAGATAAATCGCAAGTAAAACACTTCCAGTCAGTGGGGTGGATAACGGCATCATAGATATTGACGTTTTCAAAATGCGACAGCTATTCACATTGTTACCGATATTATAGACAATAGCATGGTATATTAGGACCAGATTACATTCATACATCCCTGTCGGCCTATGGCCTCAAGGAGTAAATTTTAATATGTGATACACTGACAATGATATTCACATTTATTATATTAGATATGGGTGAAACTCTATTTCAATTAAAATGTATTTCATATGTGTGTGTGTGTGTGTGTGTATGTATGTATATGTATATATGTACACTGACACACACATGCACATGTATGAATGTATTAAAAAGCAAGGCATAAAACAAAAATGATAACGTACAGTAGTTTGTTCAGTATGCTGGCCACAGGAATTTCTGTCCAGGAAAGTCGCACATCATCTCCCACCTTCTCTCACATAGTCCCCTCTCTCTCTCTTATTATTACTTCCACTGCCACCATCAACACCACTACATTTAATAAAACAACAGCTCTCCTAAATTTCTTTGTCTCTCTTGCTCTCCCTGTTTTCCTTTCTGTCTCTCTCTTCTCTCTCTCTCCCTCTCTGTCTTCGCCACCGCCGTCACCGTCTTTATGCCTACTATTACTCTCATTCCAGCAGGAGGAATTCTCATTGAACAGTAAGCGACTGGGGATCAAAGTGTGACACACCGACACACAGTAATTTGCTTTCGCATTTATTAAATTAGATGTTTAATTTCGGGGAGACTGTATTTCAATTAAAATGTTTTTGTATATGTCTGTGATATATATATATATATATATATATATATATATATATATATATATATATATATATGTATGTATGTATGTATGGATGGATGGATATATGTATGTTTTAAGGAAAGCAACAATTAGAAGCAGCTGTTTCCAATAGTTGTTTCAATATGCTGGTCACAGGAATTACTGTCCAAGGAAGTTGTACTTCATATCCTTCTTTCTCTTTCATACCCACATTTTCTCTGTCTCTTATTATTACTCCCATTGCCACCGTCATCAAGACTACTTTTAATAAAGCATCATCAACTCTCCCTAAATTTCATTGTCACTCTTTTCTCCCTCTCTTTGTCGGTCTCTCTCTTTCTCACTATTTTCGCCACCTACCGTACAGTCTCTATGCTTATTATTACTCTCAGCCCAGCAGGGGGAAGTGTAATGGAATAGTGACAGGGGGAGTTCAAGGTGTGACGCACTGACACACAGAAAATAGTTTACACATTTATTATATTAGTACTACCCATATTAGAAGCCACAACATATTATGAAAAGCCCAACACTACAGTCAGCAGAAATAAATGAGAGACCTAAATAAATGTTAAACCTACACAGAGAAGGGCTCACTGACAAAGAATATGACTATATGACCAATTTCAAAAGTAAAACCGGTCAATTCTACGGTATCCCCAAGTTACACAAAATTGAGTAAATAAGTAACGCATGCAGGATAGCCACATACATAATAATCAAAGACCCTACACCCAATGACCTCAAATTGATACCTATAATAGCAGGTCCTACATGCGAAACCCACCGCCTCAGTACCTTTTAGTTACCATCTTAAAATCATCCTCAAGCATACAAAAGCTACATAAGGGTCGACCTGGATATGTTCAATCACCTTCCTGAAACAATAAACAAAAATATCCTACTTGTATACTTCGATGTAGTCAACCTCTATTCCCATATAGAGGCAATACAATTCTGTCTAGAGTATTACGCCAACGAACCTCCACATCACATCTAATAAGAATTCGTGTTAAAAAGTGCTAAAATTCATCTTGAAGAATAGCTAAATCCAGCACTGCGATGGGTACAATAATGGCACCCTCCTTTGCTAACCTAGTCATTATCGTATGGCTCTAGAACAATACGGCAGCCCATTCTCCCTCTAGAAAATAACTGGAAGAGATACATGGATGACCGTTTCATTCTTTGGCATGAAAGTATACCCTTAAAGAATTTCAAGCAATTATAAATAGACTTGACGTAAACATTCACTTCACGATGGAATATAGTTATCAATAACTTCCCTTCCTCGACATCCTCGTTAAGAAATATAACAACGTAATAGAAACATACATACTACAAGCCCACGGACTCTACTGTTCAACTCATGCAACCTCAGACACACCAAGTTTCTAATGCAAGCAACAGGGACACACGGCAACATGAATTAAAGGATACACTCAACTTCACTAATTGACATATGCTTCCAACGTGCCCTACAACTCAGACACACCAGATTAAAAGATTCACAACCAAATCCCTACTATACATCTCCACACACAACCCTCTTAACAATGAAGCCTCCGTCACCATCCTTCAAATTATTCCTCTGCTAAAACGGACTACAGAAGGAAGATTATCCTCCAAACACACACCATCATTAAAAGCTAGAGACAGCCCAGTCTATGAAATGTCTCCTAACACAAGCACGAATACACTCACTGAAGCCGTCAGTAATAAATGCGGAAGGCCCAACTGTGGGATATGCGTCAATTTAATTGTGTGATCAGAGATCTCTTTCAAACAGGACACAGTGAATAGCAGCTTTACATGTGCTTCGAGAATCTTATATACGCACTAGCCTGCTCTTGTTGTCAAGAGCAATACATAGGACAAACAAGAACAGTCTACGTCAAAGGATGGCTCTGCACAGATCCCAGATCAAAAATTTTTTAAAAAGCAGAAAAATAGCATTCAGCCAACACATTGAACCAATAATAAAAATTCATGCTTCAGTATTTTTTCCCTCTATCAATTCAGGCATGATACAACCTGTATCCAACGAATTAGTAAAGAATCTTTCTTTATCACAAAATACAGACCACTTTTCAACGCATCTACAACAAAATATATATCGACCACGACCTTAGAATAACACACGCAAATATTGAAAATGATAATTCAAAAGAGATTCTTGATGTGATCTCGTGTGTTGAAACAGAAATTGTTGTATTTGAGGATTTAGCCATTGAAAACACGCGCACTATTTATTCGGTGTTCGCTTGCTTCAATTTTATTTCATATTAATTGTATTCCGGTCAGAGTTCATTTGTCACAACTCTGTGTCGTCATCAGAGGACCTTTGCTTTCTTCTTTCGTTTTTGAGTCTCTCCTGCTGTATATCTTTATTTGCACATGCGTATACCCCAGTGTGTATCTATGTTTGGTGTTTGTGGCAATGCGACTGGTACCTGTATTATCAGCATCCCCTGTTTTTCCCGTTTATTTTATCATATTATATTCATTTTATTTATTTGTTTTAATCTACATTTTCTATTTTTGTATTAATTTATTGTCTTTTGCTCATGTATTTAATGATTTAATTTCATTTATTTATCTATCGTATTGCTTTCATATTATTATTACGTTATGAGGATCTTATTCTGTTATCAGGCTGTGGTGTGGGGTTTGTGCTAGTATTAATGTCAGTTAGGCACCTAATCCACTGTATGAACGTGTTTTCATTGGTTTTTCATATAGATGATATTATCCGTCATTCGTACACCTGACAAATATTTCATATACGGAACAACAAAGCTGCTTCTAAAATCTTGAGGATCTTGGATATAAGTGATAGCATAGAATGGTGACTGAATTTGGTTAAACGAGCGTGGCGTGTGTGTGCCAGTGTATGACTACTTGTAAGCATATATGCTTATATGCGAGCCAATTTTCGGTTAAAGGAACAGAAATAAAGGCTATGAAACGGGTAGGATTATTAAATAAGGGAAAGATATTAACAAAAGCTTTGTTATCATAATACAAAGAAAACGAAAAAAAAATACACAATTACACATTTAGATGTTTAAATATATTCATGCATATTACCTCTTGAAGAGATTTCAGAAGTAGCTTTTTTCGCTTATGCGTGCGCGAGCGCACGCACGCACACACACACACATACACACACACACACACACACACACAACACACACACACACACAACACACACACACATACACACACACACACAAATAGTGCTGCAAGAACCCTGATGTGAAGTCGTGTGTTGAAACAGATACTGTTGCATTTCGGGACAGTCATTTTATTTATTTATTATTATTTATTTTTTTTTGCCTAATAAACACACGCATTATATGCTCACCTCTCGTTCATTACTGTTCTTATATTAATTCATATCCATTGTCCGGAAATCTTTCGCCACACATCTGCGACCTGAGAGGAAATAAGCAGAGCAAGAGAACACACGAAGACAGAATGTGTCGCTGAGGAATTCAAGGTGTGTGACGGAAGATTTCCGGGCAAATGGCATGAGTTAGAATTCGACAGTAGTAATGAAGACCGTATATATACAGCGTGTGTTTATTAAGCAAAAAATACGATCATCTCGAAATACAATATATATATTGGTGTGTTTGTACATGACATGCATCCATTTCCAAGTAAGTTTTATATATATATATATGTGTGTGTGTGTGTGTGTGTGTGTGAGAGAGAGAGAGAGAGAGTATGTATGTATGTATGTATGTATATATATATATATATATATATATGCATACATATGTATACATATATATGTAGTAGAAGTAACGGAGTGACTCAAACTATATACACACGTTCGCACGCGCACGCATATAGTAAAGAGGAAGAGGAAGAGGAAGAAGAAGAAGAAGAAGAAGAAGAAGAAGAAGAAGAAGAAGAAGAAGAAGAAGAAGAAGAAGAAGAAGAAGAAGAAGAAGAAGAAGAAGAAGAAGAAGAAGAAGAAGAAGAAGAAGAAGAAGAATCATAGAACAAAAATTGAAAACTGTAAAATGCTGAACTATTCATGCGGGTAAGACTAACATTTGAACATATAACGTATAAAATGTGGTGTAATTATCAGAGAGCATGCATATTGGGAGATATGTGGCTTACATCAACGTTTATGAATAGTAAAATGCAATTCACAGAACAAGAGAGCGTACAAATTTGTAATGTCTAATTCTTTCAAAATTGTAGAAATGGATGACATCTCTATGAACTTACCAATATTTCACACACTTTAACTGTAAAATTGTTGACACTTTTTCATACATGAAACACTTGTACATTGAAAAGGAGACACCTGAAAACTGATAGCTTTTCTGTCGTTCACCAAGGAAAACGAATAAATTATTTTCTTGCACATTCCTCTTATGACATTCGTTTCTGGTATGAATGCTTTGTAGCTTAAAGGATACGCAGTACTTCTATATTCATTTAGATATATGTTTCGACAAATGTATGTGCTTGAAATCATTGGCATTAAGCAAGTTTATAGAGGACGATCACTTCAGCTTCATATGAAATCGTATCCCTTGTATCTAACAGTGAGAATATATCTGTTAAATTCCATATTGAACTTGAATATTACGCAAAATACTAAGAAGTAGTAAAAGTATTTCTAGAAAACGTATTTTCCCGAACTATACTGCATAACATTACTTACGAAGTAAATTCATTAATGACAAGGTGTTGCATCATGATTATACATTATTCTCCCTTAAAATACAGGGTTTGCATTCCACGTAATAAAGATCAGATATATCAGGGTTGTCTGGAATTAAGTATGCATAAGCAATAACAATGCATTCGATTACACATATATCTATCATAAATAAAATTATATGTTCAAATCAGAATGGTGTTGTGTCGAAACTTGCTGCCATAGTTTCCGTTAGACGCAATAGAATTAAGGAAACCTATTTAAACAATTTCGCGATTTTTCTATTTGCCATATTTGTTGAGCAAAATTGATCTTAGAAGCAGAGAAAAAATATTAGCTTTTCTTAAGACACCGATGGACGCTCATCTCAAACTCGTAGTTTAACCATTTTAAATCCACATCATATACATATCGATTTCAAGTTTGTTTATCGGTTCACAATAGAATATATAGCATATCAGAGTGTTAAGAACCAGGAATATGAATGAGTCACGTAAGCTAAGCCTCTTGGATTTAAATAAATATTTCGTACAAAACTCAAAACCACAGAGTACGCAATATGGTTGCCACATAGGTATCAATGTGAAGGGAGATATGAAGGAAGGTCAATACTTAAATATCTCCGCGTAAAAATACATTAATCAAAACAAATTATTGAGAGAAAAAATACAAAAGATTCCTACGTAAATTAAAATTACTACGCTAAAGGAACACAACACGAAAAACGAATACATCATATTTCATAAATATCATTATAGTATACAACTCAACCGATGTATTATTTTTGAGCACAATTCCCAGAACCATTTTTTGTTGAAAGGATTATAGTTTTGCACACGTGGTCTTGAAATACAAAAAAGTATATACATACATACACGCAAAAAATAATAGATTTATGATTTCTGAGAGATAGATAGAGAGAACGGGAGTAGTGAATGCTCAATTTCTTTATTACAGTGAAAGATTGGCATACATATGCACATACATTAACACAGATTGAGAGCGCGGTGTATAGATGTATATGTACACATGTTTATACATTCATACATATATATATATATATATGTATATATATATATATATATAGTATATATATATATATATATATATATATAATATATATATATATATATATATATATATATATATATATATATATACATATACACACGTTCAGATATATGTGTGTGTGTATTAATATTAAAATATATATCTAGGTATATAGGTATATAAACATATTATACAATCATATATATATAAATATATGTATAGAAAACTTATATATGACTGTATATACGCGTGTAAGTGTATATCTAACAGGGAGAGAGATCTTCTTTTTGTGTCTTTAATGCAATGCCTAGAAAGAATTAAGAGATGTGTAAGTAATTTCATTATATGTAGCTTCGCGACATTTCCATCCTGTATTTGACATAAGTTTTCACTCAATTTTCGCCTAGGAAATCTAATTTTCCAAAAATCCATTTATTTAGCGTGGAAATTATAATTGGTTGCAATATCAAAGTGTCCGTATGAGTTGCACCAGATGTACTAATGTATCGATTTAATATTTCACTTTAAGATTGTGAAATCTTAGAAAGCAAGAAATTCACGGTAAAATATGTCATTGAAAACTATTAATCTTTCAAATCAGGTTGTGTGGACCTTGCATATAACATAATTTTCATTCATCAGGTCAAACACACAAAGACACACTTACGCATATTTGATATGAATGCATATATGTGCGTGTGTGTTTGTGTGTGTGTGTAAGTGTTTGCGCATGTGTGTGCGTATGTATGTGTGAACGTATATATATACATACACAAACACACACACATACACACACACACACACACACACACACACACACACACACACTATATATATATATATATATATATATATATATATATATATATATATATACATACATACATATACATATGTATACAAACACACACACATACATATATATATTATATATATAATATATATATATATATATATATATATACATATATATATAGGAGTGCGGAAGTGTGTGTGCGTATGAATGTGTGCATGTATATACATATATATATATACGTATATATACAAACACACACACACGTACATATATATATATATATATATATATATATATATAATATATAATGTGGATACATCCATATCAATATCTATGTAAATGCATAAATGTTTACATATACAATCTGTGTGTCCATGTGTGTGTGTATATATGCATATGTGTATATATGTGTGTGTTTGTGTGTGTCTGTATATGTACGTATATGTATAAGTATGAATATATGTATACCACGCCTGTTAGAGAGGACGAGTTAAACTGAAGTGATATTCGGGAACATGGAAGTTTCACGTTACCTGTTTTTAAGTATAATTTAATGTATACATCAGAATTATTTTATCAAGATTTTCTTGTTTCCACTAGCGTTCACTGTATCAACAGAAATGCAAATGATAAGAAATCTTATATTACTACATCTGGTGCAAGTCATACAGCCAGCTTTTTCTATTGCAACCAATTATGAATTCCACAATAATAAACGGATTCTGAGTAAATTAATTTGCCAGCGCGACAATTGAATGAACGCTTAAGTTCAATGCAAGATTGAATTGACACAATACTACAGATAATGAAAATGTTTAATGTTCTATTAATTCTGGGTATTATAATAAACATCCCAAAATGTATACACTGACACACACACAAGCAGACTCTTAGGCATACATTACTCAAGTCAGTTGTAGTTAGTGCACAGACTAGAAAACAGAATAACCTATATATAGCGTAATGATTGATATCGTATCTTGTATAACGCATCACATGTTCACACATACACAAATCATATATACATACATACATACATACATATAAATATATATACGCATACATATCTGCATCCATACATACGTACATATATACATACATACATACATACTAACATACATACATACATACATACATACATACATACACACATACATACATACATACATACATACATACATACATGTATATTGGATATCTTATATGTACAGTTATACGTCTACAGTTTTCAAGCTCTTTGTTTAATATAGGCATCCAGTCTGCTCCTCGTATTGTGGCTTTGTTTCTATTCTATTTAGTAGCGTTACTGGTTATGAAATACAAATCAAGTTTAGTACAAATTTCGATAATACGTTTATATCATTTTTTGTTCTCGGGAGAATATATTCCAAAATTTGTCTTCTCATTATCCCTAAAAGTCACTACAGCTATAAAAATCAAATGCATTCCATGCACATGCTTGCAATGAACGCACCCATATTATATTACTATTTACACTCCAAGGCGTTTAACCAACGAAATTCAGCTTTGAGAGAAGTAAAATTCTTGTCTTAAATTCCATTGCGTTGTGTTACCGTTTCATATTACTAGAAAACATAATTTCAAATAATTTCTTTCAGTAAAAATTTGAATACTTTATATTCATATTCCAAAATTATTAACCCCTACGTAGATAGATTCAACAAATCTCATTTAACTGCGCTGAGAAATATAAAATGGAGATTTTAGCAAGCATCTAGTGAAAACATATAAATAAAAAAACATCATTTGAAATATGATAGCAAATGAAATATTTTGAATCTGGCTTCAGTCTATTAACCACCTGCTTCATCATAAAAATGTACTCACATGTATACATGCAAATATACCCAAGAAATTCCACAAGCATATAACGCACTTAAAAAACCTAAAACTCTTTCGTATTATATTGAAGAAACAAACACTGAAAATAAAATACAAGAAAGAAAGTTAAGAAAAAGCAAAATCTGTCTATTAGGAGAAGCAAACAAGACAATAATTTACCCCATACTCCATGACGTAAAATGCTATATCATATGACCTGTAATTTCACTACAGAATTCTAAGAACTTTGAGGATTCATGTCAACAATGCGAACGATATGCATTAAACTTGTCTCTCAGAAGTGAGCGATTACATTCAAGGACATTATTCCCCGAAAAAAGAGTGCCCTTATGAGCCTGCTACAAGTTTGCGAAAGAATCTGCCCTGGTGGAATATATGACAGCGCACAACTGTTTCAAGAAGACAGCTGACTAACTGCAGACACTAGGCGGTTAAAAGTTGTAGTGAATAAACAATTTCAAAGAGTCTCCAACTCTCCACACACACACACACACACTCATACACACACACCACACACACACACACACACACACACACATATACACACACACGCACACACGAACACACACACACACGCACACACACACACATACAAGAACAGATCTGTTGTTATTTTTCATAATTCACCTCTCTCCGAACCTGCATCTCGCGTGATCTGAAGGATAATTGTGGACCGTATATTTAATACAAAGTGCGTTTCTTCATTAACCCAAGGACTAGAGATATAATCCAGGGCAGTAATCAAGACTGAAATATTAGAGGAGGCAAAGTCCAACAAAAACCAAACCAAGTTAGCAATTACAAACAGTTCTATGCATTGTTCCAATGATGGGAAGGGAGGGTATGTCAGAAAGGCATATATCTATACTTGCAGATCTGATTTAGTATATTGTACAGCAAAGGTTCTCAACTCATTTTCGCCAAACGCCCCATTTTGACCCTTGGAGTTACAAATGGTCCCCGCTACAAAATATTTTTATTTTGATATCAGCAGATGACGATTAAAAAATAAAGGACGGTTTTTTACGTATGCATTTGTACGCAATCGGTAGTACAAATGTACTAAGGCGGCGAGCTGGCAGAAACGTTAGCACGACGGACGAAATGCTTAGCAGTATTTCGTCTGCAGTTATGTTCTGAGTTCAAATTCCGCCGAGGTCGACTTTGCCTTTCATCCTTTCGGGGTCGATAAATTAAGTACCAGTTACGCACTGGGGTCGAAATAATCGACTTAATCCGTTTGTCTGTCCTTGTTTGTCCTCTCTGTGTCTAGCCCCTAGTGGGTAGTAAAGAAATAGGTAGTACAAATGTACAGATTGAAATGCAAAGAACCGAAATGAATACAAGTTTGGTAATTTCGTTTATTTCCACCACGTGACACGTACACTTTGGTACAAGTAAACGCCGATGAAATCATTTCATTCCTTTCCGATTTCCCTTAACAAAACAGCTAGAACTTGTGTAACAATCTGACATATAAACTATTGTCACCCGGGAAGAAGATTTTGATGAGAGTGTGGATTTAGTTAGTTTGAGTGACAAAATCACCCCACTTTTAAAATTCAGTAAAAAATCTGAAAATATGACATATTCAACATATTCATTTCTTATTCATTTGAACCAAAGAATTGATTGAGAAAAATTTGACGAAAAAGTTACAGACGTTTAAAAATCGAAACACTGTCAATTTTTAGCCAGTACTAAACTTTCATTGTAGCGAACGTTGTCGAATTTAAGGTTGCACCCTGTGTAACATTGTACGCTGTGTGACCTGTTCATTCTAGCTTTCTAAATAAAGATAAATACCTTAAGAAGTCATGTTATTATTATTATATGTTTGTTGTTATATTAATGTTTTTGTCTATATGTGTTTGGATAAATTTTAAAGTTTAGTGTCTTACCTGTTCATTGTCGGTTTCTAAAAAAGCAGAAATTCCTAATTTCGTTCTAGGTTTCTAAATAAACAGAAATACCTTGCTAACCAACCACATGGTTCCGGGTTCAGTCCCACTGCGTGGCATCTTAGGCAAGTGTCTTCTGCTATAGCCCCGGGCCGACCAATGCCTTGTGAGTGGAATTGGTAGACGGAAACTGAAAGAAGCCTGTCGTATATGTGTATATATATATATATATATATAATATATATATATATATATATATATATATATGTTGTGTGTGTGTGTGTATGTGTTTGTGTGTCTGTGTTTGTCCCCCTAGCATTGCTTGACAACCGATGCTGGTGTGTTTATGTCCCCGTCACTAAGCGGTTCGGCAAAAGAACCGATAGAATAAGTACTGGGCTTCGATTTGCTCGACTAAAGGCGGTGCTCCAGCATGGCCGCAGTCAAATGACTGAAACAAGTAAAAGAGTAAAAAGAGTATGTATCATCTTACCCTTTCTTTTGTCTCTTCATTGATTGTATGTTTTTATTTCTAAAAACTGTTATATTAATATATTTCCCTGCATATGTTTACTTTATGCGTATTTCAGTATTATTTATACCTGCCAGGTATTTGCGTACGTCATTGATATATAAGTGCATGTGTGTATGTATATATGTATGTATGTATGTATGTATGCATGTATGTATTATGTATGTGTGTGTCTCCAAAACTCAAAAGTTGAGTAACGTTTTTATAGTTTGATTTGTAAACTGCGATAAGAACAACACAGGTCAACAAAGAATTTGTCTCAAGAAAGAGAATACCTGTATATTATGCTTTTGCATGCAGAATTCCAAAATAATGTCAAATTATCTTTATCAAGTTCACATACTCCATTTACTTTCATAATGCCAAGAATCTGTATCAACTTTTGCTATTTATGAAAAGTATGTAAAATATGAAGGCAATTGACGAAAAATATCTATAATAAAACTGTAATTGATTAATATAAATTTTTATGAAAACAAAACACTCAGGTGAAGTAAAATTCGTGGTGTGAAGAATCAATACATGCGGGTGAAACTCAACAAAATGTGCGGTTGTTATGTTAATAGCTGTTAATGCCTCACTTACTTGGCTAAAATTACCCAAATTTCCAAAATTTAATTCCAAATAACATAATATTCTTTAATTTATGCGATAAAGTAATTTGTTGATCGTAATCAAAATTCTCAGTTGCATTGATACACCAAAATTAAAAGCAATCTGAGCAAAATTAAAGGGGGCTCATTTTGTTAATGAAAAAAAACTACATCCCCTCCAGTGTTAAGCGCTGTTCTAACCACTGAGTATGGCCAATAATAATGTAAAATATCACTAGGCAGAAAACGAAATCAGTGCACTGATAAACGCTTGGCATACTCACCATAACGATAGCGTAAAGTCTACGGTAAATCACCGAAAATTTATCGTCACTGTCCTTGTACAGTTCTCTAAAACAGATCAAAAACAAAATAAAAGAAATCACAAGATCATTTCACGCGCACATTGAAACGCTAGTAACTATATTTGTCAATGTTGTGCACCAACTTGCCCAAGGCCAATAGTTAACAATAGTTAGCCAGTAGTTAACAAAATCCCCCTTGATATCGCTACATAAACTAATTTACCCCCCACCTAACACTATTGTGTAAAGTCAGGACTCACTATCACAACAACAACAGCCTGCTACTGCTACTACATCGGAATCATCTTGTTTGGTATCACTATCTGACCTGTTTCCACCCAGCCCTACTGTTGCAAGCCAAGTTTTACTGCTGCTTCAACAACTGCTACTGCTACTGTTACTGTAAGAGGACCACTGACCAATGAGTTTGCCAATATATAAAAACCTCTACTATCCTCACGTGAAAAATCCTATCTGTACCATTCCCAAGGTAACTGTAGATTTGGCCCCAACGGCACCAACAACAAAGAACGCAGTTTTTTTCTTTCACATCTTACTTTATGCCGTAGACTGGTATAACTGGGATAAAAATACGGATCTATTTTGTTTTCGCTGCCAGATTTCAAGAAAGGAAGTTTACCGAATATTTTTTTAAATTTGGCACAGTAATATACTTTTCCAAACTGAATTGCTGGAGTTATTTCACTTTTTCCAGGAAAAGGATCTTTTCGGTTTGCACGGCAGTTTTTAAAACTAATTTCTATGTAACTAAATAATTTTAAACTTCGTATACTGGTAAAATGTGTTTATAAATCATCTTTTTCTCTTGGCTTTCTTGGAAAAATTCTATAGTTTGTAAGTTATTTGGTCTTTCATTTCTTGCATTTCCGCAATTTCAACCACTGAATGAAGTCTATTTATGTGAAAACGATTTCTGCCGTAACATTTTATGGCGGCGTCATATGAAAATGTCCCTGTTTTTTTATGAGAAAAAAGATACTCTGCGGCCATAAACAGAGCTGGATAACAAAACCGTTCGCTCTTTAGTGTCCACCCATAATTATGACCCTAGTATCGATCTATTGTATTTCAATCTGTTAGGCTAGGGTTAGGGTTACGTTTAAGGTTAGAGTTTAGGTTAGGGTTATGGGAGGGGGGGAAGGGTATATTTTTTCCTTCAGAAATATAAATAAAGCCAATCTGTTTCTTAAACGAGGGACATTTTCATATTTCACCGCCAGAAAATTTTGCGGCAGATAATGTTTTCACCGAAATAGATGTCATTGATTGGTTGAAATTGCCAAAATTGAAGAAAATATCTTACAAATGTCTTACAAGCTACAGAATTTTCTGAAGAAAGCCAAGAGAAAAACATGTTTTATAAAAACATTCTACCAGTATACGAAGTTTCAAAGTGTTTAGTTACATAGAAATTATTTTAAAAAACTGCCGTTCAAACCGAAAAGATCACAAGAAAATATTTTTAAATAGTTATAGAGATTTAAATTTTCATCATTTTCACCCGGTTACGAAACAATATTTCGAAGCTGTCATTTTTTTGCGTGATTGCACATTTTGTCGTCAGCATCCTGAAAATAGTACTCGTTGTCAATATTTGTAAACAACGCGTGTTTTATAATTTGAAGCGTCCAATATGCATTTAATGCGATAGCACGAACTGAAAAGATTTATTCAAAAATTGTTATGTAACTGTTCTTTTTAGCACACCTCACGACCACCTCAATGACAAAAAGAGACGAGTAAACAAGTAGTTTTAAGTGCTCAATATGCGTTTAATGGAAATGCGATGAGCAACACGTTACATGCGATAAATACATTATAATTTTGGCCTACAAATGTTTTCAGTACAGTTTTAACAGCAAAATTTGGAAGAATTAGAAGAAAGTTCTCCGTGAATTTTCTTTCATGTAAATAACTGTTTATGTTAATTTCAAAAATATAGCCAAAAAACTTTATGTAGATGTTAGTTTTTACCACACCTCAATGACAAAAAGAAACGAGTAAACAAGTAGTTTTAAGCATTCAATATGCATTTAATGCAAATGCGATGGACAGCACGTTAAAAATTAAATATTAACAAATTGTTGACGAGTTCATAATTTCAAATGCTATCATGTATGTTTTATATTAATATATTTGCCTGTATGCGTTTACTTTATGCGTATTTCAGTATCATGTATACCTGCCATGTATTTGGTACATCATTGATATATAAGTGCATGTGTGTATGTATGTGTGTGTGTCTGTTTCCAAAACTCAAAAGTTAAGTAACGATTTTATGTTTGGATTTGTTATCTCCGATAAGAATAACACTGGTCAACAAAGACTCTGTCCCAAGAAAAAGAATACCTGTATCTTAAGTTTTTGCATGCAGAATTCCAAAATAATGTCAAATTATCTGTACTAAGTTCACACATTACATTTAACTTCATAATGCCAAGAATCTGTATCAACTTTTGCTATTTATGAAAAATATGTAACACGTTAACACAATTGACGAAAAATATATTAAATTGTAATTGATTAATATAATTTTTTCTATTATAACAAAACACTCGGGTGAAGTAAATCTTGTGGTGTGAATTGCATTTATGGAGATCTCCAGAATGTTAACGAGAAGATCACACAAAGTTAGTTGCGGCTATCTAATCAGAGCGTGTGCAACCCTAAGCTGGAAGCATTCAAATTAGTCTTGTGGAACCCACTTCATGGTGATCTAAATAGAGGAAAACATCATTACACATCGATAACTTGATGGTAGACACTGACCTCGAATATATGCAGGACCTCGAAGCAGTGATGATAGACCGAGAAGTGCGGTAGGTAGAATTTGTTGCCATAATAATAAATAACCCTGCCGTAATAATGAATATATTCCGAAAGTCTGTTTTTCTTGTATCCAGTAAGGGGTGGTGAGGCACAATGAGTAACCTTTACTACATTTTTTGCCCTTGATAAAAAATATTGTTTATATATGTTCAATATCAAACAAAAACGACATCAGCTATGCAAATGACCTTCTCTAAATTCATTAAAACATAATAACATATTCAGAACGCTATTTCAGAAAATTACCTCCGTTCTCTTTGAATATATAAAAGATAAATTTGGATGGGCTAAAATGTATAACTATGGGTATTCTTTCGTTTTGTTTCGAAAGAATACCTAAATATGTGAAAACTGTAAATCGGAGAGGGTTTGTGGGGAGTACAAAAAATTCCCACAAACCCTCTCCGATTTACAGTTTCACAGTTGTTATACACTTTAGTTACCGGATCCTCAAATGTTTCTTTATGATTGTCTTTGAAATGGGAATACCGTTGCTCGACCTCAATTTCAGTTATTTCATTGTAAACGCTCCAACAATCAAAATTGATAGTTGTTCCTGGTATTTTATGCTTTCTGATAAAAGGAAGCAGAGGTTCGTGGGTGCTACTGACTTGCACATGTGCGTGAGTACGTCTACTGATTATCGCGGGAGGGCGCGTCGGATCTACACTTCTCAAGTAGTATGAAATTGATAATAACCCATTTTGCCCCACTACCTCATAGTTCTGTCATGTATTAGGAAAAATGACCAAAAAAATAGTGCAGAAAGAAAGAAAGAAATTCGGTGTAAGGAAAACATGAGAGCATAATAATAATAATTCTAAGCTGAAAAAAAAAGGCATTGGGCTGTTGAGAGTTGTAACTTTGTAATTAAATATCCTGTAATTATATAATTAAAGCTAAATTCAAAATTTAAATTAGGGAAGTTGCTCTTTAGTAAAACAACATCAGTTTTCAATGCCGTCTGAAGTAATGAAGTGGACAATGGCAATGTATAATTGTGCGTATTTGTGTGTGCGTGTGTATATGTGTGTGCGTGTGTGTATGTGTGTGTGTATGTTTGTGCGCGCGTGTGTGTGTGTGTGTATGTGTGTGTGTGTCTAATGTCTAATTCATGCATTGAAAGAAGGAATCGGAATGACAGACAATTACTAACTTCTTTCTATCAATCTCTTTACCTATCTTTATACACATCCATACTCTCTTGCACACACACTCCCAAATACACACACACACATACACACACACAGACACACACACACAGACAGACACACACACACACACACAAACACACTCATAGATACATACTTACATTTTCTTGTTTTGTGTCAATGTCCCAAATTGCCCTGAGAATTGCTTTCTTCGACCCCATATGAATATGGCTCTGCTCGCACCACCTGGAACGCTCTGTCGCACCTCCAAGGGTTGGGAGCACCCCTGGTTGTTAAAACCTGCACTAGAATATTCAAACTGGCTGACATCGAAATCAAGGCAAAACTACTATCCTGAAAGTACTTGCAGTCCCAAAACAGATATTTCGAGCATATAACTAAGATAATATACCATCTACATCGATACGGAAATAGAAGCAACGAAAATCTGGTGTTGAAAACTGGGGATATTCCTAAATTTATAGAAGATTTGTGAACAATTTGAAGAAATGCCCACAAAGAAATAAATATCGTATCACATACAAAATACACACAATGTAAAGAAAATAGCTCTACAAAAATACAACAGGTAACCTGTTCGCATCGTGCTGCACTAAGTCGAGCAATAAAAGCACGTAATTAAAATAATGCTGCGGAAAATATAAAATAATACCAAATAAGACCGGAGATGTTTAACTTGATAAAACGCTACTTCACTGTTCCGACAAATATCCATTAACACAGATTAAATAGAAAGATATCAATTCGATAAAAATTGACAAAGACGTTGAACGATAACTGTAAATAATACATTAATTTATTAGCGAAGTTTTATTGCTTTTTACCTCATAAAATAATCTATTGCAATTAGTACATCATAATAGTCAGTGATCTTCCAACACGTATAAACACAAACTGTCAGACTAGACAATGATGGAGCCTATACATGATAATCTGATGCGCTAGAAATAGCAGTCTAATCTCGCTGTTATCTTATCTTACCGTTCTCAAAATATGACACTCTGAATTATGTATTCCTTCGTTCCAAACACATGGGAAGAACTAGATTTGTCAAGGTTAGATTACCGTTGATCTCATAGGTCTAGTAAATCACCTTTGATCGAAATAGCAACAGCAACAATATGTTGAAGCTGCTCCGTAGTCAGTCATCCTGCTATAAATAACAAGTTCATACCTCTCAAGTAATCTTCCACTATCTTAGAAAATGTCCCTATGAAAAGATTGTCCCTGATTCCCTTGATATAGGAAATAAAAAGCCAAAGCCACCGCTAAATGCCTTCGATTAAAGATCTCCTGGATCCACTGACCAGAGCCTAAATCAAAATCAACAATAAAAATACACTAAACGAACTCAAGTCAAATGGACAGCAGAACATATAAGTCATTGAAGATCAACTCTGACACCTCATCATACCCTTGAATCTCAGCTTTGCATTTTTCCAGCAACATTCAACTGAGTTGGTATGCGCTTTAGTTACTGGATCCACAAATATTTCTTTATCATTGACTTTGAAATGGGAATACTGCGATTCGACAACAATTTGTTATTCCATTGTATACGCTCCAACAGTCAGAATGGATAGTTTTCCTGGTTTTATATGCTTTCTGATAAGGGGAAGCAGAGTTTCACTGGTGCCACTGACTTTTGCGTGTACGTGAGTTCGTACAAAATGACAAAAATAGTGAAGAAAGAAAGAAAAAGTTTCGGTTTAAGAAAAACATGTGAGCATAAAAGCAATAATTCTAAGCTGAAAAAAAAAAAAATGCATCGAGCATTGAAAGTTGTAATTTTGTAATTAAATATGTAATTTTATAATTAAAGCTAAATTCAAATTTTAAATTAGGGAACATATTTACTTGCTCTTTCGTAAAACACGACCATTGTTCAATGCCGCCTGAAGTAATGAAGTTGACAATGGCAATATTTAATTATGCCTATTTACGTGTATGTACGCGCACATGTGTGTATGTGTGTGTGTGTGTCTTTAATAGCCAGTGGTCAATCTAATCTCACTGTTCCCAGTCATGCATTGAAAGAAGGATTCTGAACTAGCGACAATAACTAACTTTTTTCTATCAAGCTCTCTATCTATCTGTTTATACATCCATACTCTCACAGTATATACACACAAGAAAATAGTCATAGAAATTTTTTTAAACTATACCTCACGGTGCAACATGAATGATAGAATCCCATTTACACAAGATGGACCTGAGAGAAGATAATGAAAATGTCCAACAGTACATATAGACCCGAATATATTTGTAACAAAACCCAGCAAAATAAGAGAAATTACTTCCAAATAATATTTTTACAAATTTTAAATCTCATTAGGATATGCGGCAATGTGCAGTTTCCGATTTTACTTACGTCATACACGTGCTCGTACTACACCACAACAAAAGCAACAACATGCATAAAATTGAGCGAAATAAATGGATTAATAGCAAAGAAAATAACGTAAAAAAAAATTGGAAACATGGGAAAATATTTGTAGCCTACACAGAGTACTAAACACAACATCGAACACTATAGAAAATAATTAGCTGTATGAAGCTAAGGTTGATGAACTACACCGTGTCCTATGTAATAATAAAATATTCGAATACCATATATACGCTCAAAGAAAAAAGCAAAGACCATCGATGTAGCTCGAAAATAAACCAAGAAGAACAGATAAACGGAAATCATGTCCTTCGGATCATAATATTTCCCCCGTCTCTTGCATTGGACATCGGGAAAGCAAAAGATAAATCGTAGCTCAAACGGTTCGTGTCTAAAAAGAAAGAATAAATGGATTGCTGTTTTAAACAATATAATATCGATAGCATTAAAACCATCGCATGTATTATATTAATAGAAGTTCCTAGAGAAACAGTATTTCATGTATTTATCATTCATATTTATTTTATCAATCAATTTAGAATGACACCTCGTGACTATAAACCGCGATCATATTCCTGTCCAGATTATCTTCACTACAGCTAAAATCCACATTACTCATAATCTCTTTATAGAGGATGCTACTTGGCATCAATTATAACATCAAAGCACGCGCAAACGCATACACACACACACACACATACGCGCACACATCATTCTTAGTTGCCCTGATGTTAGCAAAGCCTTCAGAACTTTAGAGCCCTCTATCCACATTATATACAAAATCTTTTCTATAAAAACACACATGACTGGTCAACAATATATCTGTCATGTCGCAAAACAAGTACAAAATGAATACATCTAGATAATGTCTTCACTGAATATTTTAACCTATTCTTACACATAAAACAGAACCACAGCCTTGTCAGAAATTACATCAGCTTCACGTTCCCTGTTTTTATAGTGATTCACAAGTACTTCCGCCCGACTTCAATTATCTGAAAACATGCCAACAAAATAGATGGCATAATACATTAGCCGCTGTCTTGGTTCTTACCTGTTCCATGAACTAATAATTAGCATTCCTCTACTGAAGCTTAATGCAAACAAGAAAAACAAAATAATTGAAAACTACCACAATTTCAACAGCGTACACACGAAACGCAACAAGGAACATCAAACAATGGATAGGAAAATACTGCGGAATTAGATTTAGCCCACAGAATATAGTAACAAGTAAGAATCATCATGAGTTTTACTGCTTTTTGTTCTTTTATTCGTTTAAATGTTTCATTCAATAAACTACGACCATGCTGTAGCACCACCTTAAGGCCTTGTGTATATTTCCAAACTTTTCAGACGCAAAAAGGCTAATAAACACAGCACACACACACAAAAAAAAATCCCATCATCTGAACAATGAAATCTAAACACTAACTAGGAAAACTAATCTATAACTGCCCGGTCTTCAAGTTAATAGCGGAGAAAACTTCAGTCATCACAATATGTGTAGCTACAATTGCACACATATTCACTAATTCCGACATAATGATAGACAATGCACTTTTCACAACAAAATATAAATTACCTAAAAGCATACAATTACAACACATATATACATACGTATTCATATTAATAGTAGATAATTTGGGCTCAAATCGTGTATTGTGATGCATTGTCCTAGGACAAACGACGGATGACACCTACTGAAACGTTCTGACTGAATCCCTTTACTGTCTTTTTTTACCACTATACAAGCCTATAAAATAGATTAAGCAACACAGAGAGAGAGAGAGAGAGAGAGAGAGAGTTCAATGAGCGTAAGCTCTAATTCTTTACTCCAGTTAATTAACCGACACCAAAACCAAAGAATATATCATATGTTAGATGGTGGCAAGATACAGGGTGTTTGGGCTAAATTCAACAATTGGCATGAAAGGAAGGGAAATATGTATACGCATTTGTCTTTCTAGTTTCTTGATGAGAAACCGCAAGTTCAAACATATATTGTTATATTTGGGGATAGATTTATTTGAATTTCACTTTAGATTTATTATACCATTCAAATATAAAATTGATTTAAATTATGAAAATATACCAACTAGATTATATTTGGGAGATAAAGAATTATCTCTCTCTAGCCGCCCTCAACTTCAACCACAACTTCAAGATAGATATAGAAACTGGAGCATGCGTTCCTCATGGTGTATCTTAGAAGATCTTCCTACACCTATTTGATCTTGACCATCAGCTCAGCCTTTGTGTTGCAGGCCGAGCTGTTGGTGTCTATCTCAACCATGCCCTACACAGCAATCCAAGGAATTACAAGTGAGGGAATTGAGAGACCAAAATTTGGGCTGATGGCGTGGTAGAAATTCTCGAAACACTAAGTCTGATTTTTCCGGATGTTCAGCAAGAAACCGAATTGTACTACCACACATATTGCCACAGTATTGCAGCCATCTCAGTCCAGGAATTGACCACAGTCTCTAGAGGCTTCGCAAAACGAACGGACCAAAAGTCCTCGTTCTAAATTTAGGGAGTGAATCCCAGCGTGCACAGGCATTCACAACAGCAGCTGTCTCCCTTGCTGCTGGCAACGTCTTCGTAGCTTTCATTGCAGCTGTCCTTGTCACGTCTTTCAGTTTCTAAAGTACAGAACATTGAGCAGCAGTGACAATGTCGGCAATTTGCCCCCATTCCCACCCCGGCGCAAATCATGATGATACAGGTAACTGCCTATCAAGATTCAGATTGTTTCCAGTCCTCCAAGTCCGCTAACTATTTTCTCAATTACAAATTTACTCTTTAAGACCTCAACGCCGTTGACTGTTCCCCAATACATCAAGCTGTTCCTGAAAAAGGGAATCATAGAAAATTCTCAAATATGACCCGAACAACCTGTATATATGAAATAGTAGATATGTCATGCCTAAACGAAAGGTTAAGAGCATTTCTGTTAGAGATATCATTCCTAGAAGCTAATATAAACAAATTCCTTTAATGCATTGTAAATACCAGCTAACTCGTATGATAACTGAAAATACAGTTTGATGTAATCCCGGTATTAGATGAATATCTACTTTAATTTTTCAATCTCACAGAGTTTTTCCTCACTTTTCTTTCTGCTGCTAATTTGCTTCTTGCGCAATAGAACCGAATTCAAAGGTTTAATAGGTATATTAGCGTTAAGTAATATAAACTCATGCAATGGATTTATGACACAATATTAGATGCTTCCACTGGGCCTTTGGAGGAGAGAACCAACGATATCATAAAGCAGTAGAAAATGGCTGTACAATATTCTCTGGACTTGGAGATAGATATTGTTGACAATATATAAAACCAAATTAAACAGATTTACAGTTGCATGAAAATATATTTTACTGAATAGATTAAGATTAAAAAAATGTGCCGAGAATGGCATGAATATTTGAGACTCCTCAAGACACAATCAGGTTGATTTACATAACAGCCCCAAAATATCACGTTTTTAGAAACTGCTTTATCATATAAACTGGGAGGGCAGGTAAGTGAAATACGTAAATATTAAAGCCTGTAGGACTAGTCTTAACAGTTATATTAAACTATTATTCCTCCCGAAAATATAGCAACTGGTAATAACCACTTAACCCCACGGAACAGTTTTTGAGCATGTTTATTTGTATTGTTCACTAAATTTCTCACGCAACAAGCAGTGTAATCAGATGTTTTTTTTTTAGAGTTTTACAAATATTCTTAACTACCATTACGGAAAAAAATATCCCTAAAGAAGTGCGTGTATGTGTCTATGTATATATTTACATATATGAATTCACGTGTGTTTGTGTGTGTGTGTGTGTGTGTGTGTGTGTGTGTGTGTGTGTGTGTGTGTACGCGCGTGTGTGTGTATGTGTGTGTGTTTGCTTATGTGTATCTATACTGTAATGGAGAAAGCTGTTTAATAATTACGTATGTAACAATTATTAAAAGTACTAAAAGAAAGCAATTATTTAAGGATTGACTGTCTGAAAATATTTTTATAAATTCATGTTCTAAGAAATTTCCTATAATTTCAATTTTTTATCTTCACTGGAATTTTCTATCACGAATTTTTCACAAATTTATATATTCATTGCATTCACTGCGTATAATTTTTCACAGATTTAAATGTTCTCTGCGTTATAATTTCACAGATTTAAATGCATTCTCTGCGTTATAATTTGAATATTCATTGCATTCACTGTGAAGTTTTCCATTTTAATTTGCAAAACCTCTCACTTTCACTTTTAATTCTTCATTCGCTAATTGGAAGATCGATAGTTTATTCTATATACGTAATGTAGAACGTATACGTAATGTAAAAAAATTATTTATTGAATTAAAATTTCAAAAAAATACCTGTATAATTTTTGAACGAGTGATATCTGTGAGAAGAGCCTAGAAAGTTGGGTAATTACAATTAAAAGACGCCAAGTAAAAAGTTACCGACAAGTACTAGAAAATTTCACCTTATTTCAAGTTACCAAAAAATCTATACCACTAAGTCAATATATACACAAACCAGTAGCAAGAGCGACTTCAGCAGTGACACACACTCACCAATACACAGTCCGCACACACATAGATACGCATACACGCAAATGAAAGGCAACGGATGTGTGTGTGTGTGTGGTGTGTGTGTGTGTGTGTGCGTGCGTGTCAGTCACAAAGCTTCGTGCTGCCTCACTTTTGTGAAGTTTTGTCAGCGAACAGCTCGCGGTTTCAAAGCGACGAAAATACTTTGACACAAATGAAATTTTAATGTTTTTTTCTGTTCTAGGCACAAGACACGAAATTTTAGGAGAGGGGGCCAGCCGATTAGATCGACCCCAGTACGCAATTAGTACTTAATTATCGACCCCGAACGGATGAAAGGCAAAGTAGACCTCGGCGGGTGAGATTTTAATGTTGAAGTGAAACTGGTAATACTTAAATACAGAAGTCCTTTAACGGTACTACTTAAATACAGGTGTTACGTACAAAACAGTTTAAAAGTACGCTGTGTGGGTGTGTAATGACACCCTATCCATAAATAACCGTGACCCTAAAATCTAACCCTCCCCTTCATATCGTTACTTAGCTTCATCAGGGCCTCTGTATTTAGTGCCGTGAAACTAGTGCTTTTTGTGTGTTCTGGAATGCCTTGCAAGCATCTACGCTGCAAATGCTTGTTTCAACACATGATCTCAGATCAAGTCACTTGCTATGCTAGTACATCTCCGTATTTTTTTAATCAATTGGGATAAGTGCCTGTAACGGCCTTCTCAGTCTCTCCAATATTTTAATATCTAAAGAGAAACAGTTCAGAGCGTGTGAATTTTCCGAAACTCCTCTCTCCACACCTCGGAAAAATTATTTCCGATAAATCTCAGAAGCCGCAACGTTTAAGCAGTGTTTGTGGAAAATGTTGTTTAAATGTTCCATTTTTCTGAATGTTATAAGGCAACTAAGTCATGGCCGCATACCTCTGAGGTAGAGTAATAGCTCCATTATTAAAGCTGCAAATACATCACAAAAAACCGTTACTCAGATATTCATGTTCACGTTCATCGGACAGTTTTTGGTTTAGATTGGAACAATATATATTTATATGTATAAATATAGAATTAGTTTGATAGATACACATTTGAAAATGGTTCTGTTTCATTGGTCTTTCAACTAACGGCTTTTCAATAACCGGTTATATGAAATGAGAATTACGGTTTAAAATCATATTATAAAAATCGAAGCAAACTTCAACAGAAGGAAGAAAACCTGTAATCCCTGGGTGAATTAAGTAATGGTAAAAAACAATAATAAATTTAGATAGATATGCCCGTTTAGAATAAAACATTTACAGAGAACTAACATCGAGTTCTGAATCAAAACTGTCCAAGAAACGAGAACGTGAAACTCTGATTAACAGTTTTTTCTTTGTGATATTTTTGTTATGCTTTTGTAGATTTTATAATAAAGCATATTACTCTAACACCGGTATTCTGCTACTATTTTGACCCAGCTTATTTCACATTCATGTGCTTACACTCGCATATATACACATATATATACACATACATACATACACATACATACATATATATATAAGTCATTAAACTCAAGATACACAACGAACTCACAATGTATCGGAGTACTTATTTTTTAATTTTTATACATATTTACTACTATTATTCTTTTGCAAAAATCAATGCAACTTTTTTCCCCTTTCTCATTTTTAAAAAACCTTTTCACCTAACTATTCTTGATAAGTCAAACTATGACGAAAACCGATTTGAATAAATATATATTTCTATATTTTTTCATTTTCTCAATTCATTAAAATTTTCTTTCAATCGAGCATTCTGCATTTTTACAATTTTTCATTGCTTATCATTTCTCCACGTGCGGTCAACACAACCCCACCATTTACTGATCTATATATATATATATATATATATATATATATATATATATATATATATATATAATTATTGAAGTAGAAAAAGGAAGTTTCTTATTACGGATAATTCAAATGATAACCGATACTTGGGTAGCAAAAATCACAACAGAAAGAGCACGGTTGAAGTTACGACCATGGGGCATAAAAACCGTGCCTTAGTGCGGAAATTTGAAGTTTTACCTACAGAACACCCCGAATAGAATGATACAGAAAACTAAAAATAGATTAGCTAGGTTCTTTAGTAGGATGGGCATGAGCATAGTTTTTGATAACGAACTTACCAAGGCAAATTTCTTACAAGTCACACTAAACCTGCAATTCTTACTGCCCCTACCATAAACCTTCCACAAACCTAAAGTATGTCAGTGTTTTCTCTAACCACGCAAAAACTATAACTGATAATTTAGTTAAAAATATTTCTCAAAGATTATCAAATTTATCTGCCAACGTCGACATTTTTAAGCATAAAGCGGAATTCTATAATGCCGCCCTGTCATAAGCCGGTTATAGGGATAAGGTAACATATATAGACCCGGTCCTTCCGAAACCAGTATTCTATCAGCAGGATAAGTCAACTTACAATAATATAAATAATATAAGTAGTGATGGTAGCCTTAGGAATGTCGATACAAGAACAACTAACATAAATATAGATAACATGAATACTTTGCGGTCCATGGGAGGCCATCGTAGGCCAAAACCCATTATTCAACCCAGAGATACCTCCCTTAATGTTAGCGTTGACTCTCCGAGCCAGTACAAGAACAGGAAAAACTATATCTGGTTTGTAATTGCCTTTGGTAAACAAATAAGATCTAACCTACCGTTATAGTTTCGCCAAGCAATTGCCAGAAATTTTCCCAGAAATTCGAGATATTACTCCACTGGAAATTCGCACAAAGTAAGGATAGCTTTCTCCAATACTAAAAATCTTTCACAGATAATTGCCTCCCATAAGAATAAGCTGCTAAATAAAGCCCTCTCATCCATGAGCAAAGACTCTGCCCCGTCAAATTCCAACATAACGCATAGTAATAATAATAATAATAATAATAATAATAATAATAATATAATAATAATAATAGAAGTAGCACAGATATTAGCAGCCTTCATACCAACATTGGAGTAATAGTAATAAGGATAAGAGCACTGATCTCGTCATTAACGTAGGGAGTCCCAACAATAATATTAGCAGCGGTTTTAACAACAGTAGTTTTACGGGCATTATCAATCACAGCATTCCCAATCACAGGGAATATGCAGGTGATATTGCCTTAAATAGTAATGATAATGGGGTGAATAATATCGAATCCAGCGGTAGTTTTTACAACCATCATAGTAATAAGAACGCTGTATTAGTATCGGAAACCAATCCCAATAGATTAAGGTTCTTATCTAGTAACTCCAAAATTAGAAACGCCATTTATCAGTGCAGAGTTTATACTGAATCCGATGTCTTTCTTTATATCGGAGCTACTTCATCGAAATTGGCCACTAGAATATCGAATCATTTTTCCACGTTCCGAAATAAGGATAAGCAACACGCTACGGGGCTAAGCAAATTAGTCTGGCGTTTGAAGAACGTGAATTCAACTTTTAGACTGGAATGGTCAATTTTATCGGTGTCTTTACTGTTTGATAAGGGCAAAAAAATCTGTGCCCTTTGTAACTCAGAACTTTTTCATATTTTGTTCGCCCGAGGACAGCTTCTTAACTCGATTGTGCAAAATTCTTTCAGATGCCCCCACTGGAAACGGCATACCTTTTCTCTCATACCAATGAAGTCTAATTTAGATAACCCCTGGATTTCCTAATAAAATTTGAATAAAATTTGAAAGGTGATATCTCATCCCTGTTAGTATAAGAACTACTAGTTGTCAAGAACTGTTGCCATCCCTTACAGCAACACTGTATCCTGTCATTGCCAGTGTGGATACCCCCTCTCTCTATTACGTGGTCACATACGAACACACAGACACGGCTTTTTCTGTTTCTTGACCGTTAATCCCTGCTGTCTCTCTCTCTTCCTGCCTTCGAAACACACTGTCACACATACAAAGACGCACACACACATACATTAAAGCAATTTCTCACACTCAAACACTCTAGCACTCATTCTTAAAATAAATCAAATATAAACACCAGTCATACAGAATACATTCACACTCTTTGATTTTCCTGTACCCCCCCTTCTGCCAAACGGATTCTGACCTTGAACTATCTCAACGGACAATCTCTTCTGCTTTCACCCAGCCTGGCGTCAACGCATATAGATAGAAATTTTGTGTCATTAATTTCATGGGGTCCTCGTGAGCGTTTGTCGAAAAGCTTGTTGTGCATTTTGTTGGAGAATTAAGTTCCTGGATTTTCCTGAAGAGAAAGCTGCAAAATGGACTCCTTATTCAATCGGAATTAGGGACTTTGCAGACTTCGAAACATATGTCGAAAATAAAATAAAGGAATTTGGTTAAATCTTCGTTCAGCTCCATTCTTTACTATACTATATATATATATATATATATATATATATATATATATATATAGAATGGTTGTATACTGTCAATCTAACAAGAACGTGACAGTAGGGGGTACACCACCGCTGTATAGCCCTAGGAAGCATCGAACGCCTCCTGAGAGCTTTGACACATTTTTCCGTGTCCTTATATACATATACGTATATGTATATGTATATAAGGACACACGGAAAAATGTGTCAAAGCTACCAGGAGGCGTTCAATGCTTCCTAGGGCTATACAGTGGTGGTGTACCCCCTACTGTCACGTTCTTGTTAGATTGACAGTATACAACCATTCTATCGCCCACCACCGTACATGTCTCTACGAGAGATTTAGAAATTCAATATCGTAGAGACATGTACGGTGGTGGGCGATAGAATGGTCGTATACTGTCAATCTAACAAGAACGTGACAGTAGGGGGTACACCACCACTGTATAGCCCTAGGAAGCATTGAACGCCTCCTGGTAGCTTTGACACATCTTTTCCCTGTGTCCTTATATACATATACATATACGTATATATATATATATATATATATATATATATATATATATATATATATATATATATATAGAATATATATATATGGGTGTGTGTGATTGTGTATAGAAGAATATATTAATAAAAAGAATTCCAACCTTGTCTGATTTTCACGTTTTATTTACAATCTTATAATGATATATTATAAGATAATATATTATAATTGAATAAAATAAAATGAAATAGTAGAATGTTAAATATTCATTCTGATTGAACTAGTACTTTCATGCATTGAATTCTGCAATCTTCGGGTTCATGTAGTAGTGTTGACAGTCATGCTTCACAATTTTTGACTGTAGCAAGATGATTGATTCTGTGCTATAAATACAGCTGGGTAGGCTCCAGAGTGCTAGGTTTTTGCAAACTGTATTCTGACCAATCAGTGTGTAGTATCACTCAATTACTTAAGCTGATTGGTTGGTTGAGCTGATTGGTTTAGGCATCACGCTTTGTTGGACATGTCAAGAGTCCTGTATCTTGACCCTGGCCGAAGCAGCAATTGTTGGGTTATTTTTAGAAATGTTGTAAATATCCTTTGTCAGAGATTTTTATATTTTTATATTTCAATTGTCATCATCATCATTGTCAGCACCTTAATTATTGTTGCTAGTGGTGATGGTTATGGCAATAGAACTTTTAACCCTAAATAAGATAATTTTCCTGCTATCTTCGTCTTGATCACCTTTAGTATTGTTGTTGTTGTTAGTGGTCATGGTCGTAGCAGTTGAAGTAATACCTCTAAGTATTATTATTATTATTATTGCTTATTTAGCTTGGGTTCGAATTTATCAATAAAATTCTTTTCTCTGATTTTCCTCTCGATTTCACTTGGGCTGTGTAATTTGTAGAATGGAAATATTATATATATTTTCCGACCACATGTTGCTAGGTGGTTACTCAAAGGTATCTGACGGACCTCTGGGTCTCTAATCTGTTGCCGGTGTACACGTGAGCGTTCTAATAGTGCGTTTCCCGTCTGACCTACATATATTTCTTCACAATTTGGGCATTTGATGCAGTAAATTAAATTTCTGCTTTTGCAGTTCATATTCGCGTTTGTGAATATTTTCCCGGTTTTTGTGTTTATATATTGACCGGTATGTATGAATTGGCATGTGCCACATCGGCTATCATTGCATTTAGATACCGTGAATGTTTGGTCTTGTTGCTGAGGTCAAATTTTGCCTTTGTTAGTAATGTTTTCAAGTTTTTAGGCTGTCTTTTACTAAGCACCATAGCTCGATCCGTGATTATGTCTTTTAATTCATTACTTTGGGCAATGATTGGTAGGTTTGCTTTGGCAATGTTGAAGATATTCTGGTGACATGGGTTGTGTGTCACTATGAATGGTATGACTTGTTCTTGTTTTCCTCTTCCTTGGGTTGTCCTAAGTTGTTGTATAGGTATTTTTATAGCCCGCTGTATGCCATTTTCTATAAGTAGAGATGGGTATTTTTGTTTGAGCAAAAATTCTCTTAGTTCTATTAGGCGTTTGTTCCTGATATTTGCATCTTCTACAATAGTACAAATTCTTCTGGCTAGGCAGTATGGGATGTTACGTTTTGTATGTGGTGGATGGCACGACTTAAAATTTAGGTATTGATGTGTGTCTGTGTGTTTATAGTATATATCTGTGGTGATGGTGGTGTCTTTTTTAATTACCATTATATCCAGGAATGGTAATTTGGTACTACTCATCTCCTTTGTAAATTGGAGAGATGGGTGTAGGTTGTTCAGGAGGATATTGAACTCTTCCAGAGTATTTAGAGATTCTGTCCAGATTATGAAACAGTCGTCTAGGTATCTCTTCCATGCCTTTTCAATATACTTTCTAAACCCAGTGCCATAGTTTACCTCCACCTCTTGGTAGAGTTGTTCTTCTAAGTATCCCATTACAGAGTTGGCGTAAACGGGAGCAAACCTCGTTCCCATCGCCGTGCCTCTAATTTGGATGTAATTCTTTCCATTGAAGAAGAATGTGTTATTTTCTAGAATAAGCTTGACTGTGTCTAATATAAATGGCACTGTGAATCTGCTGGGAATCACTTCTCTATGTTTTTCTAACCAGTATTTAATCGCCTTTATTCCTAAATCGTGTGGAATATTGGTGTAGAGGCTTACCACATCAAAACTTAGTAAAACTGAATTTGTTTCTGTTGTTTTGGGAAGATGGGACAGGAAGTCGATGTCATCCCTGATGAAACTTGGTATGTAAGTACATAGTGGTTTCAAAACAATGTCAATAAAATTGCTTAGACGGTGTGTAGGGCATGCTGGACCAGCTATAATAGGTCTAAGTTTTAGGTCTTTTGGATGTAATAATTTTATGTACTCACTTTCTTGTTCTTTTACTGCCTGTTGAATGTTTTTTGATTTGTGTATTTTTGGTAAGCCGTAGAAGTTGCTGGGTTTTGGTTCAAAATTGGTGATGTAGTCTTTTTCATTATCCGTAAGTGAGTTGTGGTGTGTTGAAATCAGGTTGTTGATCTTTTTCATGATGTGGTGGTCTATATTTGCGGGTATTTCACAATAGAAGGTTGTATCCTTCAGTTGGTCTTCAACCAAATCCTTATAGTATTCGGTATCCATAATAACAATTGCACCACCTTTATCTGCTTGTTTAATTATTATTGTTTGATCGTTTTGTATACGTTTACATGCAGACATCTCTGATTTGCTAATGTTTGGCCTAACATTGGTATTGCGTCTAAGGGGAAATTTAGACAGGATATCAATGTATTGGTCAAGGTAGTTATTTCTTCCTTTTGGTGGGGTGAAATTTGATTTATTCCTTACTAGGGATTCATCAATCTCATTACTTTTGTTAGCGAAGAATTCTACAAGTCGTAATTTTCGACAGAATTTTTGGATATCCTCCTTTAATTCTTGGTGGTTGGCTGTTGGTGTAGGTGTGAATTTCAGTCCTTTTGACAGAAGTTGGATTTCATCATTGTCAAAATCTCTTTTTGATAAATTAATTATTTTAGGATCTATACGTTCAGTTGTTTGGGGTATGTTTCCTCTTGGATTTTTCTTTCTCCGGTGTTTGTTGTCCTGACGTAAAAAATGGATTTTTTTTCTGGTTATGATTTATATTCCTGTTGATGTTTGCTTGATGAATTTTGCGTTTTGGTTGTGGTACTTTACTTGGTTTCGTTATGTTTTCTGTCTTGTTTTTGGTATTATGTATGCTACTTTTCAATTTCTTGTTAGCATTGTTTTTAACCACCTGGAGAAATGATCTGGGTTTACTTCTAGATCTAGATCGGTTTTTTGTCCAGTTTCTTGTGGGTAATCTCTGTTGAGGTCTTGAAAATGATCTGTTATTTCTACTGCTAATGGTCTGTTCAAAACAATATCTATTTTGTTTGTGCTTTTTGTTCATGTTGTGTGCATTGGGGTGTTTGCATACAAAATGGGAAGAGTTCTTACCGTAGTTCGTCTTCGATTCGTGGTGAAACAGGTGTTCATGTTGCCACGTGTTCTGGTGTATGTTGCGTTGGTGAGGTTGTCCACTTTTAATGCTATTTCTCGGAGCTCTGTTGTCTTTACCGTAGTTTGTAGCATATTTGTCGAGAAATAATTGTTTCCGCTGCCAAAACTTTCTTGATCTGCTTTCTTCTTTTGAGATATCTCTGATCCATAGTTCTCGCATTTTTTCTGCTATATTGCCGGTCGTTAGTTTGGATATTTCATCTCTGATTTGATCATCGATAGCTTCGTATTTGGCTTTGTAGCGGGATTGTTTAGACAGGGTAATGGAGATGTCGGTCCTGAATTTTATCAAACTAAGGTCCCATCGAAGTTTAGTTTCTTCCTCTGGTTCTCCTGCAATTTCTTTAATTAGGTACTTCCGAGGAAGTATGGGTGCCGCTAAAGATATCCATTTCGAATGTATTTCAGCATATTTTTCGCATTTATATGCCTTCCAGAAGTTTTGTTTTCTTATGTTAAGGAGTTTTTTCCATGTCTTCTGTATCTCTTCTCTTTTTCGGTGTGCCTCTTTTTCCAGATTTCTTTCGTTTATTTCTGACATCCAAGGAGGTTGTGGTAGGCTTTCTCTTGTAGATTTTATACCAAATTGTGAAGAAATATATGTAGGTCAGACGGGAAACGCACTATTAGAACGCTCACGTGTACACCGGCAACAGATTAGAGACCCAGAGGTCCGTCAGATACCTTTGAGTAACCACCTAGCAACATGTGGTCGGAAAATATATATAATATTTCCATTCTACAAATTACACAGCCCAAGTGAAATCGAGAGGAAAATCAGAGAAAAGAATTTATTGATAAATTCGAACCCAAGCTAAATAAGCAATAATAATAATAATAATACTTAGAGGTATTACTTCAACTGCTACGACCATGACCACTAACAACAACAACAATACTAAAGGTGATCAAGACGAAGATAGCAGGAAAATTATCTTATTTAGGGTTAAAAGTTCTATTGCCATAACCATCACCACTAGCAACAATAATTAAGGTGCTGACAATGATGATGATGACAATTGAAATATAAAAATATAAAAATCTCTGACAAAGGATATTTACAACATTTCTAAAAATAACCCAACAATTGCTGCTTCGGCCAGGGTCAAGATACAGGACTCTTGACATGTCCAACAAAGCGTGATGCCTAAACCAATCAGCTCAACCAACCAATCAGCTTAAGTAATTGAGTGATACTACACACTGATTGGTCAGAATACAGTTTGCAAAAACCTAGCACTCTGGAGCCTACCCAGCTGTATTTATAGCACAGAATCAATCATCTTGCTACAGTCAAAAATTGTGAAGCATGACTGTCAACACTACTACATGAACCCGAAGATTGCAGAATTCAATGCATGAAAGTACTAGTTCAATCAGAATGAATATTTAACATTCTACTATTTCATTTTATTTTATTCAATTATAATATATTATCTTATAATATATCATTATAAGATTGTAAATAAAACGTGAAAATCAGACAAGGTTGGAATTCTTTTTATTAATATATATATATATATATATGTATGTATATATATGTATATATATATGTATATATATATATGTATATGTATATATATACATATAGACGGACTGATCAATGAGTATCAATATGGTTGCCATAGTAACAAAGCTATAGCACGGAAAGTAATGCCACTTGGCTCAGATTGACTTTGAACGCTGTTGTACATGCGCACCAAGTTTTAACATTCCAGCTTACTTTCGTTATTTACAGTTATATTTGGAAGGAAGGTGTGTAACTTGTGATCGTCGAATTGAAAATGACAGAGAAAGATGTTATGGTGATACCTGCTCAGAGGCCTACGCATAGTTGCCAAAGTTTACGGAGCGGAGTTTATGAGACGTACACATATCTACGAGTGAAATAGATGTTTGAAAGATGACCGAAAAAATGCTCATATTGATGAACGTTCTGGGAGACTACAGATGTGCGTGCAGCTATGAGGGGAAATCATCGAATCACAATTCCTGAGTTATCAGAGGATTTGCAGATTAGTTACGGTTCATTTCATTCCGTTATCACTGAATATTTGGGTACGAGATGCGTGTCTGGCAAGTTTGCGCAAAACTGTTCTCAGCTGACCAAAAATACATTTGGGTTTCAGTTGCACAAGATTTTGATTGTGCCGAGAACAACGAAAACTTTTTGAAAAATTTGCGAAGGTTTCTGAGCAGGTACCACCAAGCTTTTTTGAAACTTTGATGCAGACTCTCTGCCCAACATTTTGTGATGTTCAGTGCGACGATCACACACTACACATGTTAATTCAGAGCCCGGGTGTAAACAGGGGAAGTCAGTTAGAATGTTAAAACTTAGTGCGCATGCACAGAAGTGTTCTAGATCAAGCTGTGCTAAGCGGTTCTACTCTGTGTGTTTCAACTTCGTTAGCATGGTACTAGTTTGGATACTTATTGATCAGACCTCGTGTGTGTGTATATATATATATATATATATATATATATATATATATATATATATATATATATATATATAATAAGTATATATATAATTATATATATAATATATATATATATATATACTGACAGGCATACATATGTACAGGGACAGATAGCCTCTCCATAGCATTCCACAAAGCCTGTGAGACCTACATGGGGTTGAAATAGGCGCCTTCAAAAGCAAAACTAGATTCCCTCCGGTCAAGAGTTCTGGAAGAACCTAACTTACGTCTAGAAACGCAAATGAGGGCAGCAGCAGCAGCAAATGCCACCAATCGGAGGAGGTTTTGTGACAGTGTCGCATGACTATAACTGTTAAGTTGTGACTAGAAAAGAAAAAATAATATAGGTGCTTTTTTTCTAAGAAAATCCTTATTTTTAACGATGTTTTTGACTGTTGTGTCGCCAATTTTCGGTGTATTTCTACCCGAAAAGTATTCACTTAAAGAAAATAAGCTACATAATGCAAAACTTTTATTTTTCAAAAATTCTAATTCTAAAGTGTTGAAACAAACCCGAGCAACGCCGGGTGATACTGCTAGTATATATATAAATTTGATATCTCAACAAAACAACAAAAAATGAAAATTTATTTCAAACGTCTTAGAAGGACAGAAGAGGTTATAGGAAAATGATGTTTGATGAGATTTGGTACGTTTTCATTGAAGTATAATGAATTATGGCTCAAATGCAAGGAGATATTCCTAAAGTTCCATGGTTGTTTGGGGCGAAATGCTAGATGAAATAAAATTGTGAAAAGGACCGACACCAACAAAAAATGCTGGTGTAGATACAGAATATTATCAGAAATCCTATGAATATTAGCCATAATTATTAATCTATAAATAAGGATCAATTTCATAAATATTCTTGGAAAGTGTAATTGAGAAAATAGTAAATAGATGAATGTTTAATATCAGAAATGTACTTACATTACAATAAAGATAAACAAGCTAATAATTGCTGCTACAATTTAGATGATAGAGCAAGTCAACATTCATATCACAACACAATACAGACATCAGAAATTGGTATTGATGAATTGAAAGTATATTGATTAAGAATCTCTCTTTCGGTAGAAATTACCTAAATTAAATTATATCCTATATGAAATGGGATATTGCGAAAACGGATGTCGAAAGTTTCTCTAATTGACTGTTCTAAACATAGTTACACTATTCAATAACGTAGATCGATAACGTATTTCCTAATAACGCGGGAAATAACGCCGATTAAATATTAACTAATATAATAAACAAATATATAAATTGGCTGCATATATTAAATTCGGATGGTTGATTATGGCAAAGGAAGTGACGATATTTTTGCAATGAAATACCGGCTGATGAATATTCACGAATTACATTAACCGACTTATAATTCATGCGTGGCTTATAGATGTGTATGTTGTGTCATGATTTATGTTATGAGATGCATTTAAATAATCAGGATCATAGGGAATATAGAAAAGTCTTTAACTAAATCCATGCTAGAATTAAGCTAATCTGATGCAGAGGCAGGAAAAATTTCCGTTAACAGAAAATATATTCTGATTCACAGATTTTATATTCTTCGTAGTGTTAATATGGATACTTAAAATTGCCATCGAAAGATAAGACATCAGCACTATGTAAAATCCATATAAATAGTGTTTGAAAATACATAAATATTGCGACTGTAAAGTGAAAGGTATTATGAGGAAAATAAAAAGGAAGTAAGTGCTAGGATGCAAACACTCCGTATAGAAATCATAGAAACAAATTCATACAGAAAACTCAAAATACTTAGATTTTTAAGAGAGATAGATTGAAGTAAATTAATTTACAAGGAAGATAAAATTGAGAAGTAGCTCTTGCTAAAATACTGTATCCAAAAATGTATCATTATTAATTAGTTTAAGACTGTGAGCAGACAGAATCGTTACCATGTTGAAGAAATTGATTAGCGCCACTCGTCCGCTATTTTTTCTTTTTTTATTTCGCTAGCCGTGTATGAAATTTAAATATTAATAAAGTTGAATACAAAGGCGTATCATACACTACTTACAGAGAAGAGAATAAGCAAGTCTTACGAATGGAATGGAGTATTTATCGTTAGAGAATGCACTATTCAGTTAATTAAGGTCATGTACAAGAATTTTATCTCTTAAATTTTAACTGTTTCAGTCACTTAACTGTGGCCAAGCTCGGGTACCACCTCGAAAATATTATTTTTTGTATTTGAATGGAACAAGTTGCCCCCAGGATATATTATATGCTGGTACTTATTCTATTATCTCGTTTGCAGAACAGGTAAGTTACAGAGACGTGAACACACCAACACCAATTGTCAAGCTGTGATGGGAGAAACACGGACACAGAGAGACACACACATTCATAGATATATACATGCCAGTCTTACGCCAGTGTATATATATATATATATATATATATATATATATATATATATATATATATATATATATTGTCGCAAGAGTGGCCGCATAGTAAGAAGCTTGTTTCCCAACCACATAGTTCCGGGCTCAGTCCCACCTTGCGGCACCTTGGGAAAGTGTCTTCTACTATATCCTTGGGCCAACCAAAGCCTTGTGAGTGGATTTCGCGGACGGATATTGAAAGAAAACCGTCGTGTACCTACACACACACACACGCACGCACGCACATACACACACACATATATATGTGTATATATATATATATATATATATATATATATATACGTATATATACACACATACTCACATATATATATATATATATATATATACACATATATATATATATGAAGATGTATTCGTGTATTTGTGTCTGTACCCCAACCAACCATCACTTGGCAACCGATGTTGGTGCTTTTACGTCCCAAATTAGCTGTTCGGCAAAAGAGACTGATAGACGAAGTATCAGGGTAACAAAGAATAAGTCCTAAGGTCGGTTTGCTCGACTAAAGGCGACGCTCCACCGTGGCCACAGTGAATTGACTGAAGGAAGTCAAAAAAAGGCTTTGGTCAGCACCGACTATAGTAGAATAAACTTGCCCAAGGTGCCACGCAAAGGCACTGAACCTGGGATCATGTGTTTGGGGAGTAAGCTTCGTACCACACAACCTCACCTGCGCCTATAGTAACAAAAAATAATAATCTAGCATCATTTCTTCCCTACTGAGATCAAATTCCACCGGTGTCGACTTCACATTTCGTACTTTATGGGTAGATGTAATAAATGCCAGTTGATTAATTCACTAAAATTATTTCCCAAAAGTGCTAGACTTTTGCCAAACTTTGAAACTTTGTATGTCATATATTTCTTTTGCGAAACAACAAGGTGTGATTTAAGACACATGGTTAAACTTCAATAATGGTATGTTTTTTTTCCCATGAATACGTTTCCATTGGCTACGTATAGTATTGTTATGCATCAGAAATGGATTATTATTTTCTCTAGTCTGTGTCAGATTACGTTTTAATTTCAACGTTAGTGTTATTTCAGCTGTAAATTGCTGAGATATTTTGCCACAATTTCTAACATGTGAAAATACCGTAAATGAGACTTTTGTGGGCACGAGAAAGTTACGAGATAGCCGGCAATTGCAATTCAAATTTACATAAAACGCTTACATTATTTTTCCTATTTTTATGTATTAATCATGATTTATCATAATTTTTAGAAAAATATATCCGTTCAATCTTACCTTGTAAATATAATTTAAATTCAGCAATAAAATATGGTATGTATTAGGGGGTTTATACAAATACGACATGATATATCCACATCCTTTTATACTTAATTTTCAGTTTTGCAATAATATCAGTAATTGAAATACTGTCGATCAAATTGATACCAGAGCTTAATTTGTAAAGTCTTGAACTCAATATATAAATTCTTTTTGTATATCCACTAATTAATGAGGGCAGAAACAAGCCAAAGCTTCCATCAAACACCTATCATACTATATAACAGAAGAACCACTAATTCACACTTACAGACATATATACAAGCATATGCATACACAGACATACCTATACTTACGTATAAAAACACTCATACACTCGTATATATATATATATATATATATATATATATATATATTATATATATATATATATGTATATATATATATATTTGTATATATATATATATTATATATATATATATATATATGTATACATATATATATGTATACATAATGTTATCAATTTTTTTGTTACAATGACATAGTTTAAAAGAAATGATCGGTTTCGCGTTCAGCTTTTCAAATTTCTTACATCGTTATGTTTACGTTGAGTAGAGTTATCTTTATGTTTATGTTGAGTAGAGTTCCAAATAAGGGGAGGTAATAAGTGATTTCTTCCGGTGTAAGGGAGATAATCACTTAAAATTTTTTGTCTTTCACATTGGTAAAATGGAAAGATTAATAATTGTGGTAGTAGTTGCTTTGCGCATTTCTCAATGTGCTCACTAAAGGGTATCATTCTGTATTCTGGGAATGCAATCTGTTGTCGATGCAGTGTGCATCTACGTCTGAGTGATAGTCCCGTGGATCCCACGTAGTCTTGGTGGCAGCCCGAGCATTTTATGACATAAATTATGGGAATTTCACGTATAACATCTATAAAAAAGCTAAGTTTATAATACATCTGAATACATCTCAACATTTCCCTCAAAGCAAACTTTGTTTACATACATCGTAACTAGAATTTCACTTAGCTGTTTGACACACCATTGATTAGCTGTGTGACACACCATACCACAATTTTTTCTCATTGTCAACACAGATCTTGCAACCCGCGAGACTACTTTCTCCTTTGTTTCTTGTCACATTCAGCCTAAACACACCGCGCTTAGGTTGCAGTTTCTTTCTCAATATAATTCTTTCCCGCTTTTTTCTGCCCATTTTCTCAAGTTCGTTTCCTGTCCACCTAACAATATCTATTGCATATCACATTAAGGAAACAGCGCATATATTCCTTGCCTTAATCTTGTTCTTTCCTTTGAGAATACTTTCTATATTCCTCTGGTTCACCTAAGATATTCTCGTCTAAATCTATCCTTCATCTCATTCTCGATTATTTTTCCATATTCTAGAATAACCAGATATTAAATTATTCTACAACAAGTCTAAATCTGTACTTTACGGTGAGAAGGGGCTTAACTCCAATTTCTCATTTTTCTTTCCGTTTTTCATCACTCTTCTACATTTTACATCAACCTTCTCGTGAACACTCATGCATCATCATCCTGAATTTCAAATATAACGTATCATGTATTCAGATCTTGAAGATTAATTGGAGACAGAAGGTGTGTTAAAACACCTACCTAGACACGCGTCGTCGCAGAAAGAAGCCATTAGTAGTTCATCTTCTTACTGTGTACATTAAATGCTATTTAACTCTCGTTGAACGGAGTACTATTTTGTTCATTTTAACTTAAACATCATCTTACATTGAAGTACATAAATAGTAAACTATAAATTAAAACATCAATAAACAAATGTGAATATATATATATAATATATATATATATATATATATATATATATATATATATATATATATATATATATATATATAATATATATAGAGAGAGAGAGAGAGAGAGAGATGCATATGTGTACGTATGTATATAAAGTTAAAAAAATTATGCGTAAATGTCCTAACACAACATGTATTATGGGTAATATTTTTTTCTGGAATTCAACACACATAGGAGTTTCTGTGTAGGACACGAACCGAGAAAAATTCTTGGAAAACATCTCGAGAAATATGTTCATTGTCATCTTATTTAAATCTCTAGACATTGTTGCAAATAACCGGTATTTAATTTGTATTCGTATCACGAATATTTACTACAAACTTATCTGAAAAAATACTTCAACCTGCTCACGTACACACAGACACACACACACACAGACAAACACACACGCACACACATATTATATATGTGTTTGTGTGTGTATATGTCTGCATATGCGCATATATATGTATATATATGTATGTATGTATATATATATACATATAAACATACATATATATATATATTCACACACACACACATACATATATATATATATATATATACATATCCGAGTGTATATATATGTATATGGGTATTAATATGTAAATAAATTTAGTTACACTTTATCACCACTAACTGTCTGCTGTATTATATATTCTGATTTCTATTAATTCCCTAGGGAATTCTTTGACCGACTGCTTTGCTTGTTTTATTTGCTCTTTTAAAATTTTTATTGTTTGTCTAAGACATCAAATATTTTTTTAAAGCAAAGTTTTTCCATGGGCCCTTTACGTACTATCATCGGCCCTTGTTTATGGACTCTAATGTCGCTGGAGGGTTGGTGGGGCACATGTCATCGGAAAAGCTGACAAATTGGCCATTTATATTTTCCTTTTCGCGAATGCTTTGTTTGTTTTTCACGTTGCGACTACACAGTATAGTAGGGTCAGTTGGGCAACATCTGTAAGAAAACCACTACCATAATGCATTTCACACTTCCAGAAATTTAGAAACGACATGCTATGCTGCTTGATATTAGCACTGGAATCTCCAACACGAACGGATGTTGAACATAAAGAACAACCGTTGGTTTGCTGTGTCCCCAAAACATGTACCGAGAGTGGTAAAAAATGAAGCATGTAGTCAACATCACGGAGATTGGAATGATCACTTGTGAGGGCGAAGTTATGCTTCCATTCATCTTTCCACACGGCCTCAGACTCAAAATAGAGTACGACATCAAGTGCCTGGAAGTTGTAGTCCTGTCCTGAGTGAAGGGGAGTGCTACTGGAAGAGCCAATGTCTAGCAACAGGACTCTGCAGCACCCCACACATGCAGGAGAACACAGTTATGCTTGTCAGACAATTTATGCGACTACATCATCCATAATATTTGGCCAGCTTTCACCCCAAACAGCAACACATTTGATTATTATGTGTGCACCGCAGTAAAGCGAGAGAGCAAAAAAGGTTCTTGTAACACCAAGGATGACTGAAGGCAAGCATTATGGCAGCGTTCACCAACTAAAATAAGGAAAAGTCCAGAAGAGTTGCAGATGATTCTGTAGTGGTCTTGTGGCCGTGGTAGAAGCCAATGGCGATTCTATTGAATGAATTAACTCTTTAGTATTTCAAGATATTTTTATGCAATTTTGGTAAATATATCTGTCAAAATGAGATGTTATTTATATTTTTTCGTAATTTTGACACATTATATTCACCGCATTCTGTATATATATATATATATATATATATATATACAACGACCTCGAACACACATGTGCAAACAAGGGAGACAGAGAAAGGCAGAATGCCACTTATATTTGAACACTATACAAATATTCCTTTAAAAAAACTTTTCTTCTAATTTTTCTAAATTTAATTATTTAATCGTTACAGTTGAAAAGGTCTCAAAATGACCGAAACCGTTACTGAAATGTTCTTTATAAAATTATTTTAGCATTTTCTATTTTGACTTGTTTTTTCATATATATATATATATATATATATATCAAAACGATGTACTATAATACTATTCCTCAGCCATACCAACAATCCAACATAACTCCATCATCAGCTGCCCCACAGATATCATTATGTTTTCCAAACCTAAGTAGTACCATTCAATCCAGCGGTGTCAACAGCACTAAAACAAGTATTATTTGGAAACAAACAAACCAAAGAAGTCACACCTTTCAAACACATCTATCCAATATACAACCGTATCCAAAAACAAATTCTATAAGTAAATTACAACCCCTCCTAAATACGTAGCTAAACAGCGACTCTATTAAGTCACAAACAATTATAATGCTTATCGTCTTCCGTAATGCAATATTAAAATATAGCTTACTAACCACATTAATTCAATCGATAAAGATTAAACACTAACTTTACTAAAATTACAACAAAAGATATAGAAACCAAAGTACATTGTATCGGTATTAATAGAAAACTGCAATAACTGAATTTCATTATCCAAACACAACATACACTTTAATATATCATCACTATAAGTTATATATATACATATGTGCGTGTGTGTGTGTGTGTGTGTGTGTGTTTGTGTGTATATTATGTATGTTTGTAGGAATATATGTATATATGTATATATGTATGTATATATATATATATATTTAGTGAGAGTTTACAGAAAAAAAAAACAGACGAAGACGGGTTTGTAAACAACAAAATGATGTATTAGTTTAACGCTCGGGAAGTGAGAAAGTCTTTTACGTTTCGAGATACTCAGGGAGAGAAAATAGTAAAGATTTAGTGGCTGCCGATCTATAAGTGTGTGTGTGTGTGTGGGGGGTCATTGTTTGTGCATGTTAAGCATCCATATCAAAAAGGCAATCGTTATATCCAGCTGAACGTAGATCATGTGTTAGAACACCGAATACACTATTATTTCCTTGACAGGGCCTCTCATATGAACATTGGTCGTAAAAAGTAAGTCATATTTAATGTATGTACGTATGTATGAATGTACATATTATATATATATTATATATATATTATATATATATATATATATTATATATATATATATATATATATATATATATATATATATATGTATATATATTCAGATATAGATGTAGAAACAATGCTCTTAGATTACTTTATTTTGAGGTTGGCCAGATTGGACAAATCTCGCGTATAACCAGCCGAAATTGCATGATAATCTGGAACTCGACTGAGGAAAGATAACTCCGAATGACCCGTCCTTGTTTTCTTTGTATTGTATATCTGGATGTTTTGCTTTCTTGTCCTATTTTGTACTTTTCATATATAAAACATATAACATAGTGATGCGTGTGTATTCACTTTTTGCTCGAAATCGTCTTCACCAGTTGCTTTAATACTTGTGATGATGAATAATTCCACCTCCGACAAATAATCGACTTTTCATTTAGTTTTTTGTTTTAAATAAACAATATTGTTTTATATTGATGATTCACTTCTTTAAATGGTTTGTCAATATCAACTTCCAGTATTGACGTAAAAAAGGCGAAGTCTATCACTGTCTAACGTTTATGTCTTCGTTTCGAGTTTTCATTCGCTATTTGTAAAGAACTACGATACATTACTGAAAGAAATATTTACACAATTTTAAATATTCGGTAAATGATAGTTTTTAACGTGCATTTATTTATAGGACTTTTTCATCCTATGTCTATCTCATTCATTGTTTGCAAAGTTTTGTCTCTCTCCCTCTCTACCTCTCTACTTCTCTCTCTCTCTCTCTCACACACACAGACACATACTCCAGATTTGATTTCTTTATTACACTAATATCACGTTAAAATTTTGCAATTCGACATGGGTTGTCCAAAGATTATAGGCATCATTTTGCTTGAAGTCGCACGCTTCGTTAATCTCCATGGAACAATTTTCTTTTGTTTCACGCCGTGTTCATCTCTATGTATTTGTAGTCAGTCAAACCGCACACGTATGTTTTTGCATGTGCGCTTGTATATATTTATATGCCTGTGTGAGTGGGTGAAGGGGTGTGTGTTGTCATGTATACGTACATATATTAAATACATATGCATACATCTTTTTTGTATGCGAGAGAGCGACTTAGGTCTAAGTGGTAATCTCTCTCTCACACACACATACATACAAGAAATATTATGTCTTGTTATTTAGGACGTATTATATATGACAGCACAACACTTCACTCGCTCTCTCTCTTTCCTCACACACACACACACACACATACACACATCACGTCAACTTCTTCTGATGTTTGTACTGTATATGTATATATCTGTGTATGGCTGTGCATATGTCCCAAAGTGTGTGTCTTTCTGCTTTAGGTATGTTACCATACACACTATTGTTTGTAAGTGCTGATCAGTGTCAATACGAAATTTTAGTTTCATTTCCAATATTTTAATCTCCATTTAAACAATATAACATTTATAGAGATATCTTTCTATTGTCAACAGAATATTTATACCACAACAACACCACATTTTGTATATGTCTGTGAGAGTATGTGTGTAAGTGTATGAGTCTGTATGTGTCTCATGGTGGGTGTCTTCCGCTTTGGGTATTTTATTAAACACACATACATACACAACACACACACACACTCACATCTACACATACATATACATATGTGACGACTGACATGCGTAAATGTATTCTTTACGTATATTTCGTTAATTTACACTGCATATAAAAATACAGATATACTATATACATACTACGCCTTATTTTTTCGCGTAATTCATTGCTACATATTCTCGTGACAACATAGGCTCACTTTATGTTCCTTATTCTACAGCCACATCACCAATCCAGTGTCAGCCCATCATCCTCTGCAACATTTCAACATTTAACTTCGTCGTTGCCGTCTCCGATTGCAGCCATTTTCGAAATGTACCAATTTACGTACAATATCTTCATTACACCTCCATTCATTTGACTTTTAACCATGCGATGGGACGTGTTAGACGCAGTGCTTACCGCCTCGAATACGAGTATATCCACTGAGAAGCTTTTCCGTGGGTTGAAAACTTATATAACCCCACAACACAAAATTTTTTCCAAGATAGTTTAGGGCATGGAATCCTCCACACGTACGTATTTTATGACTCTTAGTCGAATATTTACTCCACAAATATTTTGTCCCCAATGCTACACTTTCCAGTATCACCTGTTTCAAAATAACTGCAATATATATATATATATATAAATACAACCTATGCCATTTTAATCCCGAGCAACGCCTGTTATCTCTGCTTGTTATCAATACCCATATCTATATATCTCTATCTCTATCTCTCTAACTTCCTATCTATCTATCTAGAAGCTAGCTAGCTATATATATAATATATATATATATATATATATATATATATATATATATATATATATATATATATATATATACGCACGCATCCATTTCTAAGTAAGAGTGTTCTTAATATTGATAATGTGGTGCACGCTTAACCTTTCGCTCTTCCTCCCTTTCTCAGCCTTCATTCTTTTGGCTTTTCTTTCCTTCTACCTTACTGTCTCTCCCTCTCTCTCTCATTCTTCATTCTTTTCTCTACAACCATTCCTGTTTCTCTCCCTTTCTCTTACTTCTTCTCCTCCCTCCCGTCGCGGACACGTGATGAGAAAGCTACTACTGTCTTTCTTCTCCTGGCTACCTTTAAGTCGAGACGGCCAATCTGTTGCTCCCTCGCCGTTCTCAAAAAATAGCGTTCGTAAAAAATTCTATCTCGTTCGGCTTAACAGCTCTTCTTGTTTGTGTTACTGTAATCCTCTGCGACCTGTGTTTTACTGTTCATATGTTGTACTGTCGTTACTGTACTGTTTTTGTTACCATTTTTACCCCTCCGCCAAAAAATCTCAAATTTTATTGAATTTGATTTTCGCGGGAAGGAAAGTTTCATTAAAGTCATGTATCGCCTTGGCCTTCGAAACGTGGAGTAGATGAAACAAAGGCGACTGAAGAAGGGGAATTTAACTTGTTTTGTATGTCCTGTAGTCTATTTTTTTTGTTGTTTAACAAAAATGTCCATTTCCTTGGTTTTGTGTTTATGTTTCGTTTCTCATTTTGTTCGAGGTTTGTTTTTGATGTCCTGTACCCATATATGCATGTATATATACATGTAGAGGTAGGTACGTACATATATGTTTTTATATATGCATATGTTTTATTTATTTATTAATTTATATATATATATATATATATATACATATACATATATATATATATTTTTATGTATGTATATATATATATATATATATATATATATATATATGTATGTCTATGAATATATATATATATAATATATATATATATATGTGTATATATATTCAGATATAGATGTAGAAACAATGCTCTTAGATTACTTTATTTTGAGGTTGAACAGATTGGACAAATCTCGCGTATAACCAGCCGAAATTGCATGATAATCTGGAATTCGACTGAGGAAAGATAACTCCGAATGACCCGTCCTTGTTTTCTTTGTATTGTATATCTGGATGTTTTGCTTTCTTGTCCTATTTTGTATTTTCATATAAAAACATATAACATAGTGATGCGTGTGTATTCACTTTTTGCTCGAAATCGTCTTCACCAGTTGCTTTAATACTTGTGATGATGAATAATTCCACCTCCGACAAATAATCGACTTTTCATTTAGTTTTTTGTTTTAAATAAACAATATTGTTTTATATTGATGATTCACTTCTTTAAATGGTTTGTCAATATCAACTTCCAGTATTGACGTAAAAAAGGCGAAGTCTATCACTGTCTAACGTTTATGTCTTCGTTTCGAGTTTTCATTCGCTATTTGTAAAGAACTACGATACATTACTGAAAGAAATATTTACAAAATTTTAAATATTCGGTAAATGATTGTTTTTAACGTGCATTTATTTATAGGACTTTTTCATCCTATGTCTATCTCATTCATTGTTTGCAAAGTTTTGTCTCTCTCCCTCTCTACCTCTCTACTTCTCTCTCTCTCACACACACACAGACACATACTCCAGATTTGATTTCTTTATTACACTAATATCACGTTAAAATTTTGCAATTCGACATGGGTCGTCCAAAGATTATAGGCATTATTTTGCTTGAAGTCGCACGCTTCGTTAATCTCCATGGAACAATTTTCTTTTGTTTTCACGCCGTGTTCATCTCTATGTATTTGTAGTCAGTCAAACCCGCACACGTATGTTTTTGCATGTGCGCTTGTATATATTTATATGCCTGTGTGAGTGGGTGAAGGGGTGTGTTGTCATGTATACGTACATATATAAATACATATGCATACATCTTTTTTGTATGCGAGAGAGCGACTTAGGTCTAAGTGGTAATCTCTCTCTCACACACACATGCATACAAGAAATATTATGTCTTGTTATTGAGGTATGTATTATACATGACAGCACAACACTTCACTCGCTCTCTCTCTTTCCCTCACACATACACACACACACATACACACAATCACGTCAATTCTTCTGATGTTTGTTACTGTATCTGTATATATCTGTGTATGGCTGTGCATATGTCCCAAAGTGTGTGTCTTTCTGCTTTAGGTATGTTACCATACACACTATCTGTTTGTAAGTGCTGATCAGTGTCAATACGAAATTTTAGTTTCATTTCCAATATTTTAATCTCCATTTAAACAATATAACATTTCATAGAGATAATCTTTCTATTGTCAACAGAATATTTTATACCACAACAACACCACATTTTGTATATGTCTGTGAGAGTATGTGTGTAAGTGTATGAGTCTGTATGTGTCTCATGGTGGGTGTCTTTCCGCTTTGGGTATTTTATTAAACACACATACATACACACACACACACACACACACACACACACTCACATCTACACATACATATACATATGTGACGACTGACATGCGTAAATGTATTCTTTACGTATATTTCGTTAATTTACACTGCATATAAAAATACAGATATACTATATACATACTACGCCTTATTTTTTCGCGTAATTCATTGCTACATATTCTCGTGACAACATAGGCTCACTTTATGTTCCTTATTCTACAGCCACATCACCAATCCAGTGTCAGCCCATCATCTTCTGCAACATTTCAACATTTAACTTCGTCGTTGCCATCTCCGATTGCAGCCATTTTCGAAATGTACCAATTTACGTACAATATCTTCATTACACCTCCATTCATTTGACTTTTAACCATGTGATGGGACGTGTTAGACGCATTGCTTACCGCCTCGAAGACGAGTATATCCACTGAGAAGCTTTTCCGTGGGTTGAAAACTTATATAACCCCAGAACACAAAATTTTTCCAAGATAGTTTAGGGCATGGAATCCTCCACACGTACGTATTTTATGACTATTAGTCGAATATTTACTCCACAAATATTTTGTCCCCAATGCTACACTTTCCAGTATCACCTGTTTCAAAATAACTGCAATATATATATATATATATATATAAATACAACCTATGCCATTTTAATCCCGAGCAACGCCTGTTATCTCTGCTTGTTATCAATACCCATATCTATATATCTCTATCTCTATCTCTCTAACTTCCTATCTATCTATCTAGAAGCTAGCTAGCTATATATATATATATATATATATATATATACGCACGCATCCATTTCTAAGTAAGAGTGTTCTTAATATTAATAATGATGTGCACTCTTAACCTTTCGCTCTTCCTCCCTTTCTCAGCCTTCATTCTTTTGGCTTTTCTTTCCTTCTACCTTACTGTCTCTCCCCCTCTCTCTCTCATTCTTCATTCTTTTCTCTACAACCATTCCTTGTTTCTCTCCCTTTCTCTTACTTCTTCTCCTCCATCCCGTCGCGGACACGTGATGAGAAAGCTACTACTGTCTTTCTTCTCCTGGCTACCTTTAAGTCGAGACGGCCAATCTGTTGCTCCCTCGCCGTTCTCAAAAATAGCGTTCGTAAAAATTTTATATCGTTCGGCTTAACAGCTCTTCTTGTTTGTGTTACTGTTATTCTCTGCGACCTGTGTTTTACTGTTCATATGTGTACTGTCGTTACTGTACTGTTTTTGTTACCATTTTTACCCCTCCGCCAAAAAATCTCAAATTTTATTGAATTTGATTTTCGCGGGAAGGAAAGTTTCATTAAAGTCATGTATCGCCTTGGCCTTCCAAACGTGGAGTAGATGAAACAAAGGCGACTGAAGAGGGGAATTTAACTTGTTTTGTATGTCCTGTAGTCTATTTTTTCGTTGTTTAACAAAAATGTCCATTTCCTTGGTTTTGTGTTTATGTTTCCGTTTCTCATTTTGTTCGAGGTTTGTTTTTGATGTCCTGTACCCATATATGCATATATATATACATGTAGAGGTAGGTACGTACATATATGTTTTTATATATGCATATGTTTTATTTATTTATTAATTATATATATATATATTATATATATATATATATATATATATATATATATATCTATATATATATATATATACATATATATATATTTTTATGTATGTTATAATATATATATATATATATATATATTATATATATAATTTCAACAATTGAGGGCAAAATTAATTAATTATTAATCATTTCACCAAGTGTTCAGTATGCAAAGGGACCATTCAAGGCGAATTCAAATTATTACATTATATAAAAGGGCTTAGTAAAATAAATTACTTTGCCGCATACTGAACTCATTAGAAATAGCAGCTAAAAAACTTTTTAAAACTATTTCTAATACTTAAAGAAAATATCTCTCATATATAGTGTTTGCTTAATTCAACTCACAAAAGTTTGGGGGTAAGGACATAGAAAAATCAAATGCTAAGGTTATTCGAGAACGTACGTTTCAAGATTAGTCAAAACAACATTTCTATCATCGGCTCAGAAATTCCTTGGTTTGGATTTGGAACACTGAAAATAAGAACATACCCTTTCGAAGATCTGCTCCCAACTAACAGTGCCAACAAATTCAAATAAGCAAGCGAAGAATCTCTGTTCTCCCCTTTCCACCAGCGTGGGTTAAAATCATCAAACACTATGCTTATTTCGGTAAAATCCGAAGCATTAATCAGAGGGAGATTAATTATAATTTCAACAATTGAGGGCAAAATAAATTAATTATTAATCAATTTCACCAGTGTTCAGTATGCAAAGGGACCATTCAAGGCGAATTCAATTATTACATTATATAAAAGGGCTTAGTAAAATAAATTACTTTGCCGCATACTGAACTCATTAGAAATAGCAGCTAAAAAACTTTTTTAAAGCCATTTCTAATACTTAAGAAAATCTCTCTCATATATAGTGTTTGCTTAATTCAACTCAGAAAAGTTTGGGGGTAAGGACATCGAAAAATCAAATGCTAAGTTATTCGAGAACGTACGTTTCAAGATTAGTCAAAACAACATTTCTATCATCGGCTCAGAAATTCCTTGGTTTGGATTTGGAAACACTGAAAATAAGAACATACCCTTTCGAAGATCTGCTCCCAACTACAGTGCCAACAAATTCAAATAAGCAAGCGAAGAATCTCTGTTCTCCCCTTTCCACCAGCGTGGGTTAAAATCATCAAACACTATGCTTATTTCGGTAAAATCCGAAGCATTAATCAGAGGGAGATTAATTAATAATTTCAACAATTGAGGGCAAAATTAATTAATTATTAATCAATTTCACCAGTGTTCAGTATGCAAAGGGACCATTCAAGGCGAATTCAAATATTACATTATATAAAAGGGCATAGTAAAATAAATTACTTTGCCGCATACTGAACTCATTAGAAATAGCAGCTAAAAAACTTTTTTAAAACTATTTCTAATACTTAAAGAAAATCTCTCTCATCATATATAGTGTTGCTTAATTCAACTCACAAAAGTTTGGGGGTAAGGACATCGAAAAATCAAATGCTAAGGTTATTCGAGAACGTACGTTTCAAGATTAGTCAAAACAACATTTCTATCATCGGCTCAGAATTTCCTTGGTTTGGATTTGGAAACACTGAAAATAAGAACATACCCTTTCGAAGATCTGCTCCCAACTAACAGTGCCAACAAATTCAAATAAGCAAGCGAAGAATCTCTGTTCTCCCCTTTCCACCAGCGTGGGTTAAAATCATCAAACACAATGCTTATTTCGGTAAAATCCGAAGCATTAATCAGAGGGAGATTAATTATAATTTCAACAATTGAGGGCAAAATTAATTAATTATTAATCAATTTCACCAAGTGTTCAGTATGCAAAGGGACCATTCAAGGCGAATTCAAATTATTACATTATATAAAAGGGCTTAGTAAAATAAATTACTTTGCCGCATACTGAACTCATTAGAAATAGCAGCTAAAAAACTTTTTTAAAGCTATTTCTAATACATACATTTCTAATATATATATATGTATGTCTATGTATATATATATATATATATATATATATATATATATATAATATATATATATATATATATATATATATATATATTTAAATATATATATATATATATATATATATATATATATATATATGTGTATATATATTCAGATATAGATGTAGAAACAATGCTCTTAGATTACTTTATTTTGAGGTTGAACAGATTGGACAAATCTCGCGTATAACCAGCCGAAATTGCATGATAATCTGGAATTCGACTGAGGAAAGATAACTCCGAATGACCCGTCCTTGTTTTCTTTGTATTGTATATCTGGATGTTTTGCTTTCTTGTCCTATATTGTACTTTTCATATATAAAACATATAACATAGTGATGCGTGTGTATTCACTTTTTGCTCGAAATCGTCTTCACCAGTTGCTTTAATACTTGTGATGATGAATAATTCCACCTCCGACAAATAATCGACTTTTCATTTAGTTTTTTGTTTTAAATAAACAATATTGTTTTATATTGATGATTCACTTCTTTAAATGGATTGTCAATATCAACTTCCAGTATTGACGTAAAAAAGGCGAAGTCTATCACTGTCTAACGTTTATGTCTTCGTTTCGAGTTTTCATTCGCTATTTGTAAAGAACTACGATACATTACTGAGAGAAATATTTACAAAATTTTAAATATTCGGTAAATGATAGTTTTTAACGTGCATTTATTTATAGGACTTTTTCATCCTATGTCTATCTCATTCATTGTTTGCAAAGTTTTGTCTCTCTCCCTCTCTACCTCTCTACTTCTCTCTCTCTCTCACACACACACAGACACATACTCCAGATTTGATTTCTTTATTACACTAATATCACGTTAAAATTTTGCAATTCGACATGGGTCGTCCAAAGATTATAGGCATTATTTTGCTTGAAGTCGCACGCTTCGTTAATCTCCATGGAACAATTTTCTTTTGTTTTCACGCCGTGTTCATCTCTATGTATTTGTAGTCAGTCAAACCCGCACACGTATGTTTTTGCATGTGCGCTTGTATATATTTATATGCCTGTGTGAGTGGGTGAAGGGGTGTGTTGTCATGTATACGTACATATATATATACATATGCATACATCTTTTTTGTATGCGAGAGAGCGACTTAGGTCTAAGTGGTAATCTCTCTCTCACACACACATGCATACAAGAAATATTATGTCTTGTTATTTAGGTATGTATTATACATGAGAGCACAACACTTCACTCGCTCTCTCTCTTTCCCTCACACACACACACACACACATACACACAATCACGTCAATTTCTTCTGATGTTTGTTACTGTATCTGTATATATCTGTGTATGGCTGTGCATATGTCCCAAAGTGTGTGTCTTTCTGCTTTAGGTATGTTACCATACACACTATCTGTTTGTAAGTGCTGATCAGTGTCAATACGAAATTTTAGTTTCATTTCCAATATTTTAATCTCCATTTAAACAATATAACATTTCATAGAGATAATCTTTCAATTGTCAACAGAATATTTTATACCACAACAACACCACATTTTGTATATGTCTGTGAGAGTATGTGTGTAAGTGTATGAGTCTGTATGTGTCTCATGGTGGGTGTCTTTCCGCTTTGGGTATTTTATTAAACACACATACATACACACACACACACACACACACACACACTCACATCTACACATACATATACATATGTGACGACTGACATGCGTAAATGTATTCTTTACGTATATTTCGTTAATTTACACTGCATATAAAAATACAGATATACTATATACATACTACGCCTTATTTTTTCGCGTAATTCATTGCTACATATTCTCGTGACAACATAGGCTCACTTTATGTTCCTTATTCTACAGCCACATCACCAATCCAGTGTCAGCCCATCATCTTCTGCAACATTTCAACATTTAACTTCGTCGTTGCCGTCTCCGATTGCAGCCATTTTCGAAATGTACCAATTTACGTACAATATCTTCATTACACCTCCATTCATTTAACTTTTAACCATGCGATGGGACGTGTTAGACGCAGTGCTTACCGCCTCGAAGACGAGTATATCCACTGAGAAGCTTTTCCGTGGGTTGAAAACTTATATAACCCCAGAACACAAAATTTTTCCAAGATAGTTTAGGGCATGGAATCCTCCACACGTACGTATTTTATGACTCTTAGTCGAATATTTACTCCACAAATATTTTGTCCCCAATGCTACACTTTCCAGTATCACCTGTTTCAAAATAACTGCAATATATATATATATATATAAATACAACCTATGCCATTTTAATCCCGAGCAACGCCTGTTATCTCTGCTTGTTATCAATACCCATATCTATATATCTCTATCTCTATCTCTCTAACTTCCTATCTATCTATCTAGAAGCTAGCTAGCTATATATATATATATATATATATATATATATATATATACGCACGCATCCATTTCTAAGTAAGAGTGTTCTTAATATTAATAATGATGTGCACTCTTAACCTTTCGCTCTTCCTCCCTTTCTCAGCCTTCATTCTTTTGGCTTTTCTTTCCTTCTACCTTACAGTCTCTCCCCCTCTCTCTCTCATTCTTCATTCTTTTCTCTACAACCATTCCTTGTTTCTCTCCCTTTCTCTTACTTCTTCTCCTCCATCCCGTCGCGGACACGTGATGAGAAAGCTACTACTGTCTTTCTTCTCCTGGCTACCTTTAAGTCGAGACGGCCAATCTGTTGCTCCCTCGCCGTTCTCAAAAAATAGCGTTCGTAAAAAATTTTATATCGTTCGGCTTAACAGCTCTTCTTATTTGTGTTACTGTTATTCTCTGCGACCTGTGTTTTACTGTTCATATGTTGTACTGTCGTTACTGTACTGTTTTTGTTACCATTTTTACCCCTCCGCCAAAAAATCTCAAATTTTATTGAATTTGATTTTCGCGGGAAGGAAAGTTTCATTAAAGTCATGTATCGCCTTGGCCTTCCAAACGTGGAGTAGATGAAACAAAGGCGACTGAAGAAGGGGAATTTAACTTGTTTTGTATGTCCTGTAGTCTATTTTTTCGTTGTTTAACAAAAATGTCAATTTCCTTGGTTTTGTGTTTATGTTTTCGTTTCTCATTTTGTTCGAGGTTTGTTTTTGATGTCCTGTACCCATATATGCATGTATATATACATGTAGAGGTAGGTACGTACATATATGTATTTATATATGCATATGTTTTATTTATTTATTAATTTATATATATATATATATATTATATATATATATATATATATACATATATATATATTATTTACATGTATGTATATATTATATATATATATATATATATATATATATATATATATATATATATATGTATGTCTATGTTTTCGTTTCTCATTTTGTTCGATGTTTGTTTTTGATGTCCTGTACCCATATATGCATGTATATATACATGTAGAGGTAGGTACGTACATATATGTATTTATATATGCATATGTTTTATTTATTTATTAATTTATATATATATATATATATATATATATATATATATATTTATATGTATGTATATATATATATATATTTATATATATATATATATATATATATATATGTATGTCTATGTATAATATACATATATATATATATATATATATGTATATATATTCAGATATAGATGTAGAAACAATGCTCTTAGATTACTTTATTTTGAGGTTGAACAGATTGGACAAATCTCGCGTATAACCAGCCGAAATTGCATGATAATCTGGAACTCGACTGAGGAAAGATAACTCCGAATGACCCGTCCTTGTTTTCTTTGTATTGTATATCTGGATGTTTTGCTTTCTTGTCCTATTTTGTACTTCATATATAAAACATATAACATAGTGATGCGTGTGTATTCACTTTTTGCTCGAAATCGTCTTCACCAGTTGCTTTAATACTTGTGGTGATGAATAATTCCACCTCCGACAAATAATCGACTTTTCATTTAGTTTTTTGTTTTAAATAAACAATATTGTTTTATATTGATGATTCACTTCTTTAAATGGTTTGTCAATATCAACTTCCAGTATTGACGTAAAAAAGGCGAAGTCTATCACTGTCTAACGTTTATGTCTTCGTTTCGAGTTTTCATTCGCTATTTGTAAAGAACTACGATACATTACTGAAAGAAATATTTACACAATTTTAAATATTCGGTAAATGATAGTTTTTAACGTGCATTTATTTATAGGACTTTTTCATCCTATGTCTATCTCATTCATTGTTTGCAAAGTTTTCTCTCTCTCCCTCTCTCTACCTCTCTACTTCCCTCTCTCTCTCTCACACACACCAGAACATACTCCAGATTTGATTTCTTTATTACACTAATATCACGTTAAAATTTTGCAATTCGACATGGGTTGTCCAAAGATTATAGGCATTATTTTGCTTGAAGTCGCACGCTTCGTTAATCTCCATGGAACAATTTTCTTTTGTTTTCACGCCGTGTTCATCTCTATGTATTTGTGTCAGTCAAACCCGCACACGTATGTTTTGCATGTGCGTGTATATATTTATATGCCTGTGTGAGTGGGTGAAGGGGTGTGTTGTCATGTATACGTACAATATAAATACATATGCATACATCCTTTTTGTATGCGAGAGAGCGACTTAGGTCTAAGTGGTAATCTCTCTCTCACACACACATGCATACAAGAAATATTATGTCTTGTTATTTAGGTATGTATTATACATGAGAGCACAACACTTCACTCGCTCTCTCTCTTTCCCTCACACACACACACACACATACACACAATCACGTCAATTTCTTCTGATGTTTGTTACTGTATCTGTATATATCTGTGTATGGCTGTGCATATGTCCCAAAGTGTGTGTCTTTCTGCTTTAGGTATGTTACCATACACACTATCTGTTTGTAAGTGCTGATCAGTGTCAATACGAAATTTTAGTTTCATTTCCAATATTTTAATCTCCATTTAAACAATATAACATTTCATAGAGATAATCTTTCTATTGTCCACAGAATATTTTATACCACAACAACACCACATTTTGTATATGTCTGTGAGAGTATGTGTGTAAGTGTATGAGTCTGTATGTGTCTCATGGTGGGTGTCTTTCCGTTTTGGGTATTTTATTAAACACACATACATACACACACACACACACACACACACACACACACACACACTCACATCTACACATACATATACATATGTGACGACTGACATGCGTAAATGTATTCTTTACGTATATTTCGTTAATTTACACTGCATATAAAAATACAGATATACTATATACATACTACGCCTTATTTTTTCGCGTAATTCATTGCTACATATTCTCGTGACAACATAGGCTCACTTTATGTTCCTTATTCTACAGCCACATCACCAATCCAGTGTCAGCCCATGATCTTCTGCAACATTTCAACATTTAACTTCGTCGTTGCCGTCTCCGATTGCAGCCATTTTCGAAATGTACCAATTTACGTACAATATTCAAACACCTCCATTCATTTGACTTTTAACCATGCGATGGGACGTGTTAGACGCAGTGCTTACCGCCTCGAAGACGAGTATATCCACTGAGAAGCTTTTCCGTGGGTTGAAAACTTATATAACCCCAGAACACAAAATTTTTCCAAGATAGTTTAGGGCATGGAATCCTCCACACGTACGTATTTTATGACTCTTAGTCGAATATTTACTCCACAAATATTTTGTCCCCAATGCTACACTTTCCAGTATCACCTGTTTCAAAATAACTGCAATATATATATATATATAAATACAACCTATGGCATTTAATCCCGAGCAACGCCTGTTATCTCTGCTTGTTATCAATATCCATATCTATATATCTCTATCTCTCTACTTCCTATCTATCTATCTAGAAGCTAGCTAGCTATATATATATATATATATATAGATATATATATATATATATATATATATATATATATATATATATATATATATATATATATATACGCACGCATCCATTTCTAAGTAAGATTGTTCCTAATATTAATAATGATGTGCACTCTTAACCTTTCGCTCTTCCTCCCTTTCTCAGCCTTCATTCTTTTGGCTTTTCTTTTCTTCTACTTTACTGTCTCTCCCCCCTCTCTCTCTCATTCTTCATTCTTTTCTCTAACCATTCCTTGATTCTCTCCCTTTCTCTTACTTCTTCTCCTCCCTCCCGTCGCGGACACGTGATGAGAAAGCTACTACTGTCTTTCTTCTCTTGGCTCCCTTTAAGTCGAGACGGCCCATCTGTTGCTCCCTCGCCGTTCTCAAAAAATAGCGTTCGTAAAAAATTTTATCTCGTTCGGCTTAACAGCTCTTCTTGTCTGTGTTACTGTTATTCTCTGCGACCTGTGTTTTACTGTTCATATGTTGTACTGTCGTTACTGTACTGTTTTTGTTACCATTTTTACCCCTTCGCCAAAAAATCTCAAATTTTATTGAATTTGATTTTCGCGGGAATGAAAGTTTCATTAAAGTCATGTATCGCCTTGGCCTTCGAAACGTGGAGTAGATGAAACAAAGGCGACTGAAGAAGGGGAATTTAACTTGTTTTGTATGTCCTGTACTCTATTTTTTCGTTGTTTAACAAAAATGTCCATTTCCTTGGTTTTGTGTTTATGTTTTCGTTTCTCATTTTGTTCGAGGTTTGTTTTTGATATCCTGTACCCATATATGCATGTATATATACATGTAGAGGTAGGTACGTACATATATGTATTTATATATGCAAATGTTTTATTTATTTATTAATTTATATATATATATAGCGAGAAAGTAGCAACAAGAATGGATAGGTTTTTAGTACAATCGTTTCATACAAGGACAGGCTTTATTAAAAGTTGTAAAAATTACAGCATCTAAACGTGTCCCGTACTCATCAGCTAAAATACATGTGAGTTCTCTAGACATCCTAGTGGTTGAGGCTATACTCATGAAGTAATGTAGATAATTAAGTAACATAAACAGATTTCCAAAGTTCATTAAAGTTCTTTAAAGATGATGTACAATCTTATCACAGAATTTTAAAAAAAGTTCTAATAGCATCACAGAGAAGGTGACCTAATCATAGAGCACATATGAATTTCCAGAGATATGATGAGGGATTACATACTCACAGAAGACAAATTTATCCATTGTTAATCACAACGAGGTGGGTCTCAATTCCTGCTTATTAGCATTACAGAGAGGGTGAATTAATCCTTGTATAGATGCACAATTTCCAATGGTGTAGATGTAAGTTTCCAGAGAATGAAGAGGAATTTCATATTCACAGGCGATAAATTATCAATGGTTGAACACAATGAGGTAGGTATCAATTCTTGTTATATGATTAGGTATTTGCCACATTAATCACATTACTGCTATTTACAAGAGGCTGTATAGCTATTTACTTTTAAGGCTGAAGGGCTTTCTAGACAGGCCAAGAATAGAAGGGAAGGGAATAGAAGAAAAGAGAGAAAATAAAGGAGGAGGGAGCAAAAAAGGGGGGGAGGGGACTAAAAGAGAAGAGAAAAGGAAAAAGAGAATAAGAAGAAGAAACAGAAAAAAGAGAAAAGAGAAAGAAATAGGGAAAGAAGGGAAAAAATAAAAATAAAAAAGAGGGTTCTAGTTATACAGAAGAATTAGTAGACGGCAAGTCTGGTTTTAATTTACAGGCATCTAGGAACTAGAAGAAATATTATTCTTTGGCCGTAAAACAGCTAATTATTGCTGTTGAAATCAGCTATGAATTTAAAGAGAATCTAAAGAGATAACACAGTCAGGGGTTTAGGGGTCAGATGCTAAAATCAAAAAAAAATACATTAGGAAAATCTAAGTATAATCTTATCAAAAGTCAATAAAACTTACTTATTTAATTTATTCATTTTATTGTCTTAAGGAGTTGCCGTTATTATTCATACATTGACGGACTACAGGTCAAATCTTAGAAGATCATTACAAGGTGTTAGGGGATTGTCTATCATAATGAAGATAATCATATTATCACCGAGGGGGTAGCCTTAAATTTAATTTTGAAATAGAATTATGGGGCTATAGTATCTCATTTTATTTTATTAGAGTTATGCTACTTAAATTAGATTAAGTTAGGAATTAAAATTTAAAATTACAATTAAGATTTAAAATTAAGAATTTAAAATTTATGAGTTTGAAATTAAATAAAGCCTCAATTAAGCAGCGTATAAGTACTATTCATTTCCTGTTCTCAAAAACACTGATGCAGATATAAGGAAAAAGATAACTGTAGTGCGAGAACTCTTAGTTATCTACTTAAAGCAGTGCTATACTAGTAGAAATCAAGTTATATCTATCTATCTAGTTACGGATATTCTAATCATTTAAAATATTTTAAAGTCTTCAATTAGCGTGGACACAAACTTGACCTAGTTCGATATGGTTATTCAATAAGTTTCTATGTTTTCTATGCTTTAGAATTTCATACGTCTCCATGGAGCATAGTTGGCAACCAACCCTACTATTTTTATACGGAATTGCTCTCCTAACTATTTCCCAATTAAGGTTATAATTTTTATTATTATTTTTGAGTTCCCAGATTTTGTTTGAAAGTGTGGTGGTACCAGCTTTATGACGTAATTTAAAGGACGAGTCGTGATTTCTAACTCTGGCTAGAAAATTAATTGTACATCCAACGTAAAGATATTTTTTATTCTCCGTGGATATGGTACATTTATAGATTACACTATTTTCCCCACATAGACCAGGTGCCGGGCACTTTGATTTTATTCTACACTTACACACAGGAGGAGCAACTTCAGGCTTTGGATTATTCTTGGGTAGATGTCTTAGGTTCCTATTATTTTGATTATCATTTCTATAGTTGGTGCTGATATCTAAAGTATTGCTATTATTTATTGATCCTTCAGCTTCATCATTTAGGTTTAAAGTCCTACCATGATTTCTTATATTATTGGTAACGTTACTATTATTGTTAGTCTTTTTATCCGACTGCATATTGCTGTTATAAATATCACTGATATTTTCATTCTCCTTATTTTCTCCATTAGCCTTATATCTATTATTTCTATTATTAAACATTACTATCTATTAATATCGGCATTGTTATTATTACTATTAATGTTAATGTTATTAGTCATTCTGTGGTTACTAATTTCACCTATGTTTTGATAGTTACTATTGTTGTTTTTATTGTTGGTAGTATTATTATAATTGCTATTGGTATTCATGCTGATTATTATTTTTATTTCTATCTTTCCTGGCTAGTTTAATGTTTTTATTATTAATCTTAGCTATTAAAGTGGACATATTTGGGAGGGTGAATAAGAAATCCTAACTGTTTTCCTAGATATAATTCTATGATATCTATGAGAGATAGGGAATTTTTTCCAGAATTACTTTGAATTTGTTCTGTATATCCGATTGTATCGCACAGTTGAAAGGGATATTCAGCCATAATATATCTTTTTATTAAATTTAGGGTTCGTAGAATTACTACTATCATCTCACCGGAGTTATTGTATTTATTACCATTATTTTTATTTTTATTTATGTGCATCTTAGGTTATCTACTTCAATATTATCCGAGTTACCTATGTTCTGGTCAATGCTTCTATTTGAATTGTTGGGCCTGTACGCTAGATTAGCGTTTACCATTAATTTAATTCTACTTTTATTTCGGGCTTGGTCTGTATTGCTGCTTACGTGATTACTGATAACTTCATTATTAGGAATACGTGAGTTCCCCTTATCAACGAATGTAATCTTTTGGTTGTATCCAGCCTTAGTTAACGCCTCATTATAATGCTCAGAATGGGAGTTAAATATATCCTTATTGGATGATAATTTTGAAATTCTTATGAAATATTTCTTACTAAAGATTCTATTATATTTGGGGGATGATTGATAATTTATTTACGTAATTCGTGATTTCGCCTTCCTTTCTAAATGGGTAATGTAGCTTGGGGTTAAGGTCTAGCGTAATATCTAGGAAGTTAACTATTTTAGTGCCCGGTTCATACGTTATACTGAGGTTGAAATCCTTAAAGAACTTATTATTTTCTTTAATCCTTTCTATAACAGATTTATTATACTAGGGATAACAAACAGAGCATCATCCCTATATAGACCCCCCTGTATTTCTGGTATATCTTGCTTATGCATTTTAATAGATATGCGCCCACTAGGTGTTTACCTCAGCCGAATCACTGGAACCCATTGGTATATCAAAAAAATTAGGTGTATCTGTAAATTAACTTGAATCTTTATTGCTTTTTGAAATATTCACATACAGTCTGTATGTTTTTCTGGTACTTAATTTCTCAACAAGAATGGAAAAGGTAAACATGAGTTCTTCCCTAAAGACATCCCTTACATAGTATAGATGAATATAATTGGCTTCTCATTCATAGGATTAACGATTTCATTAGAAGAATCAGGTGGAAAACGTACCATTTTGATGTCAAACAGAAGAAGAAACCAGGAAAAGAATACCGAAAAGAATTTTAGAATAATTTTTAAAAGTAGAGAAAAAGCCCACCTCAGAACCCATTCCTGGATAATTTGAGAAAGACTTGCTGAATCTTTAGATGATATTAGCTTCAAGGAACACCCGTTAAGATATAACCCTCACCTTAGACACCTTAGGAACTTTATTCAGTCAACCGGTGCAAACATGGAATCCTAGTACCAGCAGATAAAACGGGTAATATGTATAGAGTTGATTACGATATTTATAGCAAATTAATTAGGAAGGAACTAAACTCCAAATATAAAATTACGACTAAGAACAATTTGAAAAAAGTAAACATGGAAATGAAAGAGATCATGGAGAAACTAAATTTAACGGATAGAACGGAGCCACTTAAACGTGTGTGAGCCCAGGATCAACCTTAAAGACCACAAAAAGAACTTCTTGGAAAACCCTTCGGTAAGGCTGATCTGTCCAACTAAGTCGGACATTGGCCGACTTAGTAAATCTATCCTGGATAGTGTTCTACCCCAAATAACCCCTCTTCCCCTTAAACCTATGGCTAAGTACGGATGAAGTTCTAAAATTGTTTAACTCTCTAACTAATACTAGTAGTCTGTCCTTTATTCAGTTCGATATTAATAGTTATTACTCTAGTATTTCCCCTATCTTACTCAACAAATCACTAATATTTGCCATGAATCGCTCCCTCATATCTAGAGAAGAAATCAATATTGTGCTATTAGCTAGGAAGACATTTATAGAATTTGAAGATAAATTATGGACTAGAGCAGATACACCTAATTTTTTTGATATACCAATGGGTTCCAGTGATTCGGCTGAGGTAACCAACCTAGTGGGCGCATATCTATTAAAATGCATAAGCAAGGATATACCAGAAATACAGGGGGGTCTATAGGGATGATGCTCTGTTTGTTATCCCTAGTAATAATAAATCTGTTATAGAAAGGATTAGAAAGAAAATTAATAAGTTCTTTAAGGATTTCAACCTCAGTATAACGTATGAACCGGGCACTAAAATAGTTAACTTCCTAGATATTACGCTAGACCTTAACTCCAAGCTACATTACCCATTTAGAAAGGAAGGCGAAATCACGAATTACGTAAATAATTATCAAATCATCCCCCAAATATAATAGAATCTTTAGTAAGAAATATTTCATTAAGAATTTCAAAATTATCATCCAATAAGGATATATTAACTCCCATTCTGAGCATTATAATGAGGCGTTAACTAAGGCTGGATACAACCAAAAGATTACATTCGTTGATAAGGGGAACTCACGTATTCCTAATAATGAAGTTATCAGTAATCACGTAAGCAGCAATACAGACCAAGCCCGAAATAAAAGTAGAATTAAATTAATGGTAAACGCTAATCTAGCGTACAGGCCCAACAATTCAAATAGAAGCATTGACCAGAACATAGGTAACTCGGATAATATTGAAGTAGATAAACCTAAGATGCACACAAATAAAAATAAAAATAATGGTAATAAATACAATAACTCCGGTGAGATGAATAGTAGTAATTCTACGAACCCTAAATTTAATAAAAAAGATATTTATGGCTGAATATCCCTTTCAACTGTGCGATACAATCGGATATACAGAACAAATTCAAAGTAATTCTGGAAAAAAATTTCCCTATCTCTCATAGATATCATAGAATTATATCTAGGAAAATAGTTAGGATTTCTTATTCAACCCTCCCAAATATGTCCACTTTAATAGCTAAGATTAATAATAAAAACATTAAACTAGCCAGGAAATAGAAATAAAAATAATAATATCAGCATGAATACCAATAGCAATTATAATAATACTACCAACAATAAAAACAACAATAGTAACTATCAAAACATAGGTGAAATTAGTAACCACAGAATGACTAATAACATTAACATTAATAGTAATAATAACAATGCCGATATTAATAGAAGTAATAATGTTAATAATAGAAATAATAGATATAAGGCTAATGGAGAAAATAAGGAGAATGAAAATATCAGTGATATTTATAACAGCAATATGCAGTCGGATGAAAAGACTAACAATAATAGTAACGTTACCAATAATATAAGAAATCATGGTAGGACTTTAAACCTAAATGATGAAGCTGAAGGATCAATAAATAATAGCAATACTTTAGATATCAGCACCAACTATAGAAATGATAATCAAAATAATAGGAACCTAAGACATCTACCCAAGAATAATCCAAAGCCTGAAGTTGCTCCTCCTGTGTGTAAGTGTAGAATAAAATCAAAGTGCCCGGCACCTGGTCTATGTGGGGAAAATAGTGTAATCTATAAATGTACCATATCCACGGAGAATAAAAAATATCTTTACGTTGGATGTACAATTAATTTTCTAGCCAGAGTTAGAAATCACGACTCGTCCTTTAAATTAACGTCATAAAGCTGGTACCACCACACTTTCAAACAAAATCTGGGAACTCAAAAATAATAATAAAAATTATAACCTAATTGGGAAATAGTTAGGAGAGCAATTCCGTATAAAAATAGTAGGGTTGGTTGCCAACTATGCTCCATGGAGACGTATGAAATTCTAAAGCATAGAAAACATAGAAACTTATTGAATAACCATATCGAACTAGGTCAAGTTTGTGTCCACGCTAAATTGAAGACTTTAAAATATTTTAAATGATTAGAATATCCGTAACTAGATAGATAGATATAACTTGATTTCTACTAGTATAGCACTGCTTTAAGTAGATAACTAAGAGTTCTCGCACTACAGTTATCTTTTTCCTTATATCTGCATCAGTTTTTTGAGAACAGGAAAATGAATAGTACTTATACGCTGCTTAATTGAGGCTTTATTTAATTTCAAACTCATAAATTTTAAATTCTTAATTTTAAATCTTAATTGTAATTTTAAATTTTAATTCCTAACTTAATCTAATTTAAGTAGCATAACTCTAATAAAATAAAATGAGATACTATAGCCCCATAATTCTATTTTAAAATTAAATAAATAAGGCTACCCCCTCGGTGATAATATGATTATCTTCATTATGATAGACAATCCCCTAACACCTTGTAAATGATCTTCTAAGATTTGACCTGTAGTCCGTCAATGTATGAATAATAACGGCAACTCCTTAAGACGATAAAATGAATAAATTAAATAAGTAAGTTTTATTGACTTTTTGATAAGATTATACTTAGATTTTCCTAATGTATTTTCTTTTGATTTTAGCATCTGACCCCTAAACCCCTGACTGTGTTATCTCTAGATTCTCTTTAAATTCATAGCTGATTTCAACAGCAATAAATTAGCTGTTTTACTGGCCAAAGAAAATCTAGTTCCTAGATGCCTGTAAATTAAAACCAGACTTGCCGTCTACTAATTCTTCTGTATAACTAGAACCCTCTTTTTTATTTTTATTTTTTCCCTTCTTTCCCTATTTCTTTCTCTTTTCTCTTTTTTCTGTTTCTTCTTCTTATTCTCTTTTTCCTTTTCTCTTCTCTTTTAGTCCCCTTCCCCCCCCTTTTTTGCTCCCTCCTCCTTTATTTTCTCTCTTTTCTTCTATTCCCTTCCCTTTCTATTCTTGGCCTCTCTAGAAAGCCCTTCAGCCTTTAACAGTTAAATAGCTACAGCCTCTTGTAAATAGCAGTAATGTGATTAATGTGGCAAATACCTAATCATATAACAAGAATTGATACCTACCTCATTGTGTTCAACCATTGATAAATTTATCGCCTGAATATGAAATTCCTCTTCATTTCTCTGGAAACTTACATCTACACCATTGGAAATTGTGCATCTATACAAAGGATTAATTCACCCTCTCTGTAATGCTAATAAGCAGGAATTGAGACCCACCTCGTTGTGATTAACAATGGATAAATTTGTCTTCTGTGAGTATGTAATCCCTCATCATATCTCTGGAAATTCATATGTGCTCTATGGATTAGGTCACCTTCTCTGTGATGCTATTAGAACTTTTTTAAAATTCTGTGATAAGACTGTACATCATCTTTAAAGAACTTTAATGAACTTTGGAAATCTGTTTATGTTACTTAATTATCTACATTACTTCATGAGTATAGCCTCAACCACTAGGATGTCTAGAGAACTCACATGTATTTTAGCTGATGAGTACGGGACACGTTTATATGCTGTAATTTTTACAACTTTTAATAAAGCCTGTCCTTGTATGAAACGATTGTACTAAAACCTATCCATTCTTGTTGCTTCTTTCTCGCTTATAATCACCCCACATTACTGTATTGTTAAAACAGTGTAGTTTTTTTTGGTGCATCTAAGTTAGGTACCATATTCAAGTAAATTCATTAAAATTAACTTGAATCTTTATTGCTTTTTGTATATATATATTATATATATATATATATATATATATATATATATATATATACATATATATATATATATGTTAAAAGTTACCGTTGCTTCATTTGCTTTTAAAAAACACACATTTTCTCAGCATTTGTGATTCGGTGAAATGTAGTGAGGTAGTATCGCTTTCTCTTATAAAATGATAACAGCGTTTGCCAGTTAAAGCCATTTAACACTGGTTATTTCCTAAGATATTTCAATGAAAATCTTTGTATTATATTACAGTGCTTTATTATTAGAAAAATATTTATCCATTTATACTCTGTTGATAACTCGTTCTTTAATTCGTTACTCTCACTGATATACGTAGGTATATATATATATACATTCGTATATGTATATATTGTATATTTGCGTATATTTATACAAAAACACACACATATACACAGGACTAAGTCAACTAAGAAATGATTATAAATGAATGAAAATCAGTAATTTATTTATGTTCTCCAGAGCATGCTCTTAGCTATCTAAACTAAGTATTAGGTGTACTTTTATTGGTTGCCATCACGTGTCTTATTATTACTGTCTAATCCTTTCCTGATATTTTTAGTTACTATGTTAAGATTATAAGGTGTATATAGATATACAATTTGTTTCCTGTGGCAAGGAAATTAAATTCATTGAAACGGAAACTAAACTCCTTATAAATATTCCGGAAATAAACTTTTACGATGAATCTCAGCAAACATAAATCGTGAGAGAATTGCTTTTACTTACAGTCAAGTATACATTGGGAGAAAGCATTGAGGCATGTATATATGTTAATAATGATTAAAGTAATGTGATATAAGGATGAAGAGTGCAGCAGGGGCCATTAACTTTAAAATCTTTAGGTCATTACTCTGTTGTATAAATTTGAAACCGTATAAGGATTTAGACGGAGATCTTTAGTGCCGCAGTCTACTAGTTTGAATATTGTTATTTACAAATGAGCCATCTGTCTTGTGTAACAATTATAATTTTATTGTTTTCGTTCATTACATATGCCATATGTTAGGATAATAACAGCTTTATCTAATCATGAAGTTAATCACTATCATTTATAATATTTACTGAAGGTACGGCAGCGAGCTGGTCATTAAACGAACGCTAAGATGCAAAAATAAATTATGTATTTTATTTATTGTTCAATTCACTGCTGTGAATATAATTTTCAATTAGCAATAACATAGTACATTTGAAGCTCATTGAGTTACGGGAGACAACTAAACAAGTGCGATAATGTGTGACAGCTATAGATACAACTCATTAGAAATAGCTATAATCATGTATAAAATAACGAATTAAGAAATTGCACGATAATCCAAATTGACTGCAGATTTGATTAGACTTCGTCAATGTCTTTCTCGTGAGTATTAAGTATGCTTAAAACATGAAATATTTGTATGGCTGCATTCAATTTCTCTAGTGTATGCTATGTCTAAATCTTCAAATTATTAAACTTTATAGCTTCATGAATTTAATCGCATTCTCCCATAAAAATAGCAATGAAACATTGCTAAAATATATTTTAGAAAAAGATTAGCAGATTATGCATCAAGTTTATGCATCTCGCGTTATAAAAGTGGCCAGAAAAACGGAAAAGAAGGAAAAAATAATTGTAGGTGTGGCCACCTAAGGGAAAAAGCACATACAGAGATCGTGACATGAAATACCACAACTCAGCAAAAATCAGCCGAAAAAGAAGAGGAGTCGATGCTAAATGTGTCGAAACAATTGTTGTGATTAATAATATATTCTCGTATATTCCACCTTCTGTCTTTAATTTGTTATTCACTTACGATCACTGTGAAAGTGACCGTACTTTGCCAGTAAGCTACCAGGTGTAAACCATTCATTTTATTATTCATTAAGAAGGCGCTTTATGTTAGCGTACCAAGATGGTGAATAAAACACTGGATGTTTCACTAAAGGTCAAACCTATACCCAGCAGGAAGGATTATATACGAGATCTCTTGTAGAAAACGAACAGATTTATGCGTAGAATACGGTGGAAAGCTTTCTTTTTCGACAAGGAGCGTAAACATAACGACAAACCTAAACATGGTGAACTACTAAAAAAGTATTCAAATCTAGGAGGAACCTACCGAAAAATCAACATCTAACCAGATTTGAAAGAGAATTATATTGTATTGTCAAGAATGTGAATTTCAGGAAGTGCCATAGACGGTGTAATATACGTCAGCAGAAAATCAGAAAATTACTTGTCGACTTCAAGAAAGCTCCGGGGATATTTGTAGTGGCGGACACAACAAATAATGGTTACATTTTTGATATTGATCTACATAGGTCTATGATTAGGAAGGAAATATGCATAAAATATACACATGCTAATAATGACGTATTAAAGAGAATAAACAATACAGGGCTAGAAATCGTCAAAGATCTAACCATTGATGATAAAACAGATCGCTACATCCGCCGCAAACCCCGGAGTTTCCTTAAGGACCATTAACTTTACTTTCTTATCGATCCCTCAGTTAGATTGATTCGTCCTTCTAAATCCTTTTAATTATTATTAGTAAAAGTATCATTGACAGGTTAATAGCCATCCTTAAGTCTAAAATTAGATTAGCCCTCTGGTCTGATACCTAAGAGGTGGTTGCATGGTTCAAGCTAAATCTGCTAACTTGGAGAATGTTATGCATCGCATATACAATAGCAAAATGCAACAAAGGTTCAATTTATATAGGTATATAACTCATATATACCTATACCTACAACTATATATGCCTGTATATACACACACAAATGTATATATATATATATATATATATATATATATATATTATATATATATATTATATATATATATATACATTTATATATATATATATATACATCTACACACAAACATACGCACAAATGCATATATACATATATACGCACATATATAGACATACATGCATATACATGTATATATACACTCAAACAATGCAGGTTTGGACAAAACTAGAAACATCTACAATACTGAACATCAACATATACCACGAACTCATCCATAGGGAAATCACGAAAAAGTATAAGGTAGTCCCTAATAACACATTAAAGAAGATAAACATAGAAGGCAGAAATATAATGTTGGATTTTAATTTAGGAGATTAGACCGAGCCATTTCCACCAATTCGACCCCGCATAACAATTAAAGACCATAAGGGCAAATTCCTAAAAAGAACACAGGTTATATTAATATGTCCTAATAAATCTTACATAGGTAAGCTTAGTAAATAATGTTAGATAATATTTACCAACGCTGAAGTTAAACTAGAACTATGATGTAACACCCAAGTTGCAATATATTGGATCTACAATATTCAGTCAGAAAATAGATGTACCCAAAAATTCTGACAATCGACATACAGAACTATTACTCCTCTATAATACTATTATTCTTAACAGTGTTCCGATTTGGTGTAAATAGATGTGTGTTATTTAAATAATTTTTGGGGGTAGAATGGTGTGTGTAAATGTGTGCCCGTTTGTGTGTGTGTGTGTGTATATGTGTGGGCACACATATACAAACACCATCCTACTCCAAAAAATTCATTAAATAACACGCATCTATTTACACCACCCTGGAACCAATCAAAAACAGCCTCCACACACACACAAACACATGTATACATATATATGCACACACACACGGACACACACACTCACACCAATCTCACCTCCATACCGACACACATATACACACGCAGCACCATGCCAAATGCCATCCACACACATACATACATACACACACACACAACACCAAGACAACCACACACGCGCTTGACAAACGGACACACCATCCTACCAGGTCTTCCAGACACACAGACACATCTATTCACACCACATATGTACGTATACACGCACACACACACACACACACACACACAAAGACACAAACACTCACCCCATCCTGACCCCAAAATCATTGATACTTGAAGGAGAGACAAAAAAAGAAAAAGAGTAAATTATTTTCAGTTCTATATTACTCCTCCTTTTACGCTACCATATCGGACAGGTCAGTTTTAGCTTCACTACTATTATAATGCAAATATTTTTGAACTCATAATATTCTGTACGTGTATACTGAACTTTTTTAATAATTCCTCCTGGAAATTATCTTGAGATGTATAATATATTTGTTGTAATCTTTTGTGCCCATTATTTCAATGAGCTTGTTAAACATTTTTATAATCTCAACATACTCTTCTCACTAATGAATGTATATTTATATGGATTATAGTACTCTGTGTCAACCAATATTCTGTGCATGTTTGAATATACAGATACAATACCAATACCTATATCAATTCCTTCTGGAAACTATCTTAAGCATGTCCTTGAGAACAATTATTTATGTAGTAATCTTTTGTGCCCAATATTTTAAGGAAATTGTTGAACTTTTTTACGTCCTTAATATGTCCCTGTTACCAAAGACTGTATATATGTAATGTAGCAATTTGCAACAACCAACAATTAACGCAACCAAACTTCTACATGTTACTTTTGACAATCTTTTTCCAAAGAGTGGAACCGGTACAGTAAATAAACATCTTTTAAATTGCATTTTCAAACCTTCTTTCGTATATAATTCCACTCGTGCAGTACCCCACAACTCCACTTTATTATATATATATATATATATATATATATATATATATATATATATATAGATAGATAGATAGATAGATAGATAGATAGATAGATAGATAGATAGATAGATAGATAATAGATAGATAGATAGATAGATAGATAGATAGATAGATAGATAGATAGATAGATAGATAGATAGATAGATAGATAGATAGATAGATAGATAGATATATAGATACATAGATATAGATGTGTACGTATATGTATATATTTGTGTGTGTGTATGTATATACAGACATATATAGATATAGGTATAGGCATGTGTATATATATTTCCATAGTTTTCAAATTCTAGTGACATTTTCCTTTTCTCAGCCTGTTTCTGTCTCTCTTTTTTACTCTTGTGTGTTCTAGGTAGTTATCAGCAGTTAGTTTGAAATGAAATCCTGTTTTATTTTGTATGAAAATCTCAAAATAATTAAATAAGTGATGATCAGTAGAAGAAATATGCAGGTAGTTGCGAAATTTCATAATTCATGCGTTGCATCTGTTGTGAGAAGTCTGAGAACATGCACTGTCGTGGAGCAAAATTGGGCCATCTCTCTTCACTAGTCTGGATTTTTCTCGTTTTCAAATTCTCATGCTTACAAACAATTTCCTGGAAATATGTTGTTGCTGTTACACTTTTACTTTGTTGCAAAAATGAATAAGGAATAACCCCTTTCGCAGACCACTATACAGTGACCACAAAGTTTTAGGGTGGTTTTGGATGGTTTTAGATGACTCTCCTGCATCTAAACCCTGTCCTGTTTTCCTGTTGTTGTCAAAGAGTATCCATCTCTCATCATATGCAATGATTTTGATGCAAAATTGGTTCTTTTTCCAGTCGAGAAAATAATAAGCAGCCCAATTTGACGCGCCTGTTTCCTTTTCTTTTTAATTTCGTTCAGTTGACGTGAAACAAACCTACTCATTTTCTTGACATTTCCAATTGTTTTCAGGTGCCGAGAAACAGGTATGCGAAATGTTTGGAGTTCTGATGAAAGTTTTGGAACGTTGTTCTCGGATTTTGTTCAACCAAAGTATTTCAGCCATCATGCTGAGTGACTAAGTTTGCCCCCCCCCCCAATTATTTCATTTTCAAGGGTATCATCTTCTGAAAGAAATCTTTAGAACCATCTCGGAACTGTCCTGATGTCAACAAGACAACTACCAAATCCCACTTGATATTGTGTAGGGCTTCTGCGGCAGAATGATACAAATCGTACAAGAAAATCACTCAACATTGGTTATCATTTTCAAAAGGTCTGTGTGTACGAGATTTGTATACCAATATTATTTGGAAAGGAAAAAATTGTCAAGATTAAACGAAAGGATATATATAATTGAGTTTTTAAATGCCTGAAATAACAAGTAATTAAAAAATGTGACATTTCATAATAAACACACATATACATTCATGCATTTATTTACACACATAAACACGCGCGCACACACAGACGCATACACACACGTGCACACATATGCATGCACACACACACGCGAACACATGTGTAAACACACATATATGTTTTTCACTCACACTTATACATTAGAATATACTGTTTTGCAGTGTTAGATTATATATTAAAATTAAAACTTTGATGGTCTTTGAATTAATTTAATTTTTCACTGATTTGTCATATATTATCAATGCAATTCATCATTTAATGTCCTTTCCAAGTGGTTTAATTTTTAAATATTTTTCTATTTAAGTACATTATTTTTTCAATAATCTATTATGAATTTGATCTTTGAATATTTCTGAATATAATTTTCTGCAATATCATATATAAAGGCATTCCCCACTTATACATAAGAATATATTTTCTGCTTCATAAAAAAAAAGAAATGTTCATATTGCTTTTCACCACGGCCTAAATATTCTAAATATAAACAGAAGGTTATATTAAAGTTGTCCACCATTTTAACATACCATATCTATTTATCGTTATGCTATATGTCTGTCATCTTTGTATATTTAAACTCTGAATGAATAGAAACACACACAACAGTGTAGCCATAGAGGGGAAATCTTAAGTGAACTTTGTTTAATAGAATCGACTACTGTATATTTTCAAGCTATCTATGATAGGACATTGTTATATTTAAATGAGTTATGATTACCCAATACCTATAGATAGAAAAACAACTGTTATGTGTTTGAAATTAACATACAAATTCCAAAGGCTATAATGTTAAGAAGATTATGCGATAAAGTTTTTTTCTTTTTATTTCATAAACGAGGTAGAACAGTGTGTATATATTTTAGAGCATACATTTATCTACCTGGTTCACAGGGTTAACAGTTATTATGCATTACATTCGTCATGATAGATCTCTACCCACAACTCATTCTTTATTTTTTCTTCTTGTTTCTTTATGTGTTCATTTTATAGAAGAGCATAGGCGCGAAACGTTAAAGACATTTTTCACTTCCCGAGCGTTAAACCAATACATCTGCTTATTGTCTACACCACCCGTCTTCGTCTTTTGTACTTTTTTGTTAATTCTACTCTCTCTCTCTCTCTCTCTCTCTCTCTCTCTGTATATATATATATATATATATATATATATATATATATATATATCTCTATATAAACGGCAGTTTGTCTGTGCGTTTTCTGTGTGTCTGTTTTCTCGTACCCTCACCCTGACCACGGCTTTCAACCGATTCTGATGAAACTTGACACACACATAGCCCAATGTCATAATTCAAAACTAACGCAGCGAAAATTTTGAAAAGTTCCCCCAGTTCTGAAAAAAATCGATAATTCGACATGGGGTCGAGAATCAGAAACCCAAACCACAGACCGTCTAGGGGACGCAACTCCACCTTTTTTAACTCTCAAAAAAAATTTACCATCATTTTTTTCCCATTTTTTTGCTATTTTTTGGCTATAACTCTCTAAAAATGCTTTATAGTTATTTCCCTTACAAACCTGAGCAACGCCGGGCGATACTGCTAGTATATATATATATGTGTGTGTGTGTCTGTGTGTGTATGTGTGTGTGTGTGGCTGTGTATGTGTGTGAGTGTGCTTCAGTATATATGTGTGCACGGATAAATATGAAAATATGTATATGCATAAAAATGTACACACACGCGCGCGCACACACACTCACACACACACATACACACATTCATGCATGAATGCCACCATATATGTGTGTGTGTTTGTGTGTGTATGTATCGAGAGTGAGTGAAATAGAGAAAATGAGTAAGAGAAAGAAACATTTGCCTACGAAATTTACCTCCGAGATGCGTTATGCCTACTAAATAGAGTAATGTCTCATTTAGTGAGATGAACGCATTCTATCATGTGAGATTTTACAATAAATTAATAGAATGAATCTGAAATATGCAACATGGAAAATTCCATTGAGATCGGTTAATAAGAATTTAGAATAGCATATAAATACCCATTGGAAAATTATTTGAATCGATCTGTTGCTCCCAATGCTGCTCTCAAAAATTACTTTCAGTTTCACATGTAAACAAAGTTTAACACACTTTTATGAACGGATTTATGACATTGCTTTTTCCGCTTTAAAGGGAAAGAGGATAAATCTGAGAAGAGAGACAGAGAGACATAGAGATAGATAGATAGATAGATAGATAGATAGATAGATAGATAGATAGATAGATAGATAGATAGATATATAGATAGATAGAGAGAGAGAGAGAGAGAGAGAGAAATGAAATAAATGAAGAGAGTTTTAAAATGCACAAGAAAATAATATTTTCCATTTTCTTCTTTGTGTTATTCATACAAACTCAAAACAGTGAAGAAAATGCACAATTATTGAATGAGAAAAAAGCAGAGGAGAAACAACAGAGAAGAATACAATTTGCTTGGTTGCATCAAAGCTAAAATATTTGGATTAAAACTGAGAGCCAATCACATTTTAGAACACACTTTGTAAAAATTATTTTTCCTCAATAGAACTTGACTCAGGGATGGAGCGGAGGGCATCAACTGTACCTGAAGTCCATCACTGCAGTTGGTCTCTCATCGAAGTAAGGAAGTTTAAGGATACACTATTCTGGATCTTCTTAGCTGAAGAACCACACTGTATTGGTAGCTTTGTCTATTGCTTCGCTGCATCTATCTCTTATACGTGTGATCTTATTTTGCACGTATGTTGCTTTGGCTCTGCTGGCCAGGGATGATTCTTAATGTACAAACAGATTCCTATAGGCCGCTTTCCGAACAATATTCGTGTAGGTGTAGCTTTCCACTGTGATCCTGATTTGGTAATCGAGCAGGGAGATTTCCGGACATGTCCGAGTATTCGTTTTCAAATTTGATGTGGTTGTCGTCGTCGTTCAAGTTTGGCGGTCACCTCTTCCCGGGAGGAGGTGAGCAACAAAATGTCGTCGACGTACACTGGGAATACGGCAAGTGATAAGGGCCATGCGTTCGAGTTGATCCAGAGATGGACAATTGGCCTGAGAGATGGATCCCATCGGCAGACCTGACATCTGCGTATATGATTCACAGTCATATTGGAAGGAAACGTTACCTTCAATAATAACTAGAAGTTAACGGATGTGGGTAAAACTAAAAAGTTGAGGGTTGGTGAGAGAGGAAGAGGAATAAGAAAGTAGGAGAAAGTGAAGAGGAGTAAGAAGAAAAGTGTAAAGGAGGAGGGGAAGAAATTAGTGTCAGAAAAGTGGGATTAAAGGAGAGATACGATGCGGTCAGAAATGTTATCGACATCCAGAAGAACGGGTACGGAATTATAGAGGGAGACAACGTCTGAGTTGACAGGGTATCGGTTAATCTTGATTACAGGAGAGTCGATACCCTTGATTCTTTTAAAGATCTCCTTGTCACTGCCGACATTTCCGTGGAATGCATGAAGTAGTGGTTTGAGGAGTTGAAAGAGAAACGAGGAAATTTTATAAAAGAGGCCGCCAATTCCCGAGACAATAATTCTAATTTTAAGATTGGGCCCAGGATTGTGAGTTTTACTAAATGATAAAAAGAGGGAAGGTAGGCATTTTTAGATGTGAAATTGAGTCTAGGATTCTTGGAGAGCTTTCTGTTATGGCAAAAGATGGGCCAGCAGGTGTAAATTTTGGCTTGAAGCTGATTAGGTGTGATGTGTGATTTTTCGTATAATGTGCTGTCATTGAGATGTTCGATTGCTAATTTACCGTAAGTGGACTTACCTATGACACTGAACACCTTTCCCTAGTTTGAGGGTAGGTAGACAAGGTTTTTAGATTATAAGTTTTGTAAGGGGAGGTTTTGGGATTTTGTAAGGTTATGTCCTTGAGCGGGGTGATTATCTAGACCGTCAAAATGAATCGTTTAAGTCTGGCTAGTTTGTTTATGAGATCGGAGTTGTGCGAAGGAGGGTGAAGTAGTTTATGATTGCAAGTGGGAAATATAGAAGTGTAAGGAGAAGCAGTAATGAGTAGGATGAGGAAGAAGACGAAGAAGAAAAGTAGTAGTAGTTGTGGTGGTAGTAGTATCAGCAGCACAGCAGTAGAAGAATAAGAAAGAGGGGGGAGGAGGAGGAACTGAAGGCGATGATGATGATGATGATAGTGATGATGATGATCATCATCATCATTATCATCTATTATCATGATGATCATAATGCTGAAGATGATGTTGAGAATAAATAGGGTGCAGATGATGATGAGAATGAGGATCGTGAAGGGGAATAAGTCTTTTAAGGCAAAATTTAGTTTCTTCGCAAAGTCTGAGTTTATCATTGAAACATCATGATGAATACTTAAGTACATTATTTACACTATTTACATTTGACGGATGTTTGTCCTCATCTTGTTTGTTATTAGCACAATGTTTCGGCTGATACACACTCCAGCTTTCTTCGGGGGCCCTGTGGTAATTTCGAATTTGGGCTCTCATTCCTAAGGTATTTTCGGTGTTATAATAATAATAATAATAATAATAATAATAATAATAATAATATAATAATAATAATATTATTATTAATAATAATAATAATAATAATAATAATAATAGTAATAATAATAATAATAATAATGATGTCACACGTATTGAGAAGAGCATTGTCGATGTGAGAACTGTTGCTGCTCATGTATTTTAATTTAACTTATAAAAAAAAAAGATTTTTTAATGAACGAACTATTGAGTTTGGTTTAATGGCCTACCAATGTATACTATGAGTTTCTTTGCCCTAGGAGTCGGGAAGACACTCGGCAAGAAATGGAAGCAAATTTGAAAGAAGAAAAAAAAAGTAATAATAATGATAATAATAATAATAATAATAATAATAATAATAATAATAATAATAATAATAATAATAATAATAATAATAATAATGCACGTGGGTATATAGCGTAGTGGTTACGAGCGTGGGCTACTAACCCCAAGATTCCGAGTTCGATTCCAGCAGTTACTTGAATAATAATAATAATAATAATAATAATAATAATAATAATATAATAATAATAATAATATCGAAAAATACCTTAGGAATGAGAATCCAGGTTCGAAATTTCCTCCAGGACGCCTGAAGAAGGCTGGAGTGTATATCAGCCGAAATTTTGTGTTAACAACAAACTACAAGATGAGGACATATATCCGTCAAATGTAAATAATGTACATAATTCCTCATCTCTCAAATATAAAACTGAAAAACTTAGGTAATCGAAAAATATCGTCTCTATCAATGTGAAACGTAAACGATCACGAGTGAAGAAAAGTGAACCTTCACAAACAACCCCCAAAACTACTTCATCAAAGAAGTTTATGCTTTCATTTTGTTGGAATTGGGAGGTTGTTTTCTTTCATGAGCTTCTTCCTGCGAACAGGACCATCAATTCAGATATGTACTGTGACGAGCTAGACAATTCATACGCAGCGATACACCAGAAGCCTCCTGCACTCTGTTATCACACGGGCATTGTCTTTCATCACGACAATGCCAGACTACATGCCCCTTTGAAGTAACGGCTGGATTTACAGGGGCTTAGCAAGGAAGCTTTGCCGCACCTTTCATATTTGCTGAATCTACACCTTCAGACTTTCACCAGTTTAAGTATTTTTAATATTCTACATGCAAATATTCATTGAATGGATAGACCTTTAACTATGAAGAGCATGAAAAAATTCACAAGTACAATTTTTTTGCCAGTAAAGACAGGAAATACCTTGAACGGGGAATAATATTCTGTCCACAAGACAAAAGAAGTTACAGGGACGAAGCAGTAATTGAATTAATATCTTCGTTGTTAAAACGTGTGTCTAATTTCCGCTTTAAAAAACGAACGGACTTTTTAGCCAGTCCAATATATAAATAATTCAGGCATATTACTGGAAAACTATACTGAGATACGTGATTAAAATCCTGATAAGTGTCGTACTCTGCTACACATGTTCCATCAAACTTTAAGCAATAGTACAAGGCCCAAGACTGACATTCTTCATAGCATTAAGCATAACAAACAAGTAAATGTGTTAGTGAAATGTCTATTTTGACGGCTGATATAATAAAGCAGTGAATTTATGAATCGATAATGACGTTGACAGTAATGTTGAATGACGAAAGTGAAGTTTAATTTGATTTTATTTTGAAGCCAAAGCTGAATAGAATGCAAGTTCCATGCAGAGGAAGAAAACAAAAGAGAAACTTGGTAAATAAAATAAAATAAAAATTTAAATATTGATCGTGCCGAATTTGTTTTTATAGGTCTATAATATTCTTTGAAATAAAACGCATACATATGATTATAAGACGAAGCAAGTCAATATTGACGTGCCATTAACATTCCTAAGGCAAACAGAGCTGCGAATAAATGCAATAACCAATGACCTTTTGGAAATATGCACAAAACAGTGTTGCCTTCAAAAATACCTCAAACATATTCGCTTCCCGACATACTTTAATTTCCAATTTCTTCTTCATGCCATCTGTCTATTTTGTGCGTTTCCGAACTATTTTCGTCTTTATTTTATCGTTTCCATTTCATTTCCATTTCTATTTACTTCGGTCTTTCATTTTACTGTTAACTTTATCAATATAGATCCCTTTTTCTGTCACTTCATCTCCATCATCATATCATCATCATCGTCGTCATCATCATCGTTGTCATCATCATCATCATCATCATCATCATCATCGTCGTCGTCGTCATCATCATCATCATCATCATCACCACCATCTACTTCTTCTTCTTCATCTTCTTCTTCTTCTCCTCCTCCTACATCATCATCATAATCGACATTATTTTACCTGCAACGGAATCCGTTTGTCCATTTTGCTAGTGTTTTCTCTCCTTATTTTGCTTCATCCATTGTGTTTTAATATTTACCAAACTGCCCTGTCGATCTTTTTCCTATCGATTTGTATATTATCATAATTCATTCATTATTACTGTCATTACTAGTTATGTGTATCTTTTAACTTATTCACATCACTCTTCTGCTGTTTCATGTCTGCATAGATTTAGTTTTTCTAGCATCACTTGTTTCATTGATATTACAAATTGTCTTCATTCATCGATATTTTACTCCCTTCATCTTCATGCTCATCTTTATCTCCATCTTTTTCTACAAATATTTTTCTTTCCTTCCTGATCTTATTCGATAATGCTTTCTTCTCGATCACAATTTCAACATGTAACATATTTTAGAAATAGGCATTCGTTTCCTTTGCATTTCGATCTTACCTTCTTACTCTCATAAATGTATCTATTATTCTTTTTAGCTTCTCTTCTATGAATTCTTTCTGCTTCCTGTATTCTATTTCCTATTTCCATATTCTCTTTTCATCTTTCATTCTCTAAGTATTAATATTTCTTTCTGTCTTTTATTTTCTCCATTCGTTCTATTCTTTCTATATTGTTTTCCTTCTTAATATTTCACGGATCTCTGTCATCTTCGATTTTATCCCACATGTTTCTTTTCATCCCACTTTATCTCTTCATCTCTCTTAATTCAACCTGATCAATAGAAAATGACACGTTTGTCAATGTTTTCACAATCAAAGATCCTAGAATAACAATCCAAAGAAAACGAATTGTCTTGCGTCACATTGCTTTGTTTATTCATCTTAGATATTTCAATATTGCAACGTTATTTGTTATTGTAGTTTTTCAAACTCGTGATTGATATTTCCATGGAAGAAACACAGGCAGGACACAAACGATGTGAATAGCTGAAATAAATGCCTCGCAGTATTTATTTACTTTCCTCAAATTTCTTGAAATATCAGCATTGTTGCATTCGCTGTTCATACCATCAAATAAGGTAAAATATGCTGCTGTTTCACGCTGGGCATAGTTGAAGCAACCGTATATTAATTTACATAAATATATAGTGTTTTACTTAGAAAAATCAATATGTCCTATTGAAATAATTCACAAGAGCTGAAAGGATTATGATTTGCCGTTGGGAGATCAAATTCCATTCTACTTTGTCATCTATGTTCCCAATTTTCGTATTTGTTACTAAAATATATACTAACAAATATATGAAATATTGAAGAAAAACGACTCTGGTTACGAAAATATACCTTGTTTCTAAAAAACAAAAAAAAGTATTTTGACTTAATCGGGGATTCTTGTTGATTGTAACAGACCTGATTATATTTCGTATATCAAGCGAGCTTGCTGGCAAGAGCAGAGGGGAGTTAAATCACCGGAGATATCAAGAGAAATAATTTAAAAAAATCTATTGAATTAGATATTCCTTATTTCATAAAAACACAGAAACAATGAAATTTTCCATAAAAGTTTTTTCGAGATACTCGTGTTCGTATTCATATATTTGTTGTTATTATTGTACAAGGATTGGGATTATCGTTCCTAGTTTTAATAATGATTACTAATATATTCACATAACTACATGTTTTACGGGTGAAGTCGAGTAGTAAATACAATTTCAATTTTTGATTGGAGTTTAGAATACTACGCAAAAATTATGAAGGGAACAGTTTAGCTTTGCAGGCGTGATCGGTGAACGTAAAAAAAACTTTGTAATAAAAAAACACTGATCATATTCGCCATTCCTTATGATTTAGCTATCTAATGTATTCTAGCGGTTAATAATAATTAAGTAGAACGTATATTACATCTCTAATTATTAGAATTTGCATACTTATTTAGTAGTGGTTGATAATGCAAAAGTTATAATAATATTTACTTAAATTTCTCTAAAGTGGTGACGGAGAAAAAAGAAACATAGGAAAAAGTTGCAGTTTACTAACTGTACATCTGTGCGAAAGTGGTAATAAATTCAAGTATGAGATATAATTTAAATTTTAGCTATTTTAAGAAGAAACACAATTGCCGAAACACCCTAAGTCAGTTTTTTCGATGTTATACAGATTATATTATCGAGCGGGAGAATTACTAAATACTACTAAAAATATAAAACTAATATATTTACTATGATAAATCTCAGAGCGAGTTATAAACAGCAGCGGTAACACATCGTGACGCATATTTGCCATTTGAATATGGCTAACCCCTAAGGGTGGATGCTACTGCAGTTTGTAGGCCCAGGAAGGTATCTCCTCCAGCTGGCTATAAACACACTATCTGTGCCCTATCAGTATTTGTGAAGGGAAGTCACCCTTCCCGTCTTCAACTTATGATACACACGGATTCGAGTTTCAAGGTGTTTACCTTTCATCAGCGTGTGACAATCATATGCGTCATAATATTTCTACTGTTTAATGTAAAAGAAGAACCACTTATACTGACCCTGAAATGGTTAATTGCAATTTTGAATTTGGTGTGCATTGGATTCTGACTTCAGATGGCTATAACGAAATATTGCCTTTCGTCTATGCACTATCTAATGTTATATAACGCATGTGGTCTAATCCAGAAGGAAATAAAATACATTTTTTTTTAACTGGGATAGAGCAAATAGACAATATAATTCTCAAAGTAAAAAAGGTTACTGGAATTAAAATGACATATGTCGCCTCTCGACAGCTCTGCATATATGTAGTAATAATAGCATTCCAATTTTGGACATAGGTTAAGCACCTACATCTCCATGGATATTAGAAAGAGGAAAACCATTCATTACAAACAGATTCAGGGAATAGCCTTAGCAGATTAAACACGAAACCATTTTGTAGATTAGCAAAGTCGAAACAATACACACTGATATGAGCATCACATATGGCCTTTTTCGTATATTATTATTATAACGGCAACCGTTTCTTTGATTTTGGTAAGTAGTCATCCAATCTCAGTTTTTGATTTGCTTCTAAATTAGACTATGTCTCAATACTACATGCACTATATACCGTTAGACAGTATATAGACGAAATGCCATATTTCGTTATAGCCGTCTAGGGTCATAATCCAATACGTCGTACTTCCAGCCAATGATTCCTTATCTTACTGTTTTGAATCAGTTCTAAAACCTTCCACCTATACTCCCATGCTTTTTATTTTGTTATTATCATTCTCAGGTAAAATCTGTAATCGACCGACGAGTGTATAGCGAGAAAAGCGAAACTCTTCTTCTTCTTCTTCTTCTTCTTCTTCTTCTTCTCTTCTTCTTCTTCTTCTTCTTCTTCTTCTTCTTCTTCTCCTCCTCCTCCTCCCCTCCTCCCCTCCTCCTCCTCATCTTCCTTCTCCTTCTTCGTCTTCTCATCCTCCTCCTCCTCCTTCCTCTTCTTCTTCTTCTTCTCTTCTTCTTCTTCTTCTCTTCTTCTACTACTACTACTACTACTACTAACTAACTAGCTAACTACCTACCTACTTAACTACTTACCACTATAGGTTATATATTACTCTTTACATGCGTACACGCACGCACGGACGCACACACACACACACATATATACACGCACACTTACACACACTAACACACATGGTGTGTATATGTGTATGCATGTCTCGGTGTCTATCTAATAGAATGAATGTATAAAGAGACAGACAACTAATATCAGAGCAGATGATGAAACATATATCTAAACATTGACACAAGACGAGGGTGGAATCAGATGTTAAAGAAGTTCACAGCACCTGACGTCCATTAAAGTCACTTGAGAAATGATGTAATTTTAGTATAGGAAAAGAGTCGTTATGATAATGATATTGAAGTCATTAAGAAGTTTTACTTCATATTAAATGATCTTCAATGTAGTCATATAAATTTATATAAATTTTAAAGTAGATCCAATTCTAAACATTATAGAGTTCTAGTATTATATTATGAAAGCATTGATTTATAAACATATTGATTTAAAGCGAATTATTTCCCCTGAAAATAAGAAATGTTTATTTATTTATGTAAAATTGGTATAGATAAAATTCATTCTTGCATAAATAATATTGTGCACAATATTAAAAACATATTTTGTATATATTTTAAAAAAAATTATGTCCCTTCTATTCTTCCGTAAGTATAAATGCATGTAAACATTACAATGAGAATTTTCCTCTAAAAAAACTATGTAATTTTAATTCTAATTTTAGCATTATTTTCTCGTGTGGAAATGAGTAATTATCAAAAGGATTTTTAGGAAGACCTTATGATTGAATTGTTTAAAATTACTTTTGGATAACTGGTTACTTGAGTGTTTATTTAATTCCTACGATAATAATTTTATTACGATGTTATCTTTCAGAATGTTTCTTATCTAAACTACGTAATTTTTAAGTATTACTCTTTGATTTCTAATAATGATCATTTTGAAATAATTAATGCAATTTAATTGCAATATTATTTGCTACTTGACTAGAGATGATAGAGTATTCTAAATAGATCGTTATTTTTTCTATTTACCCATAGATAAATAGCTATGTATTTTTAATAATATGAAAGAATGAAAGGGATATTTCGTTTTACTTCATGTTTATTTTTTAATATATTTTTCAAATATTAAAAAAATATTGTGCCTTGTAATTAGAAAAACTAATGCGTTTATATATTTAGATTATAATACATAATAGTATACGAGTATATTTTATGGCCGTTATATTAGTTTTTTTCATCCTTGTGTTTGTTTTTAATTATTGACACATCCGATTGAAAACTAATATATTTGAATTTGGTCTTTTCTAGGATCTATGAATCATACATAAAACATTGCCTTGGGGACATTCTTGCTGAGTGGATTGTCATAATTTTATTATGGGTAAGAATCGAAACAACTGCCTGTAATAAGTATTTAATATTTATTATTATATTATGATATATTATTATAAGCATATAATATAATATGTTAATAAATTTTAAATTTTGAATTGACAATTGTCATATGTATCTCCATTTGTTATTCAGTTTCATAAATTGAACATATACCCATGTGATTTGTAATGTTTTCTCTGCAAAAATGGGCTTTTCACAGTGGAGCCAGTGAGAGATTGGATGTCTTCATTCCTATTTTCCTTGCATGGATTTAATTTAAAATCTGGTGCTCCACTATGCCCGCAGCTGCATGGCTGAAACGAGTAAAAGAATAAAAAATTAAAAGAATATTTATATGTATTTATATGTGTGTGTTCGTGTGTGAGTGTGTTTGTGTGTGTGTATGTGTGTGTGGTGTGTGTGTGTGTGTGTGTGTGTGTGTGCTACTGGTACACTGTATTCCAGTACAACCTGTTAGATGGTCGGATCGTCAGTGTGTAATAGGGCAACCCACCAAGCACGCTTGGTGGGGAGGGTGATTATTGGATACCCTGCGGGACAAAATAATAAGACCCGTCAAAAGGCGGAAGAACTACAGCGCAATCAACGGCCATTCAGCAACGTGTGTTTTTGGACATGTGTGTGGAGTGTTTGTGTGACTGTTTGTTTATATTGTGTATACAGTATTTCAAAATGTGTGTGTGTGCATATTGTATGTATTGTGCTTTTAATTTTATATATTGTATCTCAATTTCATTATTAACTTTATACAATGGTATCTCAGTTTTTATATTTTATTTTATTTTATCTTACTTTTTGATATGATAAATAGATAAGAAGTGGATAGATCTCCTTTGTTTCCCAAGCCGTGGCAAAGGCAGTCTATCTAGGAAAATCTAACTCTGAATTTAAATACTTCACTGCTGTCCTGTAGTTAGCCTTTGTTTGGGCAAAGTCTTGGTGAAGGACACTGATATAAAACCTGAAACTGGAAATGCACCCAATGATGTCGACTTCCTCTTCTTTTTGGATCATGCCTTGTAGTTTAGAGAGTGGGAATGGTTTCAGGGCAAAACTTTTCCTCACTTTCAAAAGATTCAAGCACAGGTATTGCTGAGGAGGAAAATGAAATAAACACCTTGTATGTACATGGCTGGCCGAAGCCTAAAAATGGAAGTTGAAAGCCATTCAAAAAAAGAGTATACACGGTTTGTAGTAACATTCTTGTCTTTGCTGTAAAAAGAAAAGGACCTAGAATGGTTTAACGATAATGATGAAGAAATTAACCTTGTTTTTGAAGAGAAGCGAAAGGCAATTAACATGTTACAAAATGTGTACATGTCAGCGAAAAGGACAGTGGCTACATATTTCAAGGCTGTAAATATAACAGTGCAGAGGGAGCTGAGAATGTTGGAGGAAAACAATGACAGTTGATATTGATAATGATACAAATTGGTAAAAGGGGTCTGGAACATTTTGATCTGTGGTCTGGCCCGGCACGTGTCCCAGAGCACCACGGCTTTGATCCAGTCGTCATCCTGCAACTGTGAGTAGATTCATGTGAAGATGTTGGAATGTTCGAACGTTATTAGACACCTATTGTCTGACATTTTTTCCGGGGAGAAGATCCGTGCTTGTTGCTAATGAGTTACTGCGATATGATATGGATGTTTTAGCATTAACTGAAAAAAGAATTCATAGGAAAGGGAATTTTGTAGAGAAATCTGCTGAGTATTATTTATTTTGGAGCAGTGGAGAGGAACATTGTGAGAGAAAATCAGAAGTAGGATTTGCAATCAAAAACACTGTGATTTCAAAACTTGAGGAACTACCATGTGCTCATTCTGGTCGTTTGATGCTTTTGAGACTCCTCTTACGAAAGGGTTGCTATGCAACACTCATAATTGCATATGCATCAACTATGAATTCATCAGAAGATGATAAACTTGCCGTCTATCTATCACTTAGGTTAGAGAGATTATTCGCAGTAACACTCATGATAACAAAGTTGTCATTTTAATGATTTTAATGGTTACGTTGGGGCAGATTGGGAGAACTGGTATGTCTTGGCAAGGCATGTCGCGGGGAGTTCCAAAATTATTGGTTTACTACTATTAGAAATATGCGTAAATTTGGTTTTTATTTATAATACCAGGTTGAACAGCATAATGTAGCAACTGTAGATGTAAAGAAGATGAAATCAGTAGCAAAGCAAAATGCGTCTCGGCAGTGGGCTGGTAGGTGGAAACAAAAACCTCTGCATGGCAGATATGTGGCCTGTAGCAAAGAATCTGATGTAGGCGAGAAACACACACATCAGTGTCTATGGCGCTCAGGGCCAAAATCAAAGCCTGGAGGCTTTATCTTCGCTGCCCAAATTAAGAGATTATTGACCCGGAACTATTGCACCAATAAGATGAAAAATGGTTTAGACCCAAAGTACCGATAGTGCAACGATGTAAGGTTTTAGCACTTGTAGAGCACAAGTCAAGACATGAGAGAGCTGGCCAACATCTACAATGGATAATGTGTCGGCATTATAAAATCAAACTACTGGCAAATGGTACAAGCACTACACTGAGTCTGTAACTGTAGAAGAAACTTTAACTATTCTTTAGGAGTTCACAGTATGTACAGACGTGGCCATCGAAGCAAATAAGCCAGATGTTGTTGTGAAAGACAAAACATCAATAAAGTCTGTTTATTGATTGACATGAACGTATTTTGTGACCATAATATATCGGTAAAAGACTTTGATAAGCTCAGAAATTATGAGGAGGATTTGCTAATCGAAATCGAAATGATGTGGCTTCTCAAGACGGTTAAAATACCATTGATTGTGGGAGTATTTGGAATAATCAAAAAATAAACTGCAGGCTTACCATCCATTCCAGAAGCGCAAAAGATTATCTTAACTGGTACGTGTTCCCCCTTTTAATTAATTTGTTTACTCTTTTTATTTTATTTTTCCTTTTTCTTCCCCTTTTTCTCTGTCTCTGTCACATGATTTTGTAAATGAACAATCTGGTGGGTTTTTTTTTTTGTCTTTTTTTGTGCAATGGACTACCGATGTATACAGTACATTTCTTTGCCTTAAGTGTCTGGAAGACACACCGCAAGAAATGGAAACAGAATTGACAGAAGATATTAATAAAAATAATTTTTTCTACTATCGGCACGAGTCTTGAAATTTTGGTGGGAGGAGACTAATTGAATACTTCGACCCTAGTGTTTCACTGGTATTTAATTTATTGACCTTGAGAGGATGAATGGCAAAGCCGACCTCGGCAGAATTTGAACTCAGAATGTAAGGACAAACAAATGCCACTAAGCATTTTGCTGGGAGTGCTAACGATTCTACCAGCTCGCCGCCCTAAAAATAACAACAACAGCAACAACAACAACGACAACAGCAGCAGCAGCAACAACAACAACAATAGTAATAATAATAATAATGGTGTCTGATTTTTTCCCATCAAAATAGAAGTTTTGATGGGAACAGATTAGATTAGACGATATCATTGACCTCGTTACTTAACTTTTACATTACTTTATTGACTCTGAAACGATGGAAGGTAAATTTTGACCTGCTAGTACGTGATCTCAAGACATAAATAACATTAAAAGATATGACAGTTACATTATCCGACACTTATGATCCTACCAGCTCGCCGACCAAATAATAGTAATGATGTTGACAACGACGACGACGACGACGACGATGATGATGATGATGATGATGATGATGATGATGATGATGATGTGATAATGATGGGGATGATAATTATAATAATACATTCTTTACTGGATTCTTTACTTCGGTGATTGCACTCTCACGGAAGAAATTCATTGATCGCGTTTCTGTAAATACTGCATGCCGGCAATGACGCGTTAAGATTCTAGTGAGGGGGTCCTTGCTTTGAACCACACAGGTGAAAATTGGTGATGGGCTTAACAGCTTGCATTAAATTATGGACAGACTATACTATTGCTATCTATTGCTGACATATAACACCATATAGATACCAACCAGATGACACGATGCGCTGCATCCATGTCAATATTAGTACATTCAGGTAATTAAGTCGGTCGTTTTCACTAAGTTTGAGACGACCGAGCACATTTTCGAAGCCTTTGTCCCCACTTCTCTATTAACAACATAGTGTCTAAATGTGCTTCTAAGATGGTGATCCATCCATGCACTAACACTAAAGAGAAGGGCGTGTAATTTATTGTTACTACAGTGGGGGACATGGCCTTGATATCCTCTCATTTGCAGGTAAATTATGATACACGATGGTGGTTTTGAGACTGCTGCCTCTTCCTTTGTTTGACATATTGCATCTCAAGTTGTTGCCACTGGTATTGTTGTTGTTGCTGCTATCGTTGACTGCGAAGTGCATACTTTAAACTATCCTCCATTTACCTCACTTGCTACCCTACAGGTAAGAATAAATGTGTAGAAGTCAGTTTTTATTGTATTCCAAAAACTTTGATTCAAAATTTCTGTGAGCCGAAGAAGAAAGGAAATAGATACGTCCTTACTGTTCCTGTAAGAATTTAAACTTTACTAACCGATAATATCCGCAATCTATCTCGTAGTAAAATTTACTGTAGCTATAAATAGTCGGTTATAGAGTGCGGCCGGGCCAGTCGGAGGTGGGGTTGTCTCTGCGGACTGTGCAATAAAGAAGGATCTGAGTTCCTTTAGGATAGCATTTTAATTAAACGAAATGAGTTAATGACATTTTGTACAATGAGAAAATGTTGGACATCTCGCTACTATGGGCCGGCGACAACATTCAACATGTTAAGAAACGAAATTATTCTGCCACAAACCATGTTACAGATCTGCTGACTAATAGCCATACTACATTCTTTTGTGGAATACTTTGACCTGAAAATGACACACCTAAACATAAACACCTAATTATAAATCTATTCATGCATGAATAAATTCTAACAACTAGCACTTCCCCAATTTAATCAATAAAAATTCTCCATATCTTCTTACCATTTCAACCCAACGTACAGTCTAATTATTATTCAACAGAATTCAGGTCATCCAGAGAAGTTTTCCACTTAAGGGGGACCATATAAAACTGAGATGAAACTAAATGATTTGCAGCCCGATGATGGCTTAGGTGACTGAAATTTCGAAATCACTGTCAATACGGTTCTTGTTAAAGAATAATAAATTTGTACTAAATGTATTGAGTAATTCTTCAATTCACCCAAAATTGGTGTCATTATAACATAAAAACAAACATCAATGCACACACACTCACAAGCAGGTGCACACACACACACACACACACACACACACACACACATATACACACACACAAACACACATAAGAAACGCATACAGATAAACGCACACGGACACAGACTTAAATATTTGTTGTATATTCTTTTATTCTTTTATTTGTATCAGTCCTTTCCCTGCAACCATGCTGGAGCATTGCCTTTTTTCGAACCAGTCGACCCCCAGGACTTATTCTCTGTAAGCCTAGTACTTATTCTTTCGATATCTTTTGCCGAAACACTAAGTTACCGGGGCACAAACACAAACCTATACATATATATTCATACATATATACACATATATTATATTATATTACCCCCCACACACACATACATACATATATATATAAATATATGACGGGCTTCTTTCTGTTTCCGTCAACCAAATATAATCACAAGGCTTTGACCTGCCCGAGGCTAGAGTAGAAGACACTTGCAGAAAGTGCCATGCAGTGGGACGGAACCCGGAACCATGTGACTGGTAAGCAGGCTACTTACCAAACAGCCTATACGAAGACAAGTTGCTTGTGTGTTTATGTGATTGTGTGCATAATTTGTAATATAAAATCTTTCCATTGAACCATAACAGACGCAGTTGAAATGATTAATCATTGGTGTTACATTTAGTTGTCCCGATGCGTGAATTAGTCTTATCTACTCTTTATACGAGTTACATGTGTTATTTTCATAGACCTGAAGTATTTCCTAAATTAGGTTTAAACGTGAAATAGGATTTGACTGATAAAGCCTATATTATTGCATTGCGTGGTGTTTCTTTTTCTGTTTTTTGTTCGAGTTTAGTACGTTCTAACATGCTCTTTTGTTGTCCAACGTCCACTGCTACATATCTAACAACAGATATAGAGATTTACTGGTGAAATATCGTATCACTGTCACTGAATGCCGAAAGAGATTTAATTGACTTTACTTTCCCGAATACTATGAAGTGTTGTGCGAATCGTTGAGGTGAAAATTACCAAAAGAAAATTTCTTGTTAAAATCATTGGCTGTCTATCTATTTTAGAATTTAATGCAAATTTAAACGGTTTTGGGAATAACGAATAAATTTATTATTTAATGCTACATATAATCAATATAATTAACGACTTTCCATCTTGGTGCATTTCGTGTTTACATTATTTAATATCTCAATTATCTTCCAATTGCACAATGCCAAAATTTAGAATGGCAAAATGTTAAACCACTATGGGTATGTTTCTAACGTGTTAAGTAATTATTAAACAAAATATCTGGAAAATATTAATATATTTACGTCCTTGTGCTACAGCTTTTCTAAGCTTTCGAACAATGAATATAATTTAATCGCGAATATATAAACATTACTCGATTACAATTAAGGGGATATCGGAAAAGAGTGTATTTGTGATGGTTGTAGAAAATGAATAAATAAATAAATAAATAAATAAATCATAATAATAATAATAATAATAATAATAATAATAATAATAATAATAATAATAATAATAATAATACTGCTACTGCTGCTGCTGTTGCTGCTGCTGCTGATGATTATAATGGCAATAACAAATATAATGATGATAATAACAATAATAATAAAAAGATCTCCGCGTGAAAGTATGTTATTTAATTCAAAGAAGTAAACGGTATTGATTTTCGAGTAACATTGATAATTGTCATGCGTTACAAGCGTACATTTGACGGTAAACAGTAAATTACGTTGATGCTAAACAAAGACATGAAAGATATAATTATTCCACCCTTCCAAAAACATTGAAATTATAGTATTTTCAGAGATTTTATTGCACAATTAAGATCGAACTGCTCATGAACACGGAAACACAGAACACTTTAAAAACAGAATAAATACAATAATCTAACCAAACGCAAAATGAAATCAGCCAAACAAAAGGAGCCAGAAACTAGAAGCATAGTAATGTTTGCATGCAGCTTCAACTGATACCGATATCCCTAATTGATATAGAGTTTATATTTTAATTTCCAACGTTTAGTGATAAGGAGCGAGACAAATAAAGAAAGCAATTTAGCCACCTTGATTTGGAAATCATTTTGAATATATCGATTTATATAACAAGTAGTAATATGAATAATTTTAACTACAAATAATTTATTATAAAAGCAAGAGTGAGATTAAAATGCGAAAATTCGACGGAAGGTAGTGTAATATTTGACGGCTAAAACAGCGATTTGTAAAGATAACAAAAACATCCAATTTAAACTAAGCTCTCAAGCGAAAATAATGAAAAAAATCAAAGGCCGCTTGGAGAACGCACGTAATACATACATCTCACATCCAACATACTTGTATATCATATCAAACACACCGTGAGTTCTATAAAGTGATTATTCATTATGATAAAATTCATTATACCAAACCTCATGTATACACACGTACACTAATGCATGTGTGTACATATGTGCTTATGTATGTATGTTTGTATGCATATATATATATATGTTTATATATATATATACAATATAAATATATGCATATATATACATATATGAACGTACCTACATATATATATGTATATGTATATATATATATATATATTATATATATATATATATATATATATATATATATATATATATATATATATGTACATATACATGCATATATGGGTACAGGACATGACAAAAAAACGTAGACAAAATGAGAAACGTGAACATAAAAACAAAAACAGAGAAAATGAACTTTTTCGAACAACGAAAGAATCACACAGACAGAGAAACAAGACAGGCAACATAAAGAACGTTCCCTTCATCAGTTGTCTCCTGTTTTATCTACTCTGCGTTTTGAAAGTAGGGACAAGACGCGACCTCGTTAAACCAGTCCTTCTCGTAAGGCAAATTAAATGAAATTTGAGATTTTTTTGTGGAGGGTGAAAGTGGTAACAATTTCGGGCTTACAATATCTTCATTCGATTTTGTATTCATGCAGTTTTGGCGAAGCAAATCTTGGAATTCAGCCTTTGATAGTCCTATTTAAGTATAATTTAAGCGGGGGAGGTTTAGAAGCTTAATATAGAGGAAAATAGAGATTGCTGTGAAATACGATATTACTATATTCTGGTAATCATTCAAAGTTAAAGTGATGGTTCATGATCTAAGGAAATAGATTGAAGCCTTCACTAGTTCGAGTAGATATCACACTGGCTGCGAGAAAATCTATAATTGTATTCGAGGGAAAATAATGAAAAAGCAACGATAGGCTTCAACAGATCGACATTACCATCGGCTCCAGCGATTCCACTCAGGCAACAAACTTTGTGAGTATTTATGCTTTATATGTATCAATAGAGAATTTCCTGGAACGGTGGAGGGGAGTTATATAGGGAAAACGCTCGCTTTAATGTATATAAATATAGCAATATAATGAGAAATAATGGGAAAAAAAGCTATTTAATTTATTTAAAGACTTATACGTGATTATTTTCACTGAAAACGGACAGTAAAATGAATATTCTAGATGTCACTTTGGATTTGGCTACATGAGAATATCAACTGTATGATACACGGAATGATTTTACGTGAGTAAAATTTAAAATCATCCTGAAACTATTATTGGCTCCATCTTTGAAAAGAATATTTCTATTCGTATATCTATAATTAAATTGTGTATATACATCTACGCTGCATGAATATATACTGCAATTGAAGTAACTGGATGCCCATATATGCTACATCAAGGAACATTAGGTCGCCTATGCCTCAGAAAAACGTGTCGGGCTGAAATACAGCGTGATTCTATTGAGAGTAAAACTGTGATAAACAAGGTTTGAAGATATATAAATCTCAGTTTCTTTTATTTATATCTTGAATATATAGTCGTTGTGCCTTATAACATGCAAGAAAGAGGTCTCACGATTTATCTGTTCAATGAAATATCATACAATTCTTATTTTTAAACAATTTTATATCTTCCTTATCATTCGATGGGATTAACGACGCCTGGATTATATCACAATACCACTAATACCACTAATTGACTGGATTATATATCTCTAATCTTTAAAGGTTTAAACACACACACACACACACACACACACAAACATTTATAAAAATATAGGTTTTAATTGAAACTTAAACTGCGGGCGAGTGTTTGTCTCGAGACCCAAGTTTCATGTTATTGCGAAATACGTTTTATATTTTATATTGTAACATCCAACATTCTAACGGTTTTAATACGCAACCCTCTATTACTTGTTAGTTGCATCTTTGCTATGTATGGCTGCCAAATAGTTACGCACGCATGTAATAATAATATCAGAAAATTCGCTTTTGAACTTGAAGAATTTAGACCAGTACTGACGTTAGCGAAATTGCAGTAACATTATTCCATACAAATTAGTGTACGAAACTTATATGGAAAATTGACTTAGCGAAAGAACATCACAGTGGTTTATTTAGCAACAGATCTCCGATACCCATCCTGTATAACAGACTATCATACGTAGTTTGAAACTATTTTCTTTTGAGGAAATGTATTGTTCCTCAGCATACAGGTTTCTATACTAATTATGAGAGTAATATTAAGAATTCTTCTGTCTCAGTAACATATCTGGAACTATATATATATTGGAATCTGTGATATTGTGGGTGCCGTACATACTGTGATATGCGTGTATGCTACAACAACACACACAACGAAACATTGTATAAAGATGAACGATTATAATATGTGGTAGTATAGCGCATCGTATAACGTATTCTTGTATACGTATATAATCAAAATGAACACAAAGTGTGAAGAAATTGAAAATTATCTAAATTTGGGATAATTCGTTTCATAAAGGAAAAACAGAATTATTTAGAAAAGATATCATAGTTATGACGTCGGTTTACATTGAGAGAATTGTGTAACAATGCATTAAATGTATACTTAAGAAGTAACGGACGTGAGGTTACAATCAAAGTGGCAATATGATTAAACGAAAAGACTGAGAGGAGGACGTGTGGGAAAGACAGAAGGTGTGCAAGGAAGAAATACGAGAGAGGGACAAAAGAAGCAGTTTGTGGGGAAAGAGAGAAGTCTTAAGAACAAAAAATGGAGGGAGAGAGAGTGATACGAAGTAATTAAGTGTGATAAGCTATAAATGTTACAATATGCTTACATGTGTAGAAATAAATGCGTAATGTGGCCATAAATGTAGTTCTTGAAAATAATTTTAATGTTTAATCACGAATATATAATTCTTTAATTTACTTATGTAGCAATCATTCTTGTGCAATTTTAAACAGCCAAGTAAAACTGTAATGAATATATTGGGTGTGTATATGTGTACCACTAAATATATATATATATGTGTGTGTGTGTGTATATAGAGAGAGAGGGGTGGAAGAGAGAGATAATAAATAGATATAGGTATATATACGTATGGATATTTCTATATCCGTATGTATCAGTGTGTATATGTGGCTTCTAGGTTCTCGGGCATCCTCCATCCGATTGCGCTCATATTTGATATGTAGATACCGACGGTATCATGGCGTGTATAAACCAGTCGCTTCGTTAGTCAAGCAGAACGAGACGTCATCCAGATTCTGTCCAATCACGACTTATAGCTACATTAGATCTGCCCCCTGTCTGTACTTGTTAGGTGACTGGTCAAGCAGAAAAGGACGTCATCAATATTCTGACTACTGACTGTCCCCTGTTTGTATCCTGTCCATTCTAGCAGAACTAGACGTCATCAACTTGTTGATCAATCAGAATCGGGTCTAACCCTTAGCTGTATCGTATGTATCAGGGTCAGATTTGCACGAAAGAATTTTTTCCCCTTTTTTTTACTAAGGCATATTTCCGTCAGTGCGAGTGTCCCTTTAGGGTAGCGGCCGTGGTGGAATTTTGCTTCTCCTTTTCGGAGGACTTATCTTTTGTTTTAGTATTCCTGGCCCAGGGTGTTTAAACTTGGTCTAAATTTTTTTATGAAATATAGTTCTTTATTTTGGCGTTGTGTGAAGGTTGCGTTGTCACTGAATTTATAGAGCGGGTTAGTTGTAAATTTCGGATTTACATTTCCAGCACATCTATCTATGTGTCCGCTGACCGGTATTTTGCGGTAATCAGGGTTTCTAATTTGTGATTTATGCACCGCCATCCTGTTACGTAAGCTATTTTTTGTATGGCCTATATACTGCCTATTGCAGCCTGCGCATGTTATGACGTAAATTAAGTTTTCTGATGCGCAGGTGAAGTTTGTTCTAATGGTGAACTGGTGGCCTTGTTCCAGTATAAATTCTGATCCTTCTTTCAAGATGACACAGATTCCGCAGATGGGCCTTCCACATTTTCTAACTGCTGGTTTTGAACATATAGCATGAATGAACTTATTTCAAACTATATATCAACTATACACGAACACTAAGATGTCTGACTCCGTTGTGTATTATAAATGAATTTCTTGTGTTTGACGGCATGAGTTGTCTTTTTTTATATATAGCTTTTTTTGATAAGGTTCAGTTCAGGAACTGAAACATGTTATAATGTATATATAAAAATTAAAAATTAGCACTTGATAGCACTTGACGGACTGCTAGGTTATGTGGACGGATATACGCAAACACTGAATGTGGGTGACAGAAACAGAGAAAAATACACAGATTTATCAGCTTACTTCTAAGAATATAAACACTACTATATATATATATTTCTTCCTCAATTATGAAACACAATTCATATTAAACCATAAATCCAAAACCCATTCTTAAAAGGATCCACAACACAGACTTCCAATGTCCCCCATAAACACCACCCCAAATCACACCTCAAACACACATACTCTCCAAACCCCCTCCAAACTGGACAAAACCTCCCCAAACCATAAAAAAAGCCCTCCCGCCCCGAAATATCTCAAACAAGACCCACTCCAAAACCTGGATCTCTAATCATTCTAACACCCCTCCGCCATCGACAAGAACCATCAAGAATCTCCCATACACAAGGAATGATCCCTTACAGTCCTCCCATCCAACAACCACATTCCTACCACATTTCCTACAGATCTCCAAACCCTCACCTCCCACACGAACCCAATCACCACCACTACATACCCCTCTACATCCTCCCATACAATCTACCATACAAACACCCACAAACCCACCGCATTTCTCACAAAACCTTACATCATCACATCCCATACCAACATAAGCACTACAACTATCTACCCCCTTCCAACTTCTCCACCCAAAAACACCCCCACACATACAACCAGAACATTAATAAACAATACACCCCTTACTTCAACCACCATTTTTTAGACAGAGGAGAAAAATACAAACACCACCTCTAACACAGACCCAAAACTAAGAAAACAAAAATTATAAACCTCTCCAGCAAAACACTGACATCAACCCAAATCAACATCTTAGCAAGAGGTTTGAAATTCACACCCACCACAAGAACACCCAACCCCCCGGAAGTCAAGGATGACGTTTCTGAATTCTGCAGAAAACTTCGTTTAACAGAAGCTCTGACAGATCTCAACAATAAGAACGATTCATTGATCAAAAACAAAAGTAACTTCCTACCATCAAAAGGAAGAAATAAGGCACTGGACGATTTTTGCAAGCACATCCAGAGTCTCCCCTTTACCCCAGACAAAACCAAGATAAAATCCAATTTCAATAGGGAGGAATGGAAAAACCTACGTGACTTACAACTGGACAAAATCCTTACCATCAAAGAACCCGACAAAGGGAGCGCTGTGGTCCTTATGGATACGGAATTTTATAAACACCTAGTGCTTTCCATGCTAAACAACAACACTTTCTATGAGGTTATTACAACTATAAACAACAAAAACAATCAAAAACCGCACCACACTCATACTGCAAGACGGTCAGGGACTCACAGAAAAAGAAAGGGATTATATCACCAATTTCAAATGCAAGCCTAGACTTTTTATGGCCTTCCTAAAGTCCATAAAAACAAATACATCACCGAAACCTGCAAACTCTCCTCTGACATCCACATCAACATCAAAGCACCGGAGGACCTAAAACTAAGGCCCATCGTGGCTGGCACCTCCTGTGAAACACACTGCTTGAGTAATTTCCTAGACATCCTTTTGAAACCTTTCCTTACTCACATCAAAAGTTTTATTAGGGATGATCTGGACATGCTCAAACACCTCCCGAAAACAGTAAACGAGGAGGTGCTCCTGGTATCCTTTGATGTCATCAACCTCTACACCAACATCCCACATAAATATAGTATTGAGGCAATTGATTTCTGGTTAGAAAAACAAAACACCCAGAGACATTCCCTGACCGCATCCACAAGACATTTATTACGGAATCACTCAAGTTCATTCTGACAAACAATTATTTCCTCTTCGATAACACACCCTAACGTCAAAAATGTGGTTTTGCGATGGGTACCAAGGCTGCACCAGCCCTTGCGAACCTCATAATGGGCTTATTCGAACTATCACTCTATGAGATATCACGCCAGAAATTTGGACATGTTTTCCACACCTACCTAATGGAAAACTGGAAAAGGTATTTGGATGATTGTTTCATTATATGGAAATAATCTTATGAAAAGCTTCTGGAATTCAAAGCCAAACTAAACAACATACATCCCAACATCCAATTCACTATGGAATGCAGCAAACATCATCTCCCTTTCCTTGATCTCCTAATTATAAAAATACCTAAGAACCAAATCTTAACAGACATCTACCACAAACCTACAGACTCACAACAATACTTCCTCTTTAGTTCATGCCACCCAAAACACACCAAGACAAATATCCGTTTCAACTGAGCTAAAAGGGTATGCACCATTGTCTCGGATGACAAAACTCGAGAAATACGCCTTCAAGACCTCAAAAAAACACTATTACAACGCCAATATCCCTTATAGAGCATGGAATAAAACGCGCCAAAGAACTAGACAACATTACACTGAAAACCACCCAACCCAACAACACACACAACCCCAAAATACTTCCATACATTTCCACCCACAATCCCAAAAATACCGAAGCATACGCCACAATTATACAAAACCTCACTCTACTATCAACATATCCAACAATGAAAAACATTATAAATACACACAAAATCCTCAAATGTAAAAGGCAAAAGAAATCTTTAAAAAAACTCTTGACAAATGCCAAACTTCACACACCACATCCATCCCCAGCAGTGAAAAAATGTGCACGCCCAAACTGTGGCACCTGCCACTTCTTACTTGGCTCTGAATTTAACTTCAAACAAGGAACAAAGTTTAAAATCAAGACCAACTTCTCCTGTTCCTCCGAGAACCTTATCTACGTTCTCACATGCGCCGGTTGCCAACATAATTATGTTGGACAAACGAGCCTCCATTTACGTGAAAGTATAGCGTTCCATAAAGAACAAAAAAACTTCCCAGAATACCGGCAAATTCCAGTGAGTGGCCATATAGACTCATGTGCTAAAGACAAAAATCTCAAATTTTACATATTCCCCTTCTACCAATGTAAAGACGGAATTACCACACAGGAGAGAATTAACAAGGAGAATCTCTTTATTGAAAAATTCAAACGCATCTTAATATGCAAACTCCTCGTTGATCATACTTCTTTTTTCTAACGCATTCTTCATGGTTGGACTAATACAAATATAAAAAAGGATATTATACAGTCATCACTTTAAGATAAAACTTATATTCTTTATTTATCATTATTATTATTTTACTATTATTATTATTTTTGTTTTTATTATATATGACATAACAATCTGAAATGTAATTATAAATTGGTTTATGTAAATTTATATAATTAGAAAACAATATAATTAAAGTGTTAAAATCTGAATGTTAAGTTAGTTAACAATTAAATAAAAATATAATAAAAGATAATGCAAATGAAGCCAAAATGATAATGTTATAATTTAAAGTTTATTAACACCCTTTATTAGAAAAAATTGATAAACCCAAATTGAAGAGTTTAAAACCCACAGAGTTGTCTCCCCTTACTCACAGGAACTGAACAACTACTTCCTGTTCTGACATTCACTTAACAGACATGCTTAATTAAATTAAACAGCACCTGGATTTAATCACAAGGATCTCAATCCTCCAAGGTAATTTTTTCAAGAACTATCATTAAACTCGAGATACACAAAGACTTTACAATGTATCGGTGGACCTATTTTTTAACTTTCGTAAATGTTTATCATTATTTTTTGGCAAAAATCAATGTAATTTTTTTCCCCTCCTCAAACGTAAAAAAAACCCCCTTTTTCTTTACACCTTACAATTCCTGAAAAGTCACATTGTGACGAAAACCGGTTTGAATTAATATATATATATACATATTGCATTAATTTTTCAAAATTTTGCATACACCCATTTTCATTAAAA